>NC_089754.1:17812802-18125302 GCF_040412425.1 Macrobrachium rosenbergii
ATATATATATATATATATATATATATATATATATATATATATATATATATATATATATTCACAAGTGTGTATGTATGTACACACAATCTGTTTTCCTTTTCGTTTTCGTGAAGATAGAAAAAGTTATTAGAACAATTTGTCAATAAGAGCCAATGATCTGAACTTGTCAGATTCACAAATGATTAGAGTTCAGTAAGAATTCCTTCGCTAATATCATACATACCTACATTAGCTCTCCCTTCAAGAAGTCTTTAGCTTATTTCGTTTCTCATCTTATTGTGTGCAGCAACATTTACTTGCCTTATTTCAAAGAATCAGCTGCTTGGTCTCACTGTTATGTAATTTTTTATTTATTTTCTATTTAATTTTTCCTTTATCTGCTAATGTCACATCTGCCAAGTTACTGCATATGAACGATATATTTTTTGAATTGTATTAATATTAATATTACGTGCAAATAATCAAACCAAAAAGCTGAACTAGTCCCTCTCCTAAGAGATTATCCTTGATTTATCTCTCCTGACAGTCTCGTATGAAGAAAACAGTCTGACGTCATTTAAAACACATTCTTACTGACATATGTACAAACCAGCTTTCATGACAACGGCTACCTTTCTTGAGAGTTCACTTTATCGCCTCTTGTTCTAACAGCCTCCCTCAGATCACTCATCTTCAATAAAATGGGACATGAAATGATTTGGGACTCAGCTTGGCCAAACAGACTGTGATAAATGCAAAAATCAATCAAGATTTCACGACAGTAATTAAGACTATCGATGAGTTCAAGTGAATTGTAATTTAACTGCTGCAACAGCCAAAGAATTATCTGGTATTTCATATAAAATGGGGTACAATACTGCCTTAGCATCTAGGCATAAAAGTGCAAAAAAAACTGTCCAGTTTCGTTTTCAAAACCATTCTAAATTTGAAATATAGAGAAGAAAGTTATAAGAGCAGTTTCTCGTGACAATCATCTTCTATTAAGTTCAATTGAGTGTTGGTTCTGTGGTGAGAACAATCTAGATTTCTCAGAGCTGAGGTTTCTGACCCATGAAAATAGCCTTGTTCATCTTACTTGCTTTCAGCTGTTTCTTCTTGAGAGAGAGAGAGAGAGAGAGAGAGAGAGAGAGAGAGAGAGAGAGAGAGAGAGAGACTCTACTGAATATTGCAATAAGATTTGTGTAGATTTCTGAGAGCTTTGGCTTCAAGTCTGTGTAATACTGTAAAGCGTCTTTTCTTCTTAAAAGTATATTCTCTCTCTGTAGTTACACACACACACACACACACACATATATATATATGTATATGTGTGTGTGTGTTTTTCCCTGTAGTGTAACTGGTATAGACTTCCGATTCAAAGTAAGCCCCTAGGGATAAGGTTAGTAGCCCCATTCCCATCTCTCGACCCCAGCTGACGCTGATACCCAATCATACCTGGGGCGACTGGTAAGCGGCAGGCCAGGATCGATCCAAGGACCACGCAAACACAACACCCAGCGCCCAGTCACTGAGATACGACATCTAGTAATATATATATATATATATATATATATATATATATATATATATATATATATATATATATATATATATATTTATGCATATTTATGTATATGTATATACATACATATATATATATATACATACATATATATATAGAGAAGAGAGAGAGAGAGAGAGAGAGAGAGAGAGAGAGAGAAACTCGTCTGTGCTGAAGATTGTACATAAAACGGTCGAGTTCATGCTACTGCTTTAGGAATAATCCCATGAAATCTGCATCTAACATAATGGATACGTCTGATTCAAGTAAATGACAACCGTACCCAACTAACCTAATTACGCGTTAACTGGAAAATGCCGGGCTGAGTTAAAGCATCATATTAATGTGTTACACAACTGCCTTTTTGTCATGTTCTAATCAACAATTCCTTTGTATAAGTATAACAAGCGCAATAACAGTTTTAGTAATTTCAGCAGCAGTGGATTTAGAAAAAGGTATATAATAATAGCACATTCTTCCATGTCAAAACCTAAACTTTTTCAGAATTTTCTTTTTTCCTTTTCGCGCTTTGATAGTACTTCTTTTCCCTTTGTAAATAGAGCAAAAATACGAACAGGCGCCCCCAAGTCTGAGGCTAATGAAGTCGTTGTCAAGCTTCAATAACTGAAGTCTCTCTCTCTCTCTCTCTCTCTCTCTCTCTCTCTCTCTCTCTCTCTCTCTCTCTCTCTCTCTCTTCTAACGAACCTTTTCCCTTAAAAATCACTTGAGGATTTCTGCGAGTGTCAAAATGAAATGCTGAAAAATTTTCGAACAAATATTGACATTCTTTCTCCTTCTAGACTTAATACGGGGGATATGATTAAAAACTTATAGTATTTTTAAATATGTTTGCTTTCTTGAGATAAAGAAAATTCTCTCTCCTTCAAATGGAAATTCATATTCAAAAACTTCAGCTAAAAACGAAAGCCACATAAAAACATGAAAAAAGAGAATACTTAAAAGGTTTTTCACTATATCCGCAGAGGTATAGACCGAAACCTTCTGAGTGCAGTAACTTGAAAAATACAATAGTCTCAATCAAGAGATGTGTATTCAGATACACGCAATCATACATGCATATTTACGCGTAAAGTTGATTACACAGACACGCTCATATATACATATATGTATTTAATATATACATATATATATTTAATATCTATATATACACATATGAGTGCATGTTAAGGCTCTCGGACCGCTAGGAATAACAAGCACTTTATTAAAAACAACCGAAGAATCATTCATTGGAAAGTTGACCGCAATACGAAAACATCACGCAAGAAGAGAAGGGATTAGACGACTGGGAAAACATTATTATATCAGTCACATACATCAGAAAAATTCTCCACGTGTGGTAAAGTGTTGAAAAGTATAAAATGGACAGCCAGGCCAAATCTGGTTAGTCCGCTTCTCAAACTAAAGCGGTCCGTACATTTACATACGATTACTAGATCGGCTGCCTTATTTGAAATCAAAGTAGCCACGCCAGCAGTCCAAACATTTACATATGCGTAGATCAACTGCATTATTTAAAATCAAAGTACCCACACCAGGCACCTGTCCATCGGTAGAGAGATGTGTGAACATGCAAAAAGAAAAAAATGCAATGCATTACTACCCTAATACTATTCTTCTTGCATTTTGATACATTTTTATCTGTTTATCTATTATTTTTTTCTTTTTTTTTTTGTATTCCCTTTAATTCCGTTTACTTCTTCCTAAGGAACACCATATTCTTTGGTACTTGAACTCCAAGTCAGTGGCCCCTGTTGGCTTGTTCCATACTAAAAGGTTTCATCTACTAAATAATAATAATAAAGGGACAAAATATTCTGACCCTCCAGCAATTGGACGAGGGTCTCCAAGCACACTGGTTGTCAGTCGTCATGAATGAGGAGTTGCTTCTTTCGGAATTTATCTTGTGAATTTACTTTCTTCCACGCATGAGCAAATCTACTTTGGTCGATGGTCATTCAGACAGCATAAGCCCACACACTTCTTCCATAACCGCTGTTAGTGTTGAACCAGCCCAGCTAGACGTATCATCATAATGCTGAAAAATATCTCCTGTTTATGATGACAAAGATGAAGTCGAAGGGTAGTCACTTGACAAATGCATGTGACAATGAAGCCAATGCAATTCTCATCAAAATGCATAAATTCATCAACAACAACAAAAAAATTAAATATTTCTTTTTTGGTGGGCTTAGAGGTTTTTCATATTGGATGACGTCAGGTCCGTTCATAGGTTCAGGCTCCTGTAGGATAGGTGATAAAAGCTAACAGTGTTATTACTACTGTTGGTTTTGTTGGTTCTTATATTCGTCATGCTGAATTCCATTCCTAGTTAGGGGTTCAAAAATAAGGTATTATTCTTCGCTGATACAGTCCAAGTGTCTACGTGCTAGAGTGTGCGAAGGCTCACTTTAAGAGCTGGATATGACCGAGTGTTTATAAGCATTGCTGCAATCATCCTTGATATTTCAACATCTCCCAATATTTGTTTTTAGGCTTGCTGGATAGGAATGCAGAGTTGGCTGTTGCCATTCTTTATCAATAAATCAAAGAAAGGATGTATTTGCATTGGTGTTCAGACACGTAGGTGAGCTGACCGGGGAAATAATGAAATACAATCCACCTGTTTCACGGATAATAAATATCTCATTAAATTAGTCACCTTATGGCAACTGAAATTCTCGTTGAGAGCTATTTCTTGTCTTACTGGTCTGTGAATTTTCTCTTTGTTCCTGTTAGCATAATGTTAAAAAACAAACTTCTATTGTACCCATTGATTTGACCCACATTTCAATCATATTTTTAAGGAGTACAAGACATAACAGCGGTTTCATCACGTATCCTTGTGATAATATCAAGATGATTTCTCAGCTGCTTGGCTTCTCCTCTCTCTGGTTAAGTACCATGTCCAGAATAACTTATCAGCTTGTCAACCACAGTGGAAGAAATCTAACCTTGCCCACTCTTGGAATTCTGAACAACCAGTCATTGGGGACAGCCTATTCAACTATACTTTGTTTTCAGGCAGAAGATTCTTAATATAACGCCACTGTGTATCAAGGCCAAGGCAGTCTGCTGCCCTTTCTTCACCTGAACGCTTGAAAGATTTTACAAAACCTTTAACAGCTTCCGCTGTTTGAATATCTGAATCAAGTTTCTTGGCGTAGCAGCCATGTTTCGTCAGTCTTCTTGAATAATTTCTGGTTTCCCGATAATGTTACAGTTATAAAAGACATTTTTTCATTAACATTGCTTATATTGCCTAAATTACATAGCTTGTTTTACGCAAGTAAAGTGTTATTATTATTATTATTATTATTATTATTATTATTATTATTACTATTATTATTATTACTAAAGGTCCTCCTGTTAATTTTTCTACTAACTTTATCCTTATAATTCTCATCTGATCTTCCCATTCCTACTACAACAGTGACGAATTTAAAGAAGACCCTTTGCAAGAGTTATCATAATAATAATATATGAAATACTTCATTCTCACCACTTACATATAGGCTAGTATGATGGCGTGAAAGAGTACAGTACACCTTTTATCGATTACAAGCAAGAAAGAATGATTGAACGTCAAATCTTTTTGGCCACAATATACAGACATTTTCATCACGCAAACCTGCACGACACCACCACGAAATAGGTCATGCAAAGAGTGATTAAGGTATATATACCTACACGCACAATATATATATATATATATATATATATATATATATATATATATATATATATATATATATATATATATATGTGTGTGTGTGTGTGTGTGTGTGTGTGTGTGTGTGTGTGTGTGTGTGTGTGTGTGTGTGTGTATGTATAGGGAGCGAACATGTTCGTATTTGTATCGATGCAAGTTGTGCTGGTAATGTACACATAATGCACATGCAGCATAGTATTCTCCTATTTATCTATCTACTGGCATTTATCAATGTACTTGTCGAAATGCCTATATACTCAATCATATATATATATATATATATATATATATATATATATATATATATATATATATATATATATATTATATATATATTATATATATATACTATATATATGCAGTACATATATACATGCACATTGAGTATATATATATATATATATATATATAATATATATATGATATAATATATATATACAGAATATATGATTGAGTATGTAAGCATTTCGACAAGTACACTGATAAATGGCGATAGATAGATAGATAGATAGATAAATACATATATATACAAACTACTGTACTGCATGTGCATTATGTGTGCATTACCGGGTACAACTAACATCGATACAAACCCAAACATATTCACTCGTTATATAAACATAAAGACATACTTATTAGCGTGAATGTCATCATACCGAAAGATACGAACAATCAAGAAGCCCTTCAAACGGTCATAAAGGAGATAGAAACCATTCGCTGGCCTTGCCTCCTTATGCACTCAGCAGAGTTATTAGCTGTCGTAGCGGGTTGATATATCTCAGCGCGCCACAAAGCCACCTCTGTTGCGAGAAACGTCCACGACCGTTTGTTTTGAATTTCATCCTCTCTAAGATATATATAAGTATGTATATATATATATATATATATATATATATATATATATATATATATATATATATATATATATATATATATATATATATATATATATATATATATATATATATATATATATATGTGTGTGTGTGTGTGTGTGTACATATACTATATACATATTTACATACATAACTGGAATATAAAATTTACGCCAAAAACAAAATGCAGGGACCTATGAAGTCATTCAGCGATGAAAATAGTGTTGAAATTGTTAGGAGAGGGTGGAAAATAAGATGTTATGAAAGGAGGTATAGTAAAAGCAGGTTGCAGTTAGGGGCATAAGGGATGCTGCAAAGAACCTTAAGGAATGCCTACAGTATACTGTGTGTGAGGTACACTGACGATACTACCCTCCAATGAGTGTGTGTGTGTATATATATATATATATATATATATATATATATATATATACATATATATATATATATATATATATATATATATATATATATATATATATAGGTAATATATTTTATATATGTTATTTTTAGTTGATAATATCCACCACCCACGGGACGGTGGACATATTATCAACTAAAAACCCCTTACAACTTTCAATACCTGAGGGTGGTTCCAGAGGCAAAATAACATAATATATATATAAGCCACTTTCAGTTCCAGAGACAAAATCTAACCTTCGCAGTCTCTTTCTTATTTTAACTTATTGAATTTTGTATGAGACCCTTGTGCCTAAAATTCCCACAGCACTGACTGTTTATAAAGGGAACTCAGAGCAGTGAGTCGAACCCTCCTACGTACGCCGTAATTTTCATTTCTAATATTGTACGCATTTCTTTGCTTCCTGGATATATGCGTATGTGTATTTATATATATGTATATAAGTAATACATGCAGCTATATATATATATATATATATATATATATATATATATATGTATATATATATATATATATATATATATATATATATATATATATATATATATATATATATATATATATATATATGTATACACACACACACACAAGTACATAAGATGTGTGGGAACCACTTCACTCTCACTAAACGAATCCGTCAGAACAGTAGGCCTACAACAATGATGAACTATCAGTTAAAACCACATAATCAGTAGCTACTTCCACGTAACTGTCCTTCAGACGCACCACCTCATCCTAATAGACTGAAATGAAACTGTCCTGTTCAGGTGAATGTCACACGAGTAACTCAACACAATGAAGTGACCACAAGTCACCGCAAATCATATTCCGTTCAGACAAAGCAGCTTCATTCTGGTTCACCTGTTTGAAGGAAAGGTCGATTCTGGTCTTGATCTGTCGCCGGGGAAGTGACTTGTGCATCCAAACTGGAAATTACACGGAACCGCTGGCCAGTATGGGATTAAGAGGTAAATATTTTTGGCGGAACAGAGACGATTCTTGAGTGTTCACTGTTATTTATCGCAATTTAATTAATATATATATATATATATATATATATATATATATATATATATATATATATATATATATATATAAAATATATATACATACATATATATATGAGTGTGTCTTCTCTCCTTGAGGAAGCTCCAGAAGGTGATAAATTTCTGGTTCACAGAAACTCTTATGTGGTAAGGTTGGTATCCCTGTGGCTTGTTTCCACCATGACTGCAGTCCGCTAAAGTTGACTAGCCACCAAGTAAACTTTTCACTGCTCAGGTCAACAGAAGGACAATGAAGTCTTCAGGAACAGGGACAAATCGTTTTCTCACCCTGAAAATGAACTCGTGTTCTGTCTCTGGCTGCATTGACATTTTCACTCAAAGGTCATGGTACTAATCACTACCAGAATCTTACGCATCACTCAGAATCATAACGATGGCAAGACATCGAGAAAATATCAACTAAATAGAAGCAAACATAAAAAGTACAAAATTTCATAATTCGCCCTTCATGTCTTAATAATGGTGTTTACAGATCAGTGCGTGAGCGTAGACCCCTTGCGTAAACCAGATCTACTTCCTTCCATAATTAAATGAAGACGTCATAAGAATCTGAATGATAACCTTCGTTCCCCGCCGTGCTACGCTAGAGGTTAATATGAATGTTCCCGGTGTTACCTTGTGATTTAAATATGATGACTTCTCCCCCAAAACACTTTCCATCCCTGCATTATATTCTGGTTGCTTTGTAGACCTTGAATTATTCCAAACATTTCACTTTAATGAAGATCTCACGTATCAAATAAAAAAGAAACTATTCATTATTGCTAAACATTGTATGAGAGTATGGATGTTTTCAATAGACGGTCACATTTTCTGGGTGAGTTATTTTCGAATACTTGTTTTCCAGATTTCTATCCTAGCTAGAAACTGGAAGATGAACTTAATAGAACAAATTACTCCTCTTTTGTTATTATAACTACAAACGACATTACCGGCCAGAGCACATTTCAAAAGAGGAAAAAGAATTTCCGAGAACTCGCACATATATTTTGACGGATATCTATTTCAAAAGAAAATCAACCCTGATTTTAACAGGAATATGGGTTTTCCTGACCAAGGAGCTTCACAATACGTTTATGATGAAATAGGAAAGCAATTCCTGCGCTAGTTTTTGCAGGCTGGACCATAGAAATAGATATTTTTTTCGCTCTCGTGAAGAGGGTGCGGCTTAGCGACCTGGGTGGCTTTCTGTAACTTTTGTTTCTTTATCATGATCTTATGCGTTTCCAGTTGCGAAGCTATAATCCTATCTACTAAATTGTCAGTTATTTTAGCTGAAAATCCGAAGAAAAAATAATAAAACCGTACACGTATTTCCGACAAATAATCAAGCAGCCACCTCACAGCTGCATGTGATTCGCGCCGGACATAAAAACTTCAGCCGCTAATTCATGTTCGTTTCCGTGAGAGGACCGCATGCCTTGCTGAACGCCCTTAGACAAAAACTGCGCAAAAATAGAAGGTAATTTTTATCACTTACGTCTCGTGCTGAATATCCACTGCCATACAAAACGTTAGTTTCTGAGGGGGAGTACACGTGCTCCCAAAAGACTCCACAAGAGCCGCACAATAAAGAATTCTTTCGCTTATGTTTGAGCTGAACGCTGTAACCTAGGGAAAGCTGTGGCCGAGGACTGAGACAACTCGCTGATGATGATGACCTTGCTCTGTCTCTTACTTCTTCCATGAAGAGGAAATGGAAGGATTTTTACTGGAGTTTTTCGTCTGAAGCGCCTAGTTCTCGGAGAATTTAGAAAATAAGGATTACCCAGACTGTAGTGTGATCTATCATAAATTTCTGAGTAGAAACGAGAGAAGAATTTCACTCGTTTCCGCTTTGGTTGCATCCTTGGCTACAATATAAACTCTTGACATTCGTAGGCCGACCGTGGAGATAATATCTCTTTAAAGGTTTGTGGATGTCACTGCGGTTCTTGCATCTTGCATCTAACATCGAACCATTCATTTATTATGAACTGAGTAAAAGTTGCCACGGGTTTATCATCAGTTCCTTAATACCAGCAATACATGTTTTTATAACAAGGATTACTGATGTATAGTAAAAAAACTGATAGTTTTCTCATTACGTAATAAATAAGAGTAATAATGTTAATATATGGCGGTGAGGTCATTGCGTTTGAGTCACATACTGACGTCATCGCTTCCTGAAAGAAGGTGGAAACTGGTAATTTCATACTGTACCCTTGAAGCTTGCGAGTCCGACTAAAGGAGCATCAGTTGCCCGCCTTGGCCAGCATTTCCGTTTCATAATAATTTCGCTTAAAATTGGGCTTGCGTGCACTAATACCCATGTGTCTACTTGGAAATTTATAAAACTCAAACATCGCATGGTTATCTTCTCTCTTTAAGCCATCAAACCTGTAAGAGAACTCCCTAACCATTTGCAAATAACTTATAGCTAAAAGCTATAAAGCGATCAACATGCCACATCTCAGTGGCGGTGACTAGCAATCCTCTGATTGCTGTGCATCGCGACTTCCTTCTCCCGCTACTGTCAATTTCTGGAATCATCTTACTCCTCCCTCTCACTGACATTACCTTTTTTTTCGAGCCTGAGCCATGCACGAAATTGGGTTGCCTGTCCTATGGATGAAAAATTTCAAAAGCCGATGGAACTGAAGTTTCTTGCGTTTTCATATCCCCATTTGCCACATTTACCAACATCTAACCGCAAGTTTTATTAGATAATCAAGAAATTTTGCAGCAGCTAAGAACTTATTTCTCAACATTCCTTACAGGTGGTTGTACTGTATTTTTTAAGACGATGATGAAAAATTAGAATAATAGGCGATATAGACAAGTATTAACAAATATTCTTTCACATACATACATACATACATAAATACATACATACATACATACACATAAATGTATGTATATATATATATATGTATATATATATATATATATATATATATATATATATATATATATATATATATATATATATATGTATATGACGTGACAGCATCAGCATGGCTTTGACACTAAAGTTACCTTGGTTGACCACCGAAGAAGTTTCTATTTCAATACCGGTTCCTCTGACGGAAGGACACGCACAACAGGGAAGAAAGCTCGTCATGGAATGACTGAAGGACACACACACAACCGTAAACAGAAACAAAAGTTGCATGAGTCTGCGCCAGAATAAAATAAAAATCATGTTTACAAGAGAGCCTTGAATAAGATCTTAAGAAGAATCTTGATTTAAATTTCAGTCTTGATTGAACAGATTAGATTTGAAACGCTTCAGAGGAAATATCAGAACTAGCATGAAACTTTTCCTCTGCAATCCTATTCACGCAATTAACCGAGGGTGGCTACCATCCATTGTTCAGGCTGACTGGTCTACATTGCGTAACATGGTAAAAATGTGTTGCATACAAAGATAAAACCAGATAGTGACCTCTACCAGTTACTAGGGCCCAAATGGGATAACATCACATTTCCCGTTCTTAGCGCACATTGTACAGATCGCGGCTTGTTTAAAAGTAGAGCATTAAAGGAAATTAGCTTTTACCTTAACAAATAAACAAATATCTAAGAGACTGCAGTATAATGCATGGCAGTATCCGACTGATGATGGCAAAACTTCAACCAAAGGATAACACTAATCTTTCATGCGTATTGTGCTTCATAGCGGGTGTGGCAAGAACTAGATAAACCAAGATTCTTTCTCAGAAATCTAGACCAAACAAAATAAACGAAACAGCAATTACCTAATCAGCTGTGGGAGAATGAGATGTATTAAAAGAGCATTCAATATGTTCTTGTTTATATCTTGTTTCTTTCAGCTTTCACCAGTAAACGTCTGTCTCTTAATCCTAAAGTCACGTGGACAGAATCATATGCGCTAACACACTCCATGTACTCCCTCAGAATTACAATGAAACCCAGTGACGTGCTTAGGAAGCCTTAGCGCTGAACGGATCACGACTGTAAGATGTTAGAATACTAACAATATAAAGAAACAAGTATCTCGATTTGGCCATGCTTCCACGGTAAGAAAAATCCTGTTCGCCCACGTAAGTCTGTGTCAAATTGGCAAATTTCGCCACAGGTGAAAAAGGCAACCTTGGACAATGTCACTTCAATCATTAAACTATTCCATTTATGTCTGATATGTATACGTTAACTATTACGGACGCCCCCCCCCCTTCCCAACGTTAGCGGGCTAGGCCTACAACATTAGCTGATTTGGTTCATATCCCCCCCACAACTATGAGAGGGCGGAAAGTTGTTGCTAAGCGAATTTTGTCTGGACAATGGATTTCCTATTGATTGCCTCCATTATTATTTTATTCTCAAATGTTTTCTCGGAAGTTAGCTCGATGAATACCGTTACAAGTAACTGGGAGAGGGAATCGAAATGCCGGCAATAAAAAAAAAAGGCTGTACATGATAAGCCGAGCAGGGAACTACAATTTCTCATAATTCATTCACTTTACATTATATATGAATTTTTTTTACACATTTGTACATGGTAGAGAAGCTTTGGACATCACAGTACTATGTAGGCTAAGTGTTCGCGATTTTACCGGTACCTTGAATGTTTATTAAAGTGTGACTGGCTATAAGAAAACGAACCAGGTAGAATCAAAACAACTATATATATATATATATATATATATATATATATATATATATATATATATATATATATATACCAGGATAACTGTGATATTTACTTGATTGAATTCTTGATCATTATAAACGTGACACGAAAAATAATGTCAAATTTTCTGTTGCCGAAGTTTTTATCACATTAAAAATTGCTTGTATTTAAATCAGGGGTCTCTGTTTAACTCTATTTATACTACATCTACATGGTTCAGGACCAACATTAATTTAGTTATTCCACAAGCTGCGTCCCTTCGATTATTTTTCATTTTTAGCACATCTTCACTGGTATCGTTGATAGCATTTTCAGTCCAAATCATCAAACAATTAAGAATTACATCAGATGTTGCATGTTAAATTTCTTCACCGGGGGAAAATATACCTAGCCAGGAGAGCAGCACCATTTCCGAAAAGGTAAAGTAGGCTATCATACTACTTACGTTTATATAGGCCTAAACTTACAATATAAAATATTAATGTGACTAATTCACCCTTACTTGTTGTATTGCGACGACAGCTCACATCCTCAAATCCCTCTTAAATCTATGTCCACCAAATCGCACTGTAGTGAGTAATAAGCACCTGACCGCCCTTATCAGCAGCAACACTAACCACACCTCATTCCTTCAACAGCTCCCTACAGACTAGGCTAAAGTTAACACTGAGTCGCTGACACTGAGAAGAGTGAATCACCAGTCGCGGTGCGTTCAGCCTCCGTTTTCCACGAATGAAAACAGTTCCAAGAGAACTAATATCGGACTGTCACAAAAATGTTTGGATGATAATGGGAATGTTGTTACTTCCTAATATCATGAAGACTTTGCTTGCAGAAGTTAACATAGAATGCTTACAGTGACTTAGCAAACACATAAAAACGACGACAATTTTCCACGCGTTTTCTGTCGCCGGCAACTGTGACATCCAAAATTGTCGCTGTGGTGCCCAGAACTCATCAGTTGTCACTACTCAGCAGTACGATTCGTGTTATTTTGCAATACTGTGTATGTACAATCTGCTAAGACATCACAGAATCACTACTGACTATTTACTGCAATTCTTGTCATATGAAAAATTGTGGGCGGGACAATAGGGGTAAGCTTACCTCACCGTGAAGTGTATGGTAACTCCGCCTTCCGGAAAGATACAATTATAATCACTCCACTTTGTATGTTAGGAGGAAAACCCGATATGGCGCTGACGGGATATCCTTTTTAAAGAATCTTCGTCATGAATCTATATACGGGTTTGATAGTTTTCCAGCTGCCATTAAGTTATCAGGAAGAAAAAATAAAAAGGTCAACGTAGAAGGCAACCAAAGTGGGAAGAACATATGGCATAGAAGACTTAAGAAAGTCATACTAATGCTTTTTATTCTTCTGTACATAAGAAATTACTTACATCCTAATGTGGAACAACTAATCTAGATGTGATAAAACAATAATTTTATAATCACTTTGAGACAAGCAGTGCTTTGAAAAGCGTATGAGCTAAAGCTGGCGTTAACCGAATTTATTGATCGTTTAAAAATGAGTAATCCCATTGGAGATGATCAGCCTTACGCTAAACGTTAGTATTGTGTCTTTAAACATCCAGACTTTCACTCGCAACCTTCGGAGACAACTTGCCCTTTGTAACAGAAGCAGCGTTACCAACATCTCACCATCATATTCCGCTATACAAACACATACTTGCTCTCTCTCTCTCTCTCTCTCTCTCTCTCTCTCTCTCTCTCTCTCTCTCTCTCTCTCTCTCTCTCTCTCTCTCTCCCCTCGCTAATAAATTCTTGAGAACGGTGTCTTCGTAGGAAAAACAATCTTATTCATCATTAAACTACGTAGAATCTTTTACAGGTTACTCATACATCGCACTGACGTCTGTGATTGGTATACATTTTTGTTGTTTATTTATTTTAAAATCGTGTAAACGTTAAAATATTTAATTTTCAAATAATAGCATTACCATCATCAACGCCTCTGACGCCGCTTGACGAAAAAGAACTCTGTGAAATACCGCCTCTCATTTCTTTCTTGTGCTTTACTTTCCAGAAATCTCTTCTCATCTCTAGCTTCCCCTCTCATAATTCTCATCTAGATCTGGGACTTCCAACTCTTCTGGCGCCCACAGGAACTCAGCTGACTCTATCACGTACTACTCTCCCAAGCATCCAAGGGCGTAGCCAAAAATTTTCTTATTGGTGGCGGGGACAGGGGTGGGGTGGGCCAGATAGTCAGGGCTGATATGTAGGTGGAACTCACTGGAACAGTTTGATTAAGCGCTAAAGTAAATTCATTTTTTTAAAAGAATATAATGAATATAGTTCTAGACCAAAAGAAATAATAAGCAACGTACATGATAAAATGGTAAAATAAATGTAATACTGTACTTTTGAGACTACAGATAATCCTGTGTTTTTGTCAGGAATTATCCAATGTAAAACTAGTAAGCACACACACATATATATATATATATATATATATATATATATATATATATATATATATATATATATATATTACTGCTTACTGTAATTTAACAGATGAATATGTTTCTTGAAAAGGTCCATGACAGAAGCAAAGAAAATAAATATATATATATATATATATATATATATATATATATATATATATATATATATATATATATATATATATATTACTGCTTACTGTAATTTAACAGATAAATGTTTCTTGAAAAGGCCCATAACAGAAGCAAAAAACAAAAAAATGTTAGTAAGCCATAATATTTCGGCATATAAGCTATACACCGGCCCTCGTTTCGGTGAAAACTGTGAGATCGGAAGGTGCTACAAAGTCATTATTAATGTGGAGTCAGACAGAGAATAGTATGAGCCAGTTTAAGGCGCACCAACCAGATTTGTTTTCTTCCAGAAGATTCATTGTGCGCTATTCTTGGAGATGGATTACAGATATAATCTCTGAACCTTAGGATACAGGGCTGACCAGAGAATTTCTTTAGCGGTGGCTATCTGGCGATCGGTCTGGCTGTATTATCTTTTAATAAGAGGATTCAGGAGGGTGTTGTCCACGATGTCTACCTTCCAGTGCCCTTCTGACAAGTTCTTGATGTTTGTTTGGCTAATGATGGCTGATTCCAGAATATTCCTTCCGTATAGACAAGCACTCTTGACTAGTAAAGATGTCTTTCTCCAGTTAATATGATGACCAAAATCTCTAGGCGAACGACAGTTCCCGAATATTCTAGGTCACACCTGACAGATCTTTCGTGCACTGCTAATCTGTACGATAGCGAATGGCCTATCTGTCCTGCAAACATTTTCACAATCTCAGATGCAGGTCCTGCTCAGATGGAACCTTGTATCTTACGGGCTGCTCTGTGAGCAGGAGCCCGTGCTGGCATAACGTGGCTGGCTAGATCGTGGTAAGGTCCAAATACCTTGAACTTTTGAAATGTTGACCGTGACTTAATCATAGACAAGAGTGCTGGAATTTTTTTTCTGTTATTTTGGTAGACTTCAGTTAAAGCACTCCCTGTATTCTTGGACACGAAAGAAAACATAACGGTTTTCAGGTTCGATGTTTATAGTTAGTTCTTAATATTCTCTAAGTACGGGAGTTTTATTTTGTAGATAAAATCCCTTCAAAAATGTATTTTGTTGGTTTTCGTGGTGACTTTTCCTACGACAAATTGGGGAAGGCTCCGCGCCCCTCCTTCCCTCGTGTGCAGCTGGGTGAGATGTTTACCAAGTATCAAATTCTTTGTCCAAGTGACCGTTAGAACAGATTCTTAGTCCTCAGAAAAATTACAAGGTACCCCAGTCTTTACTGAAATATCATGGTAGCGAGAAAATAAATATCAGAAACAGAGAACATTGGTTTTATGTACACGGGGAAACTGCATTTCGATGATTCCCTCATTAACATTATATTTAATTTTCCATCTTTTTTTCTCACTTCGATTTAAATTTTATACTGTGAACTAGCGAATTGATTCTGTTAAAAAAACAAGTAAAAAACGCGCTGAATTTCTGTACAGCGTATAATCAAGGCCACCGAAAATAGAGCTATCTTTCGGTGGTCTCGATATAATGCTGTATGAGCCGCGGCCCATGAATCTTTAACCATGGCCCGGTGGTGGTAAAGATTAATCATGAAGCTATAAGAGATAAAAATATTACATGAATGATAAATGAATGGAAAAAGGTCTATACAGGAATGAGAGGGAATAAAGTAGAGGAGAATACAACTTATTTGGGCATTAAACCACAAAGGAAAGAATATATTAACAATTTTTAAAATGGGAAACAATAGATAAAAGAATAAGTTAACCTAACATATTCGGTAACGGGGAAAAATTTTAATAAAGTCATCACAAGAAAAACATTATGGAAGAGTATCTCACTACCATCAATCACGCAATACTGTATTTGATACTCAGATATTGGTATATAAGAAATGATGGTATATGGTTGTATTAAGGGGGAGAAATCTGGATATTTAAGAAAACAAGGCTGTTGAATGAGAAGCTTCATTACACAAACGGCATCACAAATAAAAAAAAAATGAGGTACTGAAGAAGATGACCCAAGACGTATAGAAAGAAGAAGTAAAATGGTGAAAATCAATAAAGAGAAACTTTATACAAATGCCAGACTTTAATAAAAGTAGAATTTACGAAATTATATAGATGGTAATAACAGGTAGAAAAAGTTAGTGGCATAATGAAAGATGGAAAAAAGGGCTAAAAAATAGAGAGCTACATTTGCTTCGCTGGTGTTATTTTACAACAGTAATAAATACAAAGTAATTAAAAAGTTTAAACAAATATATACAGGACGAAGAGTTATTTGCAATTTTTGTTAGTGCACGGAAGATTTAGTCGATTGTTTGTTATTTCACCATAGAAAAGAAAATAGGGTACTCATATTGCAGCAACATTATCGAGAGAACCACCTCCCTCCATCCTCCCCAAAAAATATATGGCTCTATTTGTAGTGAAGAAGAGATAAAAAAAAATACACACCTTCACCGGGAATGAGGAGCCGTTGTAAACTTTGTAAACGCAACGCTTCGTCTCCGAGCTTGACCTAACTTGATTGCATATGCGATTCCGAGGCCCAATTGTACGTTATGAGAATAAGACGACCTAGATCGTAAGTATTTAATTAAATAAAACTTGATGAGCCTGCCCACGATCTTAGTAGTTACTGCAGGGTAAACGCTCTCTTACTACAGGTTGAGTAGAACACGGCAGCCTGAGATGGAAAAGGCTGACCGGTGGTCATGTCCTATAGGCTTAGGCCTTTGTGCCAGTCTCCCAGGTTATACGCTTATAGCTTAAGGTTAAATCAATTTTTAGTTTTTCAGTCATCATTTTGGTAATTAGTGACATCATAATTCGTTAATATACAGTAAAGTTAGGTAAAACTATAGGACAACTGTGCAAGGCTTATCACCTTGGAAATTGAGTTTTCCTAGCCTATAGGGTAACCTATGCTTATTAGTTTTCCTGGTAAAATTTAACTTTAAACCATTATTGCATTTTGGACTTGAAAATATGTGCAATATATTACCCTAGTTTTGTTAGTAAAAGTTCACTTTGAATCAATATTAGTTTTCATGGTAAAATTTCAGTTTAAACCATTAATGTATTTTGGACTGGAAAATATATACAGTATATTGGTTTTTGTGGTAAAAGTTCATTTCAAAGGTTCATTGCATTTTGAACTTGAAAATATAGACAATAGCCTACTTAAGTTTTCATGTTAAAATTTCACTTTGAACCTTTTTTGCATTTTGGACTTGAATTTATACACAATAATCTACATAAGTTTTCTTGTTGAAATTTAATTTTAAATCATTAGGCTATTGCATTTTGGACCGACAAATATAATTTTCCCATGTCATAATATTTGTCTTGAAGTTTTTTGACATTCATTTTGTTTGTGAATTACTCAGCCAACATCACCTAATCTAAATCCAACTAAACCTAACCTAACCTAATTAGGGTACCCCCAGCTGTAACCCTAGTGCATGATATTAGTTGAAAACAGTCCATAGGCTACTTACTGTAATCTTTATGAGAACTATCAATAAAAATAATGTCTTTTTATTTCACTCGTTCAATGTTTTCCTCTACCCCAAAATCCATGCTTTACTGCTGTGGTCCCTTGAATTGTAGGATATTGGGGTGGGGGCCACTATTTCTAAAAGTACTTATTTCCTAATGAAACTCGTGTCAGTTTTATGTTTCAACATCCCCAACTGCAACATGATAGGGGGAAACCTGAGGTTTTAGGGTGGTTGTAAACCAAGTACTAGATGGAAATGGTCTAACATGGATGTACTACAAGATAAGCATTAAGAAAAAATGCCTTGTATGGTTAACTTCTATAACTGATGTCAGTCACAAAACATAGGCTATAGTCTAAGAGAAAAGATGTCTCAAGGCCAATTATGGGGTTTCATCTAAGCCTTATCATCCCCAGTCTAACTTAACTTTGAGTGCTGGGTCGTATCTCCCCAGGGGCCAAACCCCCCACCTAGCCTGGCTTGGAGCTGAACTTGGGTGCTTTTTCTTCCTAGACCCCACCTTCCTATCCTGATTTACAGTGCCATAAATCATAAAAAGTGAATTACAGAAATTCATCTCCACCCAACATTGCACCCTGGATTATAACTGGCAGTGGGCCACCCCTTGTCTTCCCCCTTATCATTGTACACAGCATATTCCTTAAGTTAGTAATTAGATTTAGTCTTAGTTTGGAGAGGCATTTTATGAGAGGAGAAGCTTTTATCTGTGGAAGGAAGTACAGTGATTCCAGAAGGGTGAAAAGTTGTCAGAGCTGGTCTGAAAACCCCTTAATAGCTAACTCAGACATCTTCCTAAAGCAGAAATTTGTTACTTTTGAAATAAAAGCTAAGAGTGGATCTGCCTCTCCTGCTACACCAACAGCAGAGTACGTACTCTGTTCTCCACATCAGTTGGTATGGCTTCAGAGTAGGCTACCTTGATTGAAAAGCCTCTCCTCATTAGGCATTGCTTGATGACCAGATTGTTGAGTGCTTTTTAAGTCTTCAAGTGAGATGAACAGTTGTATTGTGAAGTGATTAATTGTATTGTTCAACATCTTCAAGCATTGCAAATGTTGTAAATGCCTTTTAACTTGTCTCCTGCGCAAAATATAATGTGTGCAGTGAGGATTCTGCTTAAGAAAGTGTGCAAGATATTGGGGGATATAAAGGACTAGATGCCAGTAGGAATAGAAATATACTAGGGCTAACTCAATTTATGGCATTCATGGTCCTTCACCAGAAGATTATATTACTGTTGTGGATCTGAACATACTCTCCAAGACTTTACCTTGTCATGTCAATGAAGAGGCTCTTTTCCTCTGGGGTCAATGTATGTACCAGAGGCAGATATATCATCATACATGATATTGATGAAAGTCATTTCCCCCTAATAGGGGGAGACTTTAGGAAAGACTAAGACAATACTGTAGTTAGTCCTACGTTCATTCTTTACCTGCTGAATCGAAGGGGCAGCTCAAGTGCAGGTTGCACCTCCAACAATAATTCTTCTATATGCTTACACAGAAGGGGCATCCCTCCATGTAAGGCCCCTACTTTTCAATTCCTCATCTCTTCATTTATCCAAAAATTTTTTACATCTTCCTCTCATCTTTCCTGCCAACAATTTTTAATGGAACACTTTCCACCAACCTATCATCCACTGTTCTCACCACATGATCAGTTTATCACTTCACTTACCATGCTGTCAGTAGTCCACAGGACAGGTATTCTTGGAGGGAGGAGGCCCTCTTATTTGAAATGCTATTTGGTAACTTTTTGACAACTGTATATTCAAGTTTGTCTCAACAGACCTGACTCTTCTTGTTTTGCACCAAAGTCCACATTTCGCTACTGTTAACTGTTAAGTAGAGTTGGCATAATAATCCTTTCTTATATTCAAACTTGGGCTTCCATTGAGAGTCTTCATATCTATCTTTTTCCTTTCCTCCTTTTTCTTGTTTTCTTCAAGTTTTGGATGGAAAAGGGAATTAGATTGTATGCCTCATTGGCATTTTCCTTTAAAAAAGAAATAGTTACCTACTTTGAAAAGAAATATGTGTCTGTATAGGGCATTGTCTGTTTATAGTGGAATCATGTCATGTCTTAAATATTTGAAATGAAGCTTACCTCTCTATTATTATAGCTGTACAGTATTTCCTGCGTCAGGCGGGAGGACAACAGAGTGTGAAAAGTACAAAATTAATAGGATCGTTTAGTTTGAACTGTATATTCACCCATCCCTTGTGGGTGGTTTGAGTGTTAATAGTTTTCCATTCAGTTTTTTCTCTCTCGTTGGCCTGTGAGGACACATTGGAGAGTTTTTACGTGATTTCGTTGATTAGATCGTCATCTGAATTTGGCTTGGTTTTCTTGTGTTTTATATTTGTCTGTAAGGTAAAAGGGTGCATACTGTACCTGGCTTTACTCTTTAGTTTATGAAGGTCACAACCAGTGCGTTAAATATAGGAACAACAATTGCTGGATCAGTGTATTGGTTGGTTAGATAAGATGAAATAATGAATATTTATTTAAAGTATAAGGAGATATGAGAACCAGATAAGAATAGGAAAAGACAGAAAAGGATTCTTCTAACTATAGGACAGGAAGTGAAGTTAGGAGTAAGTTTCTTATTTTTCACAACCTTTCAAATAGCAGCTCTTGCTGCTCTCCCTGTTTTCCTAGTAATGCTTCTCCTTCAAAATTTTCTCCTCTGAAAGCTCCCCGTATTGTTCAGGATTTGAGGTTTGGCAATTAGAAGCGATGTAGCTAGTCTTAGGGCTACTTGCTGCTTTATTGGCCCAATTATTTGTCCTTTATTGGGTTTCCCCCTTGCAGCAGAGGAAGTGGCAATGCCCTCCCTCCATGTTAGCCATGCCCTGTGATGCTCATTCTACTGTTGGAGGTACAAGGAAGCAGGGTATGTCTGGGAGTGGAAGTGGTTTGTGCCCGTTGTCTTCTTCCTCTGGCTAACCTGGTGCATGTCACGTACAGGTTGGCACTTGGTCACCGAAAGACAAGCACGACAAGATCAAGTGAATTTCTGCAAAAATTAGTTGTTCCTACACGATATACAAACCATCGGTCCTTTACATTAGGAATTACTTACGGCAAAGCTGGAAATGGCCATTAAACTCTTGAACAAGGTGGTTAGGCAGTAACTACCGTCTGGTAGGTGGGAATACTTGCCTGCCCGGATGTAAAAATTCCAGTTTGCTTTTGGCCATCATGCGTTGCAGACGTGTTTTCAGTGCTCTTTGCCTGATTGTCGTTGAGCTCTTTTTTCCCGGTGAGATCTTTTTTATCTTCTTGTGTATATATTGTGTGTTTGGTTTGGGTTTTCTTGTGTTTTATATTTGTCATTATATAGGATATCTTCCAAAGGGGAGAAAGACAAGTCGGTTCCATTCTGTAAGGTAAAAGGGTGCATACGGTACCCGGCTTTACTCTTTAGTTTATGATGGTCACAACCAGTGTGTTAAATATAGTATAGGCTGTCATCCCCCAGCATGTGTCTTGGGGTCGGTGGCCAGAGGCATAACAAGTTCGCTCCCCTTTTATTGGAGCTCATGCCCTCTGCTTGTACAGCCACAGATTGCGTTTACGTGATCGCTTTGGATCAGCTCAGCTCGCTCAGCTCGGCCTCCCCACCCAGCCTCTGATCACATTTCGAGACTGTCTCGGCTCGCTCAGCTTGTTTGCCCAGCCCCTGATCGTGTTTATGTGATCGGCTTGTGCAGTTTGGCTTGCGGCCCAGCCCCTGATCACATCTACGTAGAGGATGGACGATCTTCATGGACCTACAAGGGATGGAGATCAGTGCCTCAACTCCGTCACGGATGTTGTTGTGGACTCCAAATCCGTCGGCATCTATTGCCAGGTTTGAGTCCTTCTTGATCTCCTTCTCCCTGGACTTTGTAATTGATGGCCCAGATCAATCACTACTTTGTTCTGTTAGGGAGTTGCGGTACTTTCCGAAAAGGCTCGACATCCTCCTTAACCTGGATGTCGTCGACTTTTTCACTAGTAACAACTCTCCCAAGGAAGAAATGTCTAAGGACACGTCTTTCTTCTGGTTTCGTGAGGTGATCGGAAGGATGTACGGTACTCTACAGCTGGCGACAATGACACCTGTACACTCCGCCCAAGAGCTCACAAAGTCAATGGCCTGGTCTGTCCTTTGCATTCTGGAAGATTCTGTCAGTCTGGAAGCAAGATGTGGTCTCATTAGACCACATTTATGTCTTCTACCTTTGGGTCTTTGCCCACAGGCCCTTGGAACCTTTTTCCTTGGTCCTGTGGTGGCTGCTCAACAAGTTGTGCTTTCTTACCCAGCTCTTTTAAGAGGATAGGTAGCATCTTGCCTAAGGTGTATGGTTCTGGAAGTGTGAAGGATTCCGAGAGTGACTGGCCTCTCCTCCTCTTCTTCCTCGTCCTACTACTTCTCTTCCTTTGGGCTGAGAATGGGACTCGAACTGACACTTGCTGGAACTGGCATCTGGTGCGCCAAGTCTACACATCGAGCATCCGTTCTGTTTTTGTCTCTAGAGTCATAGAAGTAATCCTGCTCCTTCCTCTAGCAAGGGGAGGAAGGAGACCCTGGCAATAAGGAAAACCCTTTGTCAGTTCTTTACCTTACTGCCTCCAACTCTTTAGATTCTTTCCAGCCTGTTTTCATATGAGTTACGATTCCTAACTCATTCGAAAAGGTCCAGATGTCTGACATTTGATCTCGCAGTTCCTATACTCCGATCAGTATGTCAGAGGCATGGTACTCCTCCTCCTCTTTTGACCAGGAGGAGTAACCCAGGTGTGCAGAACCCCAGTCAGTTTAAAGAGACTCACTCAGATTCCTCCCTCCAACCAGTGAGACTTCCTAATGTAGAGGACCGATGGTTTGTATATTGTGTAGGAACAAATCACAATTTTTGAAAGTAAATTGTATTTTTCCTAACTATACAAACCTGAGGTCCTTTACATTACATTCCTATGCCCACCTCATGCCACCCCTCAATCTGAAACCTGGGCCAAAGGGCAAAGTGGAATGTTTACAGCCGGGCAGGTGGGTATTCCCACCAACCGGGTGATAGTTACTGCCTAACCTAACCTCCTTGTTCAAGAGTTTAATGTCTGTTTCCAGCCCCACTGTGAGTCCTATTGCTAGTTTCTCCTGCTTCTTGGAGAAGTAAGAACTTCTATTGTAGTTCCCACTCGTCTCATACGCCACACTTCCAGTCTTGGCCTCCTTCTCTGTCTACTTGGGCTACTCCTGAGAATTCTAGTAATTTTCTTCAATTGTGTTCTACATCGCGGACGCCTCGGGCTGCTTGTCAGTCTCTGAGGCGGGATTCGAAGTATTCTCGAGCCTCTTTTAGGCATTTTCGAGTCTTGTGTAGGTGACCTCAAGTTCTTTTAGGTGTTCTCAGTTGCCTTTTCAGCACTGGGATTCACCATGTTCTCCTTTTAATCAAGCAGATCCTTCTTTGATTGCTACTGTCTCAGTAGTAGAGCAGACTGGAGTATCTTCCCATCAGCCAAGTTTTTTGAGGTCGGCTCCTTCAGGATTTTTGGTTTTGCTTCCTGCTACATCGAAGTCAGTGCAGGAAGGTGTAAATAGTCAGGAAGGCTTTGTTTCTTGTGCAGACAATTCTTTGGTGCCAGGCGCCATGGCACAAAGTGGAGCCAACCATTCCTCTGGTATGAAACAGGTTTTTTTTTTTGCTTCTATTTAATTACTTTTTAGAGGAGTTGAAACTCCTTTCATCTCATGGAGCAAGGGCTTCTGCTGTTGCCACCTCTGCTTCCTAAGGATTTCTCTCTATGAGCTTTTGGCTTGCGAATTTGACTCTGATGCTGATGAAGAGCAGGTAGTATCATCAGCTGTTCAGAGGCTGATTAAGGTTTGTGTTAGCAAATTTCCTGATTTCTTGGAGGAACCAGTAGTTCAGGATTCGAGGTCCCTTAGGATTGCTAGGCTGGAACCTAAGGCATATCCCCTTCCATCTCCAAAACAGGCAAAGTTGGTATTGAACAGGTTTGACTTAGTGACTGAATTGCTCCATCAGAAGGTTTCTCATAAAAGTCCTTCCCCCTTTATTTTTCCTCTCGAGAAAGAGGAGAGTGATGTTTTATAATACTAGGCAGTTACCCTTTATCAGAAATGGCTGTAACAGCAAGAAACAGATAGCAAGTGAGATCGTTTCTGCTGTTCTGCAAATTTTTTGACTGCTGAGATAGAGCAGTTTCAGACTCCCTTGGGGATTTCATGCACGCCTTTACTATGGCAGTTGTCAATCGTAGGGAACAGTTGTGTTCTTTTTGGCTTTCTTTGTCTCTTCAACAAAGAAGGCTGACGTTATCGCACATCACCCCTACATTCTTTACTGGAGACCTCAGCATTAGGTACGATAGTGCAAGAGGTTGAGAAGTGGAAACCAGATCTTTGTTGTAGCACTCTCAAACATTCAGGCTTACACAACCAAGACAGCAGCCACTTCTGCAGTTAATGCAAAGTTAAGGCAAATGGGCAAGTCACTGGGGCCCTTGAGCCAGCCCTTTCGGGCTTTTGGGAAGGACAATAAGCATCCTTGAAATCCACCTCCTGATAATATGATACATCAAGCATCCAGTCCCCAGTAGGAAGGAGGTTGAGCCTCTTTTATTCAGTTTGGCAGGATTTAGAGGCAGATCCCTGGTTGGTGAAGGTACTGTAGGAGGGATATAGCATCCCTTTCTTTCCCAGCCTCCTCTAGTCATTTCTCCTGTGGAGTTTCTCCTCTTATCTTCACAATGAGAAGTTCTGGATCTTGCAAGAGGAAATAGACTCTCTTGGGCTAAAAGGAGCTGTGGAAATACCCTTGGATTGTATGGTATCAGTGGACATGATGGATGCTTACCTCCATGTACCAGTTCACCCAAATTCAAGGAAATATTTTCAGTTTGTTTTTTAGGGCAAGGTGTACCAGTTTTGGGAAATGTACTTCGTCTGAGCCCAGTTCCTCAAGTTTTTACGAGAGTCCTATCGCAGTTGGGAAAGTGGCCTCACATGAACCTTTGTTACCTGGGAATCCTTCTGGACACCAAGAATTTCTTGGTTTCTCGAAAGGAGAAATGCATAGACAACTTTCTTTTAATTCTAGAAGAATTTCTATCCTTCACAACCTTGCCAGCCAAAAAATGGTTGTTTTCATTGTTAGGGCACATGGCATCACTAGAGAAGTTGGTTCTGGGTGCCGGGCTAAGAATGATGCCTATTCTTTTCTTTCTTAAGTGGCACTGGAACTGAGAAGTTCTGCCAGAATCCATTCAAATTCAGGTCTCAAGGGAGTTGCAGGGCCCTCTGAGATGGTGGAACCATCAAACTTGACTTTTACAAGGAGTGTCTCTGCAGACCTCATGTTATATTCTGATGCATCGTCAGAAAGTTGAGTAGTGGTTGCAGAAGACCAGACAGGCATTTAGCAGGGGTTTGGTCCACAGAGGAATGAGAACTCCATATCATTCAGTTTGAGGTGTTGGCAGTGTGGAAGGTCTTGCTAGCATTAGAGGGTCTAGTACTGGGCAAAAAGCCAGCACTCTTTTCAGACAGTTCAACAGCGCTGGCATAGCTGAGCGATCAGCAAGGCACAAAGTCAAAAACTTTGTTGTGCCTTTCAAGTCACATTCTCACTTGGTCAAAAGAAAGGAAGATCCTTCTGATACCCGAGTTTGTGCCAGGAAAAATGAACTTTGTGGCAGACCAACTGAGCAGGAAGGACTAGATTATGTCTTCCAAATGGACCTTGCATCCACAAGTCTGCAAGGACATGTGGAAGCTATGGGCACTCCTCTAATGGACTTGTTCGCCACCAGGTCCAACAATTGTCTGCCAGTGTAATGCTCTCCCGTTCAGGATCCTCAGGCATGGGCAGTTGATGCAATACTTTTAGACTGGTCTTATCTAGACCTATGCTTTTCTCCCCTTTGCTATGATACAGAGTACTAGCAAAATTCTGTATAGCTGTGATTTCACGCATGACTTTAGTGACCCCTTGGTAGTTACTCAGAGAATGGTTCCCAGACCCCCTGCCTCTGTTAGTAGATAGTCCAAGACTTGTGGAAGAGTAGATAGCCCAAGACTTCTTCCACCAAGGAAAGGTCTCCTCAAACAGCCAGGAGGTATGAGGTTTCACCAAAACCTCTCCATGCTTCAGCTGACCAGATAGAGAGACTCTACCGTCTCTTACCAGCAAGGGGTTTTTCAAAGGAATGCAGATAGTCTATCCTTAATGCCAGAAAGGAGTCAACTAATGCACTTATCAAAGACAGTGGGCAGTATTTAGGGTTTGGTGCCCTTCTAGAAGGCTTTCTTGCTCCCGGACCTCTGTGGATATCATTAAATTCTTACTTTACTTGTGCTACAACAGACATTTTTCAGTCCATGTTATCTTCTGTATTGAGGCACACTGGCCTAGGTATTTTGTCTAACATGGATATTAAGGCCATCCATGCCTTCTAAATTGATATTCCTAAGTCTGGAAATTGACACCTGGCCTGGAATTTGGATGTGGTGCTTAAGTACTTATGCATGTCCCCATTCGAGCCCTTGAGCACAAACTCCTTTAAGGATTTGACAGTGAAGACTGTTTTTGTTAGCCTTGGCTTTACTACCCAAGGAGCAATCTTTTCTTTTCTACCCCTTTTCAGGACCAAGAATGATTTTAAGGCTCATCCTCTGCCTTGCTTTTGTGATCCCCAGTCTGTTGCCTTTGATACCAGATGGGAAAGAAATTTCCCTATCACTGTATATTTGCAAAGGACTAGGGAAATTAGGCAAAATGTCAACAACATTTTTTGCAGTCCTGGGAAACCTGACTTACCCTTGTCAAAGAATGGTATGTCTTGTCTAGTGAAGGCTCTGGTCAGAGAAGTGCTCACAAATCTAGACTCAACTCTTTTACCATCAGCTTAAAGTAAGATTCCATGATGTGCGAGCTATAGCGACCACTTTCAGTTTCCTTAAGAATCTTTCTTTGGAGAAAGTTGTCCGTGCAGTGCAGTGGAGGCGTAACTTTGTATTTGCCTCACATCATCTCTGAGATGTGGAAATCCAATGTGAATTGTGCAGAGCTCTTTCACCCCTCATTATGGTAAGGGAACTCGTATGCTGAACAATTACGGTAGCTGTACTCTAACCTTTCCTAATTAGTTAGGAAGTTGTCGAATTCTTGGGATCATAAAGGTACCTATGTTGTATTAAGTGAAAGCCTTCATTCTTTTACCATCATTGCTCTACTGGTCTAGGCACAAGGCCTTGTGTCCCACTTGCATCGGCATGTGAATGGTATCCCTAGCATGGAACCTCCAGCATTGTTCAGAGGTCTTGCTACCTAATGTATTAGTCCTCGCTTGGCGACAGTACCAGCAGGTGGATGCTAATCATTAGGTAAGTAGTGTCTTACAGTATTCCTGGTGGAATTTTGTGGTTTTCTTGGGGGTTATTAAATTTGTCCATGCACCTTTCCCACCTCCATTGCTCAGTGCGGGAATCGGCTATCATAATAGGAAGGTAAGGTTCATTTCAAAATTAGGAATTTTTAGAACAAAATTTATTTTTTAAATACTTACCTCTCTATTATGTATCACCCACCACCTCCCCACTAATGTGAACAGAAGAAAAAACTGATTGGAAAACTTTAGACACTCAGACTACTTGAAAGGTAAGAGTGAATAGATGGTTCAAAATAAATGATCCTATTAAATTTTTACTTTTTACACTCTATCGTCCTCTCACCTGACTCAGGAAATATAGCTAGCATAATAGAGAGGTAATTATTTAGAAAATAAATTTTATCATAAAAATTTCTGTCTTGACTTGTTAGCATTTTAAAACTTACTCTTAACTTCTTTGTTATCTTTAACTATAATTTACTGTTTGTTTTTCAGGGTGACTGTACCACAGTTAGCAATAACAGCTTTTGTGGGTATTCTTGGCGGTGTGTATATATGGAAACCACTCCTACTTAGATATAAATCAGAAAACCCCAAATCAGAATCCTTGCAATCCAAGTGAAGCGCATATTACATACGAAAATAATTTTCAAGTCCTTGGAAAGTGAAATGGATATACTTCGAAATGCCTGGAACTTTCCAATCCTAAAGTCAGGATTGGCACTATCATTTGTTATTGTTTTTGGGTAAGTTATAAATATTTACATTAAGATACTAACCATTCCTTCTCAGAGCAGTTACCTTGATATTTTAAGGATGAGCCATCAAAAAATTATTTATTAACACTTGAAGTTCCACGAGAATAATTAATGCCTCTAAAGTGAATAGGGGTATTCTTCAACTATGTCACCTTTCCAAGTCCAGCTAGACCCCTGAAACCCTAGGTTCCTTGATGCGAGCAGGTCATAGGAGTTATAGCTACATATTATGATTATTTCTTTAGACCTTTGTTGCTGTCCCAATGAAATATGTACTGTATATGTTAGTCTTTGATATTTCTTTTACTGTGTTCAGAGTGATTGTCTATACAGTAAATAACATAGTAAAAATGGATGTAGTTTATGGATGCTAGTTAGATTTGAAGGAGCATAGAGAAAGGATGACATGCCTCTTCATCCATGGAAGTAGAGTATCTGACATTGTTGAACATTTATGTCAAACATTCCTGGTACTGGTTTTGACATTGATGGACTGACAACCTGGATAAGTATTGTACATATTGTGACAATAAAGGAGACTGTCATGGTTGAAACACTGTTTGGTCAGATTGTCATGGTTGAAACACTGTTTGGTCATCTTTTGATATTTATATATTCAGATAGTAAGCTCCCCACTAGAAGTTGATATACAGTAGCTTTGACAACAGTCAAAGGATTTGGCTGTAACAGTGGTCATATACCGTCCTGATTTCTGCCAGAGTCTGTAGGTAGGAGCCCCCATTGAGGAGTTACTGCCTACAGTATGTCAGTTACACTTTAGATAGCACCTAAAAGTTCTTTTTCACTTTTCATTGAACTCTTCCAGCTGAGCTGTCCTTGCCATAGTTTTTACCCCTCATTTAAAAGCAATTTCTTTAGGTCAGCACCAAGAGAGTCCAGAAATTTGACTTGGTGGTCTGGTTAAATTACTTGTAGTAATGAATAGCTGATTCAAGAAAAAGAGATGTTACAAAGAAAGTTGAATTTATGTCACATATTTGAACCAGCTGCTTTGAGGTTTGTACTTTTTCCAAAGAGAATGGTTCTTCTACTTTCTTAAGGTCAACTTTAATGTAACAGTGAAGTATAGTTTTGCTTCAATAGAGGAAAATTATTTCTTAATCAGAACTGTAATTCCTAGTGTTATTTATCATGTGTGTCCGGAAGTTATGTTAGTTCACTTCAGGCAAGAATCAGATATTTTTAAATCATTCTGCACAAATATAATGAACTGTTATACAATATAACCTGAAATCCTCCCTCTCTCTCTTTTGGCAAGAGAAATTGTATGGAGTCAGAAATTACAAGAAATTACAAGGTTGAAAGAACTTTGTCATAATAAATGGGAATGTATTCTTTATAACAGATATACCCAAGCCAAAATTTGGTTTATTATAAGGAGCTGTTTGAGTTCTACAAAGAAAACTTGAACGATAAATAAAGATTGTAGATGAAAAGAAAGGTAAAAATCAGTGAGGGGTCTTCATAAACTCTGAACAGAAGTACATTTTGAGTAAATTGAAATTCCTTGTTTCAGTAATTACTGAGAAGACCACTATGCCACAGACTAAAATTCTGATGCGACATTTGCGTAATAAAGGAATAAAACATTGATAATTTTATTTCACTGATTTTCAGATACACTAAGATTCCTAAGAAAAATGTTAAAAATACTTTTAAAATAGTTATTTATTATATAAGCGCAAACAAAATTTCCAAAGAAAACTGCTCTAGTAACATATCAAGGTGGTGATTGTATTTAATTACTGTACTTTGTAGTAGTACACGAGAGTGGAAAAAAGAAATTGTCACACAGTGGTGTTAGGTATAGTTTGTTAAAAGCAGTGGTCAATGACTTTATACCTGGTGTAGATAAATATAAAATTTATTTACAAAACCCAATACTGATGTATCCCAGGAGGTAATGTTAACTTCTGACTGATCTTCCCTTGTAGTGGTACTGAGAGGTTGGCTCCAGACTGTTCTGCTGAGGCAAAACACTAAAATGATTATACAGAACTGAAAGCACTGATTTCTCCTTTATCTGTAGATGATTGGAGACTGGCAGCTTGCCTTGCTCTTGCTCAGGTCTTGTCTTGCTCTGTAGGTCTTGTCTGGCTGCACTATCTTGGGCCGCTATTTATATAGTTTGCACATCTCTTGAAAATGCTGGGATATACCCTATATACTCCACAAAGAGTAGTTGTTACACTAATCACAGTCAGCTTGACCTGGAAATATCTTGAACAAATAAATTATGTAAAACTTTAAGAAAATCATATTGTCAACCTTAAAAAATAAGTGATACTCAGGTATACTAAAATTTTTTCACTTAATATTACTGGTCAAATTCTCAAAATAAGTGTCTATTTGAAATAAACAACTAAAGTTCTAGGACATTACAGTAAATGAAAGATTTCACTTTTCAAAAACAGTGAAAGAAGACCTGGGAATAAATTACTATACTTTTAATGACAAATAAATGAGAATAAGTAAACGCTGAACTTTCTTATTTTATGTTGAATTGTTTAATTACTTTACAAAAATTCATTGCATGAAATTTAAACTAAAATCTGTGACAAGCATCCAGGACTTTGTTTTGATTCTTGATCTTGAAGGAAGATGTGGCTGAATCAAACTTCCCAAATCAAGTTACGACCTACAGTCCCCTGCAAGTAAATAGTCACGATCACAAACAAGGAGCTATTAAGTTAATAGTCAAGTCTGTTTGTAAAATAATGCCAATATATCAACTACACATTGGAAAAGGGTAATACTATAAAAAAAGTATGAAAAATGTGCCTTAAACCTCCATAAAAAAAATTACAGTTCTTTGAACAACATTTTGGTTTAGTTGGTTCTGAATAATCATAACTGTGTTAATTATTGAAAACTGAAGGTAGTATTTATTAAGACACAGGGATATGGATATCATTCTGGCAGTAATAAGTCACTGCACTGCAAAGTCACAACCTTGATGCCACAAACAATAAGGTGACTTATTAAGCTAATGCAGTGTTGGCTGTTAGGAATTTCTGAAGAATTCACTCTTGAAAGGTTTGTCGTATCATGGCAACAAAGATCAACCTCTTGAGTAGGAGTGATAGCTGCTATAACTGGAAAACTGCTTAGGTTTCTTCAGATGCAAATTACAGGTTGTTTCCTTTTTTTCCACACCAAGGAATCAGAAGTAAAGGCTGCAAAACAAATATACAGCATCAAACAGAGCCATCTATTGTTAAGTATACAACTGCTCAACAGAGTCAGTCATCTGTTGTGCTAATTTGTAAGTGCACTTTTAAATTTGAGAGAAAATAAGTAGTATTAAAATTTACTTAAGAATTGAAATCACAAGCTAACTTAAAAAAAAGGGATTTTGACAAAGGAAAAATCTATTTCTGGAGAGGGGACCGTGTCACCCGGTGAAAAAGTCCATTCAGCACTTATTTCTAGGTAATTCCGTTGCTAGATACCAGCTAAATGAAATGCTGGAGTTACTACCCCCAGAGCGAGCTCCATTAGATGGAGTCGTGTGTTGAACTATAAAACACAGAACCTTATCTATAGAGATCCCAAAGTCAAAGTCCACAGAGGGTGCATTACAAACCCATACACCACTTTCATGGACAGTACACAAATCACAGCTAACCGCATTCCATGAAACAACACCCCAACAGAATGATGTTTACTATGAGGACACGACACATGACGAGTGGGTCACCCGGGTGACGGGTCCCCTCTCCAGAAATAGATTTTCCTTGTCAAAATTCCTTTTTCTGGATCGGGTCCGTGTCAGCGATTAACGTATCTTCAGAGAAATAAATATCATTCTTAAACTGCAAGAGATAACAAAATGTAAGGGAACAGAAGACCAAGGTCCATCAAAAAATTTTAATTGCTACTTAATAATAACAAATAATGTACAAATGTAACTGATGGGAGCTTAAAATTAACATAATATAAAAAAAATATACTTAAACAAAATAACTATACAAAATTGAAAACATTATAACATAAATGTGTCAATTAGACAAATATACAGATAACACGGTCAGGTGAGAAAGTCAAGGCACGCCTGACCTTGAAATGACTGTAAGGGGATAGCTGGGTGGAGGAAGAATTGACTAGGAATCAGAAGGAGGTACCAGAGGGAGGGACAACGTTCCTGCACGCGACTACTGAAATTTAAGAGCTTCTAAGGATTTCAAATAGTGACGATTTGAACCAAGGGTGACTTCCAACCAGTGTATTTGGTAAGATCCATGAAATTCATGTAATGAAGTAGTTAATGGAGGTGTACAGCTCTAATATCATGAACTCTTGGGACTGAGTCAGGATTAGCCTGCTTGATAAAGTAAAGGATTTGCTGTCTAATAGCAGACATGAGATATTACCCCCACCCCTTCCTGATAAAGAGGCCCAGATGAGATGTGAGGAGCTGTCTAAATAAGCCCTCAATGTATGAACTGGACACAGGGACAGGTCTTGAGGAGGAATTTTCCAAGGCGACCACCTATTCTGCGGATCTTCATTTTTGGCTAGGAATTTAGGGTGAGAATCATAAAACCTCCTGATGGAAGGAAGTCGATAGTTTGGGTTCCTAGAGAGTGCAGACAGCTCCTGAAATTCCTACTTTTGAAGCTAGGCTAACTAAGAACAACGTTTTCCTCAATAAGGAAAGGTAGGGACAAGACTGATTATCGATATCTGAGGCTACTTCAACGTCATTCAAAAACCAGGAAACCATATGTGGGCCCGGATGCCGGTCTCAAGTGGGTACTGAGCCTTAGGGATGGAAGAAAAGTAAAGGATCTGGTCAATTTTGAAACCGTACAAAAAGCCACTTTCGTAAGCCGACTTGACTGTGGCGTAACAGTACTGGAGGCTAAGCCAGCTACTCAAACAGTGATCTAAAAAAGGAGATTGCCAAATTTATGGTCATTACTGTAACCTCAAATTCTTTCTTCAAAAGAGTGCTAGCTTCTTAACTGCTGAATTCGTACTGCCGAAGTGGAGATACCTGTATCTGATTCCAAGAACATGGTATTGACAGGATCAACAGCATCCTTTGAGCCACCAAATTTCATAAAGTTCACAAAGCCAGGGCATTTTGAATTTTGAGAAGCTGACACAGTCTGAGTTTTTTACTACTTGTGTTAGTTTCGGACTGGGAGTTTGGATGTGGCAGTTTCCAGTTCCAACAGAAGTGGAAACCAGCTGCTCTTTGGCCAGTGAGGAGCCACTAGAGCTGCCAAGCCCTTGAATAATGTCCTGAGTTTGTGAAGGACCTTTAACAACAAGTTCACTGGAGGAACAGATAAATCTTCTTTCCCACCTGTTCCAATCAATGACATTGCGTCCATTGAAAAGAGCTTGAGGGTCAGGTTGGGATCTACATGTGGGAAGCTTGTTGTTGAGCTTGGTTGCGAACAAATCTGTCCAGGCCGGAACTTGGTTGCAGATCCAGGTGGGCGAGGCTCTGTCCACAAGGGGACCACTCCGACTCGTGGGGGTGCGCTTGATAGAGAATCATACAGCGTTCCGGACCCCTGCAGATGATGAACCAGGTGCCACTTGTTCTTGCACGCCAAGGAGAAAAGTGCAATCATTACCTGGTTGATCCGGCTGGATTTTGAACCTCTCCTGTTTATGCAGTGGACTATGCGTGGCTGTCCAGAACCAGCCTTCTGTAGATCTTCTTGGGAAGAAGCTGCTTCAAGGTAAGGGGAAGACCGCCATGGCCTCCAGAGCGTTTATATGGAACTGGCGGGCGTGGGGACCAAGTCCCCTGCACTTCTTGGTGTTGAGAATATCCTCCCCACCGGCAGGAGTCCTATGTGGATAACCAGCGGAGGAGAAATTTGCAGGGGACTGACTTGGACAGGCTCTTGACAGTCACGACCAAGGCGGAGTCTCTTTCAGATGGAGATCAGAGACTGTGTCTCTGGGGCTGATATTTGCTTTCACGACTCCGCCACAGTCTGTTGATATCTTTCAGTTTTACCTTCAGCAACCAGATCTGTACTGGGACGAATGAAGGGCCCAAAACTCTTCTTGGGCCCGTCGAGGAAGCTCGTTGGACTTGAGAAACTGTCTGGTTGCTCTGGCTATCTCTTTCCTCTTGGGAGGAGGAAGAGAGAGCTTGTGAGTGTCAGATCACTGGATTCTAGCCGTGAAAACAACCCAACCGGAACCAGGCGGGACTTCTCTGTTTACGAAAGCCCAAAGATTCTAGAAAGTCGACCACCACGGATGTAACCCTCCGGCATTCCTCGGCTGGATGCCCAGATGATCCAGTCGTCTAGATACGCGGCCAGCGTAATCCCTTGAGACCGGAGTTGTTGTACGACCGTGTCTGTCAACTTGGTGAAAATCCTTGGGGCTATGTTGAGGCCGAAAGGCATCACCTTGAAGGAATATGCCTGCCTTCCGAGCCTGAACCCCAGAAAGGGGAGAACCTTCTTGCAACCGGGCGTGATAATGGCGTCGAAAAAGATCTGAGAGGTGGATTACGGCTCCACGGGGCAGTAGGGTCAGGCAGGAGACTGTAAGCATCTGAAACTTGTCGCCTTGAATGTAGGAATTCAGGCGGGACAAGTCCAGAATTACTCTCCGTACCGGAACCCTTCTTACTAGGAGTTACTGAAAGAGCCTGCCTTGGAATTCCGGTGTCCTCACTTCCTTATAACCTGTTTCATAAAAGATCTTCCACAAAGTCCTGAGATCCTTGAGTGGAGCCTGATAAACTTGACTGGTGGAGCTCAAAGGAGTTACCTTCTATGGTCTACCCAGAGCTCCATAGTGACCAAACTAATATCAAAAGAATTCTCTTCTAATTCTGGTCTTTTGGCCAGGTATTGTGTCATAATGATTAACATTATAACACATCATGGAGTATATAATGGACTCAAACATAAGAGGGCACTTTCCTTATCTTCAACAAAGCTGAAACCAGTTTTTCCATGTCAAATTAACCTGCAAGAAATTGACTATTACAAGCTCATCGCATCTTCTCTGTTTACAACTGGGCCGTTAAAAGACCAAGGAGCCATTACTCTGTTTAGTCTGTAGTAGACAGTTCACGCATACAAGTGCTCTGAAAAATTCGACTTTTTTCTCCGTTTTCTTTATCGAGGATTATGGAAACATCAAAAATAGCAAGATAATTACTTAATATTAACAAACTAGTTGAAAGTTTTTAGTTTTAAACTTTTAGAATTTATATAATTTCATTGTATTAAAGCCGAACTCCTCGTTGATCGCTAGCCTACCTAGTTCAAAGCGTTGATTGTTACCTAGTTTTGTAAAACGAAAATTGTTTTAAGTTCTAACTAAATGTTTTAACCAAAGAAATGTTCACAACTTACTATTAATATGGAAAATCCTTTCAGATTATGCTGATGTCTACAATAATTTAGGCAGTAAGTGAGAACAATTCAGACTAGATTAATAGTGGATGTTGTCTGTAGCCTATGTAACATCCTTGGATTACATATCCTAAGTGGCCTACCTTTTCTAGAACCCTAATTAGAAATCAATATCTGAGAATAAATCGATAGCCTAACAATGAGGCTACATATTAGGATAAATTTTTTTCCCTTATATATAAGCCAGTGCACTTTAGCATGAGCTAAATCGAATAATAAGCTTAGGCATTACCTTATAATTAGTTAGATGAAATAATAATCTACATATTAGATGAGATTTTCCCTAGCCTTAAGGCTGCATACTGAACTAAGCTAATTGTGTTTTGTTTATGCAAATCCATACACTAAACTGTAATAAAATAACCAGTTTAGGCAGTAGCCTAGATTATAAGTTATAACCTGGTGGATGAGAGGTTTCACTAATGTTACACAATAGTGATTACTGTTTTATATAGTAAACCAAATAACCTAGGATTGATATAAACAACAAACTGATTAGACAAATAGTTGAATAATTATAAGGTTATAATAATTCTGAGTTACTGACAATACCCTATACCAAGTTAAGAAAGAACAAATAAGCCTAGGTTATACAAAAACAGTAGACTAGCCTAAATAAAATAACCTATTCTGTTTTAAAGAACAAATAAGCCTAGGGTTAAACATGATCTATCCTAGCCTAAATAAAATAACCTATACTAGGTTAAAAGAACAATTAAGCCTAGGGTTATACATAAACAGTATCAGCTCAAATAAAATAACCTAGTTTTTACGAACTTGCAACATATCTGCAAAAGTTATATACTAGTAGGTCTCATGCAGCCGTCTATATCCCAGTTGAGATTTCTATATAGAAACTATATTTTTTTCTTATATACCCTTTTGAAGACAAATGCCTTATTAGCCTAACAGTCATGATACTCTTCATGGCCTGTTGTCTCTCCCCATCATAAAACAGAATAAGGCAGATTTCAAAAGGTTCCTTGCACATATCCAGAGTTTCAGATGGCAATTAGAACGTATGATGGGCCTGCTGCATTCTTATCCCAACATAGATCCAATACATAGATTGCAACTAAAATATGAGACAAATAGCTTGGGTTAGTTATGCAGAAAAAGATGTGAGACAGACCTCATCAAAGGATAAAAAGAGTTGGAATTAGATACTTGGCCTTAAATTTGGAAGGAATCTGTGGTGAAACAGGTCACCCTGACTCCTCCATCTGCATGACAAACTCACAGATGCCTCGAATGATTAGATTAAAACCATTGTTAGGTGGAGGGAGGTAATCAGCTACTCAGGAATTGTTATATCAAGTTCTTGAGCTGATGACTGTCTTTGTTTTATAAAAACTCAAACCTCCAGAAGAGAGGACATAACCACAGTATCAGACATCAGGAGGTCTGGATCACATTCACCAAACTCTCAATATGATAAGGATTAGCCATATTTGATGGCACAAGCAAGGAAGTGGCACATGTCTGCAGTTCACCTCAAAACAGGGGGTCTCATTGTAATAGCAGACTCTCTATCAAGGAAAACGACAGCCTCAACAGAGTATATGTTGGACAACCACTGTTATTCAATGAATAAGCCAACATGCTTCCACAATAAATTAGAAGAGAATTTCTTTGATATTAGTTTGGTCACCATGGAGCTCTGTAGACCATGGAAGGAGCATTTTGAGGACAAACAGCGCCTCAGTAAAAATAGGTTTTTCCTATGTCAAAACCTGTTTTTAAATCATTCTGCACAAATATAATGAACTGTTATACAATATAAAAAATCCCCTCTCTCTCTTTTGGCAAGAGAAATTGTATGGAGTCAGAAATTACAAGAAATTACAAGGTTAAAAGAACTTTGTCATAATAAATGGTAATGTATTATTTATAACAGATATACCCAACCAAAAATTGGGTTTATTCTAAGGAGCTGTTTGAGTTCTACAAAGAAACTTGAACCATAAATAAAGATTGTAGATGACCAGAAAGGTAAAAATCAGTGAGGGGTCTGCATAAACTCTGAATAAATTACATTTTGAAAATTGAAATTCCTTGTTTCAATAATTACATGGAGAATATCAGCTATATCCCAACTAAAATTCTGAACGACTTTGCTTAATAAATGAATAAAAACATTGATAATTTTATTTCACTGATTTTCAGATACACTAAGATTCTAAAAGGAAAATGTTAAAATACTTTAAAAATACAGTTATTTATTATAGTGACAAACAAAATTTCCAAAGAAAACTGCTCTATTAACATATCAAGGTGGTGATTGTATTTAATTACTGTACTTTGTAGCAACATTGTATAAAAGTGGAAAAAGAAATTGTCACACAGTGGTGTTAGGTATAGTTCGTTGCGCAGTGGTCAGGTCATTAACTTTATACCTGGTGTAGATAAACATAAAATTTATTTAAAAAAGCAATCTGGATGTATCCCAGGAGGTAATGTTAACTTCTGACTGATCTTCCCTTGTAGTGGTACTGAGAGGTTGGCCCCAGACTGTTCTGCTGAGGCAAAACACTAAAATGATTATACAGAACTGAAAGCACTGATTTCTCCTTTATCTGTAGATGACTGGAGACTGGCAACTTGCCTTGCTCTTGCTCAAGTCTTGTCTTGCTCTGTAGGTCTTGTCTGGCTGCACCAATCATGGGCTGCTATTTATATGGTTGCTCCATCTCTTGAAAATGCTGGGATATACCCTATATACTCCCAGAATAAAAGTAGTTGTTTACATAATCACAGTCAGCTTGACCTGGAAATATCTTGAACAAATAAATTATGTAAAACTTTAAGAAAATCATATTGTCAACCTTAAAAAATAAGTGATACTCAGGTATACTAAAATTTTTTCACTTAATATTACTGGTCAAATTCTCAAAATAAGTGTCTATTTGAAATAAACAACTAAAGTTCTAGGACATTACAGTAAATGAAAGATTTCACATTTCAAAAACAGTGAAGACCTGGGAATAAATTACTGTACTTTTAATGATAAAATAGAACATCAGTTAAATGAATGAGAATAAGTAAATGCTGAACTTTCATATTTTATGTTGAATGGTTTAATTACTTTACAAAAATTAATTGCATGAAATTTAAACTAAAATCTGTGACAAGCATCCAGGAGTTTGTTTTGATTCGTGATCTTGAAGGAAGATGTGGCGGAATCAAACTTCCCAAGTAAGTTACCAAAGGCCTACAGTCCCCTGCAAGTAAGTACTCACGATCAAAAACAAGAAGCTATTAAGTTAATAATCAAGCCTGTTTGTAAAATATTGCCAATATATCAACTACACATTGGAAAAGGGTAATACTATAAAAAAAGTATGAAAAATGTGCCTTAAACCTCCATAAAAAAAATTACAGTTCTTCGAACAACACTTTGGTTTAGTTGGTTCTGAATAATCATAACTGTGTTAATTATTGAAAACTGAAGGTAGTATTTATTAAGACACAGGGATCTGGACATCATTCTAGCAGTAACGGTCACTGCACTGCAAAGTCACAACCTTGATGCCACAAACAAAGGTGACTTATTAAGCTAATGCAGTGTTGGCTGTTAGAAACTTCTGAAAATTCACGCTTTGAAAGGTTTCAATGTATCATGGCAACAAAGATCAACCTCTTGAGTAGGAGTGATAGCTGCTATAACTGGAAAACTGCTTAGGTTTCTTCCAGATGATACAAATTACAGGTTGTTTCCTTTTTTTCCACACCAAGGAAGCAGAAGTAAAGGCTGCAAAACAAATATACAGCATCAAACAGAGCCATCTATTGTTAAGTATACAACTGCTCAACAGAGTCAGTCATCTGTTGTGCTAATTTGTACTTGGTCACTTTTTAAATTTGAGAGAAAATAAGTAGTGGCAGCAATATTTAGGACAAAATTGAAATCACAAACTAAAAAAAAAACTTTTATGGAGGGATTTCTTTACTTCACTATTCTCAAAACTGCAACAAAAAATGTTCCTTGAGCAACTACATAAAAGAAAATTAATCCATCTCATAATTTATACTTTGAGAAGACCCCCACTTTAGAATAATTGAAATGTTTGTTCTCAACTTAGGCTGCTGAAGTAAACTGTGCCAACGTTGAGCTTTCCTGGAATGCTCTTCACTTAAGACTTGTAGCTCTGGAGTGCTGTGGCCTACCTTATGATCCTTGGACTTTCAATCTTGCATCTTGGGATGGTGGCTTGTAGTCTGTCTATCATAGATAAAGTTTTTAGGAACACATTTCCTTTGGGCTGAAAAAGTAAGTTTTAAGTAACCATATTCTTCCAACTTTAAGTCACCTCTGAATTTTAAGCATCCAGATTTACCTGAGAGATAAAACTCCATGGACAGATTGATTCATGTTAAATTATTCCTTTGGTGGTAGCAGGTCAAATTTTGTTTTGACTTGAAGAAGGGGGACCAGGGAACCATTCATCATCTTCATAAAGCTACTTTGTCTTATAAAAATTGTAATAATTTGCATCTTGCTTTGCTGTCACATATAAGTCTGAGTGCATCCCATGGCCATGGCCTTACTAACAATGCCCAGTCCAGTTATGACTTCTTGTTAGCTTGAAGACTTCTGTTTCACCTGCTAATCTTTAGCCAACAGGTTCATGGTCCAGCAACTCTAGAAGTTCAAAGCTCTCTTGATCTTATGGCTGAGTCCATCCCACCTGAGTAGGCACTGGGCTAGAACTCTTAAATGAGTTTGTGTAGAAAAAATGTAACTGAATAGAATAATGCAGTATTCATAAACACATTGCTTTACAAAATAATGTGCTAATCTCCCAGTTCCTTCAAGTTGAATCTGGTTCAGATTGCACAGAGAATTAGGTGGAAAGAGGGGACATCTCTTTTGTCACATTTCTAGAAACGGCTGCTATGGAAGATTAGCCTTTTTGGAGTACTGTATTGAGTTTTTATATGAAGTTAAATTTTATTTTCAATAAATGCTTGCAACTTTAATCCTTGGTTTTAGCAAAATTGCAGTACTGCCTCTCCCGCTTGATTTTTTCTTCTAAGTTATATCTTTCTATCACATCCATAAAACCGTGTCAGTTTCTTTGTGGCCACGTAGGTCTCCTGGTAACATCTCTGACTGTAGCACTTCATGTTACTTCATCTGGAAATCTTTCCAAATTGTGGTGAGTACCATTGTTCCCACATTTATAGTGGTCAGATTTATAGAGCTTGCTGTTTTTTTATCTTATCCTGTATTTCTTTGCACACCTTGCCTATTTGAAGGCTGCCTGGTATGTGGGCCAATTTGTTGTAAAAACTCACCAACAATAAAATACATCTGTTCAACTTGATGAAAAGAAAGTGTGATTTGCTAAGATGGATTTCACAGAGCAAAAATCCAAGATGATGCTAGTGATTGGTTAGTGTAGACTGAACATTTTTATATGGAATCATCCTTGCAGTATAGGTTATTATGCTTTGGAATGTAAGCATTTTTCCCAAATTTCACATGCTTAAACAACTCTTTATTAAATGTCCATGATATGCATTGGCCTGTGATTATCATTAATATAATTACTATTCTCCTTTTTTTCAGTTACAAGTATATTGGTTCTCCTTACTTTAAAGGACGACATTATGATGAACAGGAGATGTTAGCCATGCAACTTTATGAAATGAGGCAAAAGAACATGCAAGGAAAACAGTCTGAGGATAGTAGCAGACAATCACCCAGTCATCAAAGTTAGAATTAGGTAAAGAATGTTTAAATGACCATTTAGAATTATTGTTTGTTCCCACAAAAATACAAACCTGAAGTTTTACATACGTGACTTACCAAGTAATTACATAGCTATAAGTTAACTTGCACGGCAACTTAAATGAAAAAATTCAAGGGTAACGCCTCAAAGTATAGTGCAGGTAACTGGTCCTACCCACTAATGGGAATACCAGGAACTACTAGCAGACAACCTCATTTTGTTTCTGCCGGTGCTTGAGTCAGCACCGAGTGTCGATGTCAACTTTGTTCTTAAATTTGCCAGTCGGAGACTGGATTTCAGTAATGTATTATTGGTGATTTCGAGCAACCTTCAAGCCTACAGCCTTCAGGATCAGTATTTTATTGTTTGTTTTTAAGATCTGATTCAAGTTTATCATATTTCGCTACAATAGCAAATTCACAGTCAAATTGTTTAACTACTGGTCAAATTGTTTAACTACTGGTAGTGTAGTTTACCACGCTACCACCTTTACAGTAAACCCCCGTATTTGGGTTCTCATGATTCGCGGACTCACGCATTCGCGGGTTTCTCTGTGGAACATATCTAGCCATCATTCGCGGAAAATTTGCCCATTTGCGGTATTTTTCACATAAATATTCACTAATTACTGTATTTTCATATAATTTTCATGAGTAAATGCACTTTTTGTGATAAAACTATTAAAATACTCAGGTATAAGCATTTTTACAGGGTTTTTCTTGTGTTTAAACTATCAAAATGGGGAGTTATAAGTGTTTTTAGAGGGGTTTTAAGTATTTGCGGATTTTAGCTATTCACGGGGCGGGTGTGGTATGCATCCCCGCGAATACGGGGGGTTCACTGTACCAGTTATGTAATAAATGTAAACACTGCGTTCGTTGTCGAACCAATATTTGTGGTAATGAATTACTTATATGCAAGTTTCAATTAATGTACGTTAGGATTTTAGATGTGTCTGTATGATGATACTCTGTGTACTTCAACTATTGCCGGTAAGGTTAACTTTCCTTTTCCGAAGAACTTAATAACATATATATTTTGTTCACTAATGGGGCGACATTTTTGGTAGTGTATACATATCAGAAAATCTCAAATAATGTTTGATAGGATTTGAGATATGTCTGTATGATGGTACTCAGTGTACTTCGAGCTATGTTGATAAAAGTTAACTTTCCTTTTCCGAGTAGCGTAAAAAACTTAAAAATTGAGTTCGTTACCTTGTTTACTGATTGGGGTGATAAAATATAAATACAGGCAGTCCCCGGTTATCGGTAGGGGTTCTGTTCTGAGGGTGTGATGATAACCGAAAATTGGTGATTTTCGGCAATTTTTGGGGCTTATCGGCGACAAAAAGTGCCAATTTTCAGTTATCGGCGCCAATACCCAGTTATCGGTGCCAATAAGAGGAAATTGGCAATTTTCAGCGCCAAAAATTGCAGATTTTTGTCGCTAGACAAGCGCCGTAAAACTGGATCGCGTTAACCAAGCCCGCCATTAACCAGGGACTGCCTGTATTGCGTTCTTTATTAACCAATTTTTTCAGTATTGAAGTGCATATCAACAAGTCTCAAATAATGTTTGATAGTAATTGAGAGATGCAGGCAGTCCCCAGTTTACGACAGGTCCGGCTTACGATGTTCCGAGGTTACGACACTTTTCAAATATATTCGTCAGAAGTTATTTCCTGGTTTATGACTCATGTTCCAGGGTTATGATGCATTGTATGCCGATCAGATGGAAGAAATATGGCTCCAAAATGGCAGAATAATCAAAATTTGGAGTTTTTTTGGATGAAAAACTCAATAAAAATGCAGTCTACATCGTTTTCAACACACCCAGAGCATTAAAAGTAAGATTTTCTTGGGATTTTTTATGATTTTCGATGATTTTTCGGTTTACAATGATTTTCGACTTACGACCTGGTGTAGGAATGGAACCCCCATCGTAAACTGGGGACTGTCTCAGACAGTCCCTGGTTATCAGCCGGGGTTCCGTTCTGGGGGTGCAATGATAACTGAAAATTGGCAATTTTCAGCGCTTTTTTGGCAATTTTTGGGGCTTATCGGCGCCAAAAAGCCCCGATTTTCAATTATCAGCGCCTCTGTTAGATATGTATCAGTGCCAATACCCAATCATCGGCGTTGATAAGCAGAAATCTGCGATTTTCGTCACTAGGCAAGTGCTGTAAAACCGGATCACCATTAACCGGGGACTGCCTGTATTACACTTTCATTTGCTGGGAACTGAAAAAGTGTTAGGGCAGAACGTAGTAATGAGTTTTTGGGTATTACCTGAGCAGGGCTGGAAAAACAGGCTTTTCATAACCTTAAGTGTTCTGACAAGGAAGTTGTTTTGCCCTCAGTCTAAGAACGCATTGTTCTTCGTCATGTATGGACTTGATCTTTTGAGATCATTCTTAGTTTCAGGAGAGCAGTATGCCTGCTTTTTAATGAAGGCTAAAGATGCTAGAACATCTTCCTCTTTAGCCTTAATGCATGTACGCCCATTAAGTCCATCCTACAGTCAACCTAATGGAAGTATTATTGTTTTTCTCTTCTCACTTCTTCAGAAAGTTTAACAGTGTTAAAATTTTTTTTTTGCAGTACCTTGCATTTATTAGTAACTGGCTTGGCATCGTGGAAGGAAGCAGAGGATTTCTTCCTACTTTCTCTTCACCCTGTAGCAAGGTAACGAGTGTTGTGAGAACCACGGGGTACAATGTACCTGGAGCACCCACCACTTTCAGTGGATGGGTCATGGTTTTTTTTCCAGTGCAGGTGACAGTTTTATCTGTGTGTGTGTGTTTTTTTTTTTTTTTTTTTTTTTATTGTGGTACTGCGCCCAGGGCAAGGCACTTTTGAAGTTTTGCAGGCACTTTCGAAGTGTTGCTAAACTTCGGTTAGCTCCTCCGCTGCAAAATTTTCAATTATGCTTTGCTAGCCATCAGAGAACTTCCCTCACTGCAAAGTTCCCAGTAAAGTAGGGGCAACCTTTGGCTATACTGCCACGCTTACTACAGGTTAAGATGAGCACCGACCAGAGGCAGTTTTCTATTGCAGGCTCTCTTAGCTAATAAGGAACTACAAGCATTGTATTCAATGCTAGCATTTTTTTTTCTATTTCAAATTCATTACATGACGTAATATTTTGGATTAGAATATGTCCATTTTCCCTCGTCCTTTCAGTGTGGAATCAGCTATGTAATTACTTGGTAAGTCACTTATATAAAGATGACATTTTTATGATAAAATAAAATTTTATATATACTTACCAAGTAATTACTTGGTCAGAGCCCTCCCTCCTCCCCTCCATTGACATACAGTAAACCCCCTGCAAATAGCTAAAATCCACGAATATTTAAAACCCCTCTAAAAACACTTATAACTGCCTATTTTGATAGTTCAAACAAAAAATCCCTCTAAAAATGCTTATACCTGAGTATTTTAATAGATTTATCCCAAAAAGTGCATTTAGTCATGAAAATATAAAAATACCGTAATTCTTGAATATTTCTCAGTAAAAAATACTGCGAATGGGTGAATTTTCCACGAATAATGTGTATATAAGTTCCACAGAGAAATCTGCAAATAAGTGAGTTCGCGAATCGTGAGACTGCAAATACGGGGGTTTACTGTATGGCATCAACAGAATGAGGTTGTCTGCTAGTAGTTCCTGGTATTCCCATTAGTGGGTGGGACCAGTCACCTGCACTATACTTTGAGGCATTACCCACAAATTTTTGAAATTAAGCTGCCATGCAAGGAAACTTATAGCTATGTAATTACTTGGTAAATATATATAAAACTTTATTTGTTCCGACACGATATACAAACCGTCAGTCTTTTACATTAGGAATTACTTACAGCGAAGCTGGACACGGCCGTTAAACTCTTGAACAAGGTGGTTAGGCAGTAACTACTGCCAGGCAGGCGGGAATACTGGCCTGCCTGGGTGTAAACATTCCAGTTTGCTTTCGGCCGCCATGCGTTGCAGATGTGTTTTCAGATCTCTCTACTGGACTGTCGTTAAGCTCTTTTTTATCCTGGTGGGATCTTCCTGTATTTTTGTGTATATATTGCGTGTGTTTGATATTTATTAATACAAACCCACGATTTGTGATAACCTTGCATAAGCCATTGTTCCCCTGTGTCTGTGTCTCGGGTTTGACGGCCAAGGGCATATTTAGAGGGACGTAACTGAGTGGGAATGCTTCTCTTCCAGTAGCCCTTTATTTAGATACTGAAGGCGTCCCCCAGTACGTTCGAAGATATTAGTTGGGACGTAATATCTTCGCTCCCCTTCTTTGATCGGGATGAAAAAGTTCGCTTCCCTTCTTGGGCTCCTGCCCTCCATGTATAAGGACATGACTACTTCCTTCCTACTTGTGCTGAGTGGTGTTTTCGCTACCTGCGCTATAAAGAGTTGCTGGGGGAGGTTGTGGGCGTCGTCGGTAAGTTCTGCTTCCACGGCGCCCTTGGTGGCCTCCCCTCCTTCCTTCTCTCTCCCTGTAAGTTCTTCCTTTCTCTCCTTCAGTAGAGATCTGTCTCCTTTGCCCTCTTCGCTCACTTGTTGGGCGAAGACCACGAGGAGGGGGGCGGTGGGGCACAGGCATCGGGCGACCTCTTCTAAGGGGCCTCCTCTTGCTGCGTAGGGCAGTTCTCCTCGTAGCGAGCGGGTCTCCCTCTACTAATCATCTTTGCTTTTTCTTTCAGGTTGACAGTGACCATCACAGGCACAGCAGTAGTTGGCTTGATATCTCGGAATATCTTACATGAAGGAGTCCCGACGTTCATTCAGTGTTGCTTTGGGATTGACCACAGTACCTGGTTGGAATGGCACAGTTTCACGTCGGGATCACTCTGACTCTGTTCCCGCCGATGTGGATCGATTGCTGTCATTGCTGGCCTTCATGTATGCTGTGGCACTGTCTCTGGCACATCTGTGGTCCATCTGCTCCTGCTGTTTCCTGTGTTATGCTTCTGTTAACTTGACGACAGTCTCTGAGCGGCTCTTCCCGGTCTCCTGCTGCAGCCATCCTGATCGCTCCTGTCGTTGCTGGTGATGTTCATGTGACATTCCTGGCTGTTATTGTAGCTCCTACCTTCCAAACTGCTTCTGTAGCTCCTGCATTGGCTGTCCTGATTGTGCTTGCTGCTTCTCTTGGTGGTCATGCCCTGGGCTGCATACGTTACGTTCCTGCCTAGCTGCCCTGAAGGTTACAATGCCCACCATCCTGTAGAAGATGTTGGAGTGAAGGTGAAGGAAGTTGCCTTGTGAAAGTGACATTCCTGGCCGTTGCGGTAGTTCCTGCCTTCTGAACCGCTGCCGTAGCTCCTGCATGGGCTGTCCTGATCATGCCCGCTGCTTCTCCTGGTGGTTGTGTCCCAGGCCACTTCCGTTGTGTTCCTGCCTAGCTGCCCTGGAGGTTATGATGTTTCGTGTCCACAATCCTGTAGAAGATGTCGGAGTGAAGGTGAAGGAAGTCGCCCTGTGGAAGTAGCCGCTGTCTTCTTCCAGCTTCTTCATCTTATCTTTGATTTCGTCTTCTGCTGCCTCTTCCCATCCTCTCCCTAGGTCCAAGGGGGTCCCGGGAATCGGACAGCCCTCTGTTGGCCGAAGGAGAGGAAAGCTGCTTCTTTCCCCTTGATGTCCTTGGATGTCTAGGGACTACCTCCTTCTGAGTAGGCAGTGGATCTCTCGTTGGCTCTTCCCAACCTTCAAGTTAGGAAACCGATTCGCATACCCCTGGGTTTTGTGTTTCGGGAGCTGCGGGCATGCGGACCTCGGTTTGCAATCCCGTTCCCAGTCCTAGAGGTTCCACCTCTAAGACGGGGGCTGCTTTGGGCGCTCGTGCACGAGCCACTCTGAGTGCTCGAGATTCTATGGAATATCGAGTATCCCGATCTGGTCTGAAGAGTACTCTCCCCGGCCCAGTTCGGGAGCAGTGCGAGAGAAAGGGCCGAGGCACCCAGGTGTCTCAGCTCTTCCTCCCAGCACCACAAGCGCTCACCGAGTGCTTGCCAGTGCTTGGTTGGGTTCCCAGCCTGGTGTTTCGATCCTGTCGGTTCGAACACCAGAAGAAGCAGGGAAGAGATTCCCTTTGGGAGTCCTGCGGGACTTCTAAGGGACAGCTCTCTTCCGGGAGACAAGTTTCTCTCGTTGGCTCTTCCAAGGGCGGGAGCCGATTTGCATTCTCCTCTGGGGACTGGCTTTTTGGGGCCATGAGAGCACGGCCTCTCGAGGCCGCGCCCTTGTTGCCGGTCTTGGAAGTCTGCGTCTAAGACTGGTTCTGAGCCAGGTTCTTTTCGATTTCTTAGGAAACTGAAAGCAGCCGCTCCCGATTTTTGGGAGTCTCTTGGGTCGCTCAAATCCTATGAATCACGAGTGTTCTCCTGACAAGAGGCACAGGACGAGAGAAAGTGCTGAGACACCCAGGTGTCTTGGTGCCAGGACACCCAGGTGTCTTGGTGCCGAGACACCAGGTGTCTTGATACTGCCCGCCAGCTGCTTTGGTTGCTTTGCTGGGATTCATCCTTGTGTATTGAACCTTAGGGTTTGAGCATGCAGGATAGCAGACACAGAATTCCCCTTTGAACCGTCTTCTCAAGGGGCCTTGGCCTCGAAGGAGTTTATAGTTTGGGAAACTAGCGCTAGTTCATGGCAGACGAGTTCTGCCCTGTCCAGTTTCGATTGTGTTTACACGATTTGCTCGGCTTGGCCCCTGGTCGCGCTTGCGAGACTGGCTCGGCTCGGCTCGCTCAGCTTGCTCGCCCCGCCCAGCCCCTGGTCGCTCTTGCGAGACTGGCTCGGCTCGCCCCGACTGCCTCCCAGTCCACCGCATACCACCCCTGGATCGCGTTCACGTGATCGGCTCGGTTCGGTGCGGCTCAGCTCGGCCCCACTCAGTTTTCTCTGAATCTGGTTCTCAGCTCTGTTCGAGTGAACTTTCTGCTCTTCCCAGGAAAGCACTTTGCCACGGCACAAGCGATCTCCTTCCTTCGTGTGGAAGTAATTTCCTTCAGTGATTATCGCTCACAGTCCGCCTCTCCTGCTGGTCTTATTGGCAAGACAGGTAGGGGTACTCTTTCTCTTCACCTATTCTCTTTTCCTCTCGGTTATTTCGAGAGGCACGAGACGGACAGAGAGAGCTCCAATGAATTTGTTTTTGGAGTTCAGCTGCCTGGCGTGCTTTGGGTGTCAGTCCCCCGATTGTCTTGTAGTACAACCAGGTAGCCGAGGAGGGTATCCTGGGATTTGTCATGGTCTCCCTCCAAGGAGAGAGGTACAGGAGTTTCATGCTTCGGGAGCAGTGAGGGCCTTCCTCTTCAAGTTGCGATCGCCCTTATTTCTCGGAGAACTTCGCGCCGATTCGTCAGCTCGAGGATCCCCGGGACAGGACCGCGGCTCCCCCAATGAATAATCTTCACCACTCGCAACCCTTGCAGTTTCCAAGGGGCTGAGAGTGTTGGGGGCTGCCATGTTCCTTGCTTCCAAGAGCGTTCTCGATCAAATGAATTCTTTTCTTCGGACAAGTAGTTCATTCAGGTCGAGGCACCAAGCTTCTTCCCTTCCTCGACAGAGTACTAATTCTGCCTCAGAAGGTCTTGCCAACTGCAGTTCTGTGGGCAATTCTGGTGCTAAGAAGAAGGAGACTTTGTCCCAATTCGATCTCTGGTTTCGTAAGTCCCAAGTTGGCTCGACCCTTAGGAACGAACCTTTACTTGGTTTTGCCTTTCTCTTTCAGAGATTTGCCAGATACCACAGTAATCAAGGTCTGTACCAAGTCACTGCCTTGTCCTTTGGACAGTGACCAAAACCTTGGGGTCTTAGTCATCTCGGCTCGACCTTGAGTTCAAGCCAGCCCCCCTCAACTCCTAAGAAGTTCCAGGCTTCAGAAGAAGATTGTGGAACACATAGCCCTCATCTTCCCTTCTAGGAAAGTGCGCATAACTGTCTCTTTCCACGGAGGAGGGAAGAAGGGAAGAGAGAAAGAAGTATCGACCAGGATGAAATGTTCTCGAGTCTCTGGAGCGACAAACCTGGAAATGGATTCCTTCAGAAGTATCTATTTCCCTTGGGCCTCAGCAATTCTTTTCATCAAACTTCCATCCTGCTAGCTTTCCCATGCTCCCGATTCAGGAAATGCCAGCCCGACTAGAGCCAATTGTCTCGGTATCCTGTCATCTTGCAGAAGAGAAGCTTCCCCATGGTGGAGAATGGAGGTTTGCTTCTATTCCTCCGTCCTTTCCTCTTCGAAGTATAAGGAAAGAGTTAGGGTAATGCTTGATTAAGGGAACCTTCGAATATGCTTGCATATTCCCCTCATATCATGTGTCTACTTACAGATTCACCGATCGAGGAATAGGCGCAAACCTGTAAGACTTTGTCTTGATGGTGTGTGACCAAGACGATTAGTACCTTCTCATCACCATCCTGGGTTCAAGCCAGCCTTCTGGCCTTCCAAGAATTCAGGATGTGTTTTGCGACACTCAGTGGTTTCGTTGAACAACAAAACCACAGTACAAGCAGTCCCCGGTTATTGGCGGGGTTCCATTCTAAGGGTGTGATGATAACTGAAAATCGGCGATTTCTGGTGCTTTTTCTGCGATTTTTGGGGCTTACCGGTGCCAAAACCCAGTTGTCAGCGCCGATAAGTGGAAATGAGCGATTTTCGGCACCAGAAATTGCAGATTTTCATTGCTAGACATGCTGAAAACTGGATCACCGTTAACTGGGAACTGCCTCTAGTGGCATTTGTCGACAAACAAGAGGGAATTATTTTTTCCTCCAGTTTCATCTGTCAACATTTGCAGGTACTCAAGTGTTCTGTAACGCACTCGACAACTCAATTAGCCAGATGCATTCCCGGTGGGGATGTATTGGTAGGTGAGGCCTCGGATTTGAGTGTCACCCGGTGAAATAGTCCATTCAGCACTTATTTCTAGGTAATTCCGTTGCTAGATACCAGAGAAAGCTAAATGAAATGCTGGAGTTACTACCCCCAGAGCGAGCTCCACTAGATGGAGTCGTGTATGGAAAAGGGTGAACTACAAAAAACACGGAACCTTATCCTATAGAGATTTCCAATGTCAAAAGTCCCAACGAGAGAGGTGCCGATACAAGCCCATGCACTACTCGCGGACTGTATACAAGGCAACACTAGCCGCATTCCATTTTAGCACGTTTTTTCGTTCACACGTAATTTCGTTGTGATCCTTATTTTGTGCTCTATTTTGGATTTTTTATGGCATCCTCGCAAGGTTCTTCTTCAATTACTTGAGTACCAGTGTTTTGTTGTTTTTAGGCGATTGAGGCTTCTTATTTTCCTTTAGTTTAATAATTAAAGGGATTTATAACGCCCGTCTCGATCTCCTCTCACGTCGTCTCTTGACCTCTCTTGGTCTTGGGTCGGCATGTTTGTTTTGTGTTTTTTATTTGTATCCCTTTTTATTTGGGATATTTTACCATTAATGATCCCTAACTTTAGTGGGTTTGATTAATTTTATGTTTGTTCTGTACCCATTTACTACGAGAAGTGCTGTTTAGCGTTTAGGCTACGAGCTACCCCCTCGGGCCCATTCGCTTTTTATCATGGCTTCATTACGAGAGTGATTTTTATTACGGGAGTGATGTTTAGCGTTTAGGTTACAGCTACCCACTCGAGCCCATTCGCCTTTTATCATGGCTTCATTACGAGAGTGATGTTTAGCGTTTAGGCTACGAGCTACCCCCTCTCGCCCATTCGCTTTTTATCGTGGCTTCATTACGAGAAGGTTGTTGAGCGTTTAGGCTACGAGCTTCCCCCTCGAGCCCATTCGCTTATTATCATGGCCTCATTAATTTTATTTTTGTCACTCACTTCTCTTAGCCTTTGGGGATCTTATTTTCATTGGTACTGTTACGGTTTTTACTTTGTTTTTACTTTGTTTTTATAATTTTGTTTATTTTGTGAATTTTGTGTTCCCTTCCTGGTCAAGTGCTGTCTTGCTGTTTAGGCTACGTGGTTCCCCCTCGGGCCTATTCGCTTCTTATTTTGGCTTTATTTTGCCTTGTTTTAGACTCACTTCTCTAAGTGTATGGGAACATGATTTTCATTGGTACCTTTAATTTTTGACCTTGTGCTTGGATGCATTTGAATTTTGTTAATTTTGGGATACTTTCATTTAACTGGAGGTCGGTCATGTCCCTTCACGTCCATGTTGTGTTGGGCCTGCCTATCCTCCTACATGTACCTTATAGACAATTTTTGTTTTATTATGATTTTTTTGTGTTATTGGTTAGCCTTTACCCCTCTCCTAGGCTTCCTTCCTTTACATCGCCTCAGTTAGGTTAGCCTAGGGGTTGGCTGTAACACTTTTCCCTTCGGGGAAAAATCGTTAAGGAGGGACGATCTCGATCTGTACGTATGAGTTTCATGTCGGTGATCTCGTTCTGTACATGTGTGTTTTATGTCTGGTGCTTCCCTTTGTTTGGTTTTGGCTTGGATATATTGCCTACGTCCACCCTCTCCCTGTTTCGGCTTTTCACTTAGGCTAATGTTCCTAATAAGTTAAGCTGGAATAGCGAGGGTTTACCTGCGTAGCCTATCCTAGTTCAATCCTTCTTTGGGTTGCTTACCAATGGTGACCGGGAGTGCTCTCCCCACTCCTGTTCACACTTCTTTTACCGACTATATATAGGCTATGTTATTTTGTGGTTTCGAGAGTTCCCTTCTCTCCCTTTTATCCTTTGCTCTCTCTCTCCCCTTGGTTTGTTTTCAAAGTTTGTTAACTTTCCAAGGCTTGAGAGCAATTATCCTTATTGTATGTTGTAGCCTACTTCCCCTCCCTCTGCATTGATTGATTGTCCCTCGGTGTGTCTGAGTTGGCACTCCACCTGGACCTGGAGGTGACCGGGAGTGCTCTCCCCACTCCTGTTCACACTCCTTTTATCTTTCATTGCTCTCCTGGCCGTAGAGGTTTTTGCCCTTCCTCTCTTTTCTCTCGCTCTTGTCGTGCAACACAGCTTACATAGCGAGGGGATCTATGAGATCTCTGGGCGCCCGGGAGTGCTGTCCCACCCTGGTCGCTGCTTTGGGTTACCAACCTCCTGGCCTATCCTTCCCCCTTCCTTTTTACGTCGACTATTTCCCTTCGTGGTGCTTCCTACATGTTCGCACCTCACTGTTGGGATCTCATATGAGGCCAGTTAGCGTTTTCCACCTGACTGTCTTCTGCTTTATTTACTTTCGGCGTTCCCCCTCCTTTTGCTACTACCTGTTCGGTGTTTCGTTATCTTGTTGGGCGCTCTCCTTGCTTACTGCTACGGCGGTTTTAGTGTTTAGCGGTCGGCGTTTATTCCCCCCACCGCTATCACTTCGTTCAGGATATCCTCCTCCGGGGTTTTCCTCTCTTGGCTCGGAGTGCGCCCACTTCGAACAGTTCATAACCTTCCCACATTTTGTTCAAACATGATCGCCTGGAATGTTCCGTTGACTCTGTTTTTATGTCTATGAGTTTTGTCCTGTTAGCGGTTTTCTCTCCGGTTTTCTCCGGGGTTTTCCTGGTCTGACTAGGCTAATGGCTGCTACGGTACTCTGCTCCGGCATCCATTCCAGCATGCCCTTTTCTCATACGTTTTCGGCTGGTTTTGTCAAGTGCCAGAATGCTCCGCGCTATCCTGCAACAAACCAGCGGTCACAGAGTCTATAGCTCCCATTCGGTGCGCCGTCTGTTTTGGATTTATAGTTTGGCACGGAAGGTTATGAAGTACGCTATGCTCTCCTCGAGCAGACTTCTTGATGAACCCGTAGGTTTTATATATACCTGTCGGTTTCATCTCCGCCAAACTCCACCTCATGTGACTTATTCTTGACTCGGAAGGTTGTAAAGTACGCTATACTCTCTCCGAGCAGGCTACTTGATGAATCCGTAGGTTTTATTTACACCAGTCGGTTTTATCTCCGCCAAACGCCGCCTCCTTTGGCTTATTATTAGTCGTTTGGCACCCGGCAGATTGCGTTGTACGCTATGCTCTCCCGAGCAGGCTGCCTGATGAATCCGTAGGTTTCATATATACCTGTCGGTTTTACCTCCGTCAAGCTCCGCCTCATGTGGCTTATTAATAGTCGCTCTTTCGGCGATAAATCGGTAGGTTTCACATATACGCCTATCGATTTCACTCCGCCAAACTCCGTCTCCGGGCGGGATTCTCGTTAATTCGGTAGGTTTCATATAAACCTATCGGTTCTCCGCCTCTTGTGGCTTATTAATAGTTAATCTTTCGGTGTTTGGGCTCTCTCCGGGCGAGATTCTCGGTGGATCGGTAGGTTTCATATACGCCTATCGATTTCCTCCGCCAAACTCCGTTTCCGGGCGAGATTCTCGGTAAATTGGTAGGTTTCATATACACCTATCGGTTTTTCCTTCACCAAACTCCATCTTATATAACTTATTAATAGTTGTTCCTCCGGTGTCTGGGGTCCTAATTTTTCCCCCTCCTGGAGGCCGGCCCGTAAGTCTCGTAACTCTTCGCCAAGTTAATTGTTTACGGAGAGTTTTTGAAGACGTTGCGGCCTTCTGTCTCGTTCTCGGACCTGTGAACATCGTCCCGGAGCGATAAGTAGGTGCGGGAATAATTGAGGCAAACCTTTTCCGCTTAGCTCGGAATTAGGTGAGGCAAACTTTTCCTTTAGGGGATTCGTTAACTTCTCATCCCTTTTCGACGGTTCCTGGTCTACCGTCCCTAAGGTGAAGTCAGTAAAAAAAAAAAAAAAAGAAGACCCTTTTTTAAACCAAGAAGACCTGCTCCGGGGCCCCCTCAGGATGTCTCGGATCTCTAATCCGGTGCCATCTACGAGTTTGGCCTCGTCTTCTGAAAGGGACACGGCCCAAGCAAAGCAAGGCGGTTACCCCCTTCCTTTGTTGAAAACTCTTTACGGGTCTCCTTATAAGGAGCTCGATTTGAGGGTCATTGTCAACCTATTAAACTAACTATCTACCTCATGGTCCGTGCCTTCCCTTTCCCAGGAGCTTAAATCCCAAGAGATTAATCTCAAGACTCATTGTCAATGTATCACCTGTTAAGTCCTGCTCCGTTCGAATTCTATCGTTCGGACACCTCCACCTCTTTTCCCCTCCAGTCTGGGGAATCTTGGTGCCTTCCCTTTATGCTTCCCAGCATGAAGGCACCCTCCTGTCGGGGTGTGGACACACGGAGGTTGGTGGAAGGGCATTTCTTCCCTTCCGGTCTGGTATCCTCTTATCCGGGTTTTACCAGACTGTCAGAACGAGCATGGCATCTGTCTGGCAGGATCCATAAGTGAGCCCTCAGCTAGGGGCTGGACACATCGTCTCCCTGAGAACTCTTAACGGAGTGGCAGGCGGAGAATTCAAGTTCACGCCAGCTGTGGGGTCTTACCGTGCTCTCTTTGAGAGCCCTGTTTCTACCCCTTGTGCTCCGAATGTAGCCCTCTTATCAACAGGCTTGTTTTGAAAATGTATCGCTGAGGCATTTCCGGGAGACAGATATCACAGATACATTCACAGTGAATCTTCTAACTCCAGACTACGCTTCTAATTTATTCAGCGTACAGCTCCCTAAGCTTCCGGAGTCAATTTTCGGAAGCTGAAACAGGGTGTAAGTCAGGCTTGCCTGTTCCGCCTTGAGCTGAAAATCTTATGAACAGTTTCACCTGGAGAATTAATCTTTTCCCCATTCTGCCCGTCTGGGGCTACTAATGTTACCCAGAGCCTCCGTTCTCATGGGTGTCTACCCTACGAGCAGAAACGGTCTGATCTTGCGGGACCTGTCCCAAGTCCGGCAAGAAGTTCATGTAGTTCAAGAGCCCCCTGCTCAGGCGGTGGTGCAGGCTCTTCAGGTCTCTGCCCTAGACAGCCGTCAGCTCTCACTCCCAGCCTCCACCTCGATGTGTGCGGGTTCAGCCAACACATCAGCCCCTTGTAACACCCCGTGTGTCTCTGCCTCCCCACGTGCCTCCGCCGGAGTTTTCTTTGCTTCATACAAAAACCTAAGGAAAGAATTTTCACTAGACATTTGGCCAGAGGCTCTGACCCTCGGGGTTATCATAGGAGCAGGGAATCATCCTACTCCTCTCTGAGAAATTGGGAAGGCATTCGCTTCATGGGAGGCAATCAAGCCTCCTCCCTGTAGTATTTCTCATAGGGGTGGGAGGCTGTACCATTTTCGGGGCCACTGGAACTTCAGTTCCTGGGCCCAGAGTATAGTTATCAGGGCCCGGGGTGGAGCTGGACTGTTCCCCACCAATCAGGTTCAATCAGCCTCCGGCCAGAGTTCTGGGGTCTTTGTGAATGGCCTGTCAGGCTTTTTCAGTCTGCCAAGGAAGTTCCCTTCCACTGGAAAATTTTTCCGGGCGTGTCCTGTTTGTTTTCCTTATTCATGCGGCAAGTCTCGGTTGCTTACAGTCTTGTGGGTTCGGATCCTACTGCGCCGTGGAGCCGTAACCACCTCTATAGACCTTTCCGGCGCTTCCTTTCACATCTTGGTTGCAGAAAGGTCCTATCCCTTCTTGGGATTCAGACTCGGGGAGCAGGCGTACCCCTTCAGGTTCATGCCCTCCTCAATGCGGCTCCAGAGTCTTTGCCAGTTTGAACAATACCGTAGTTCAACAGCTCCGGTATTAGGAGGCTATGCTAGCTGCATATCTAGTTGCCTGGCTCATTTGGGCACCCAGCGCCGGGAATTGCCTGAGGCGCCGGTCATTATAATCGGTTTCTAGAGTCTTTGGGCTTCTAAGTAACCAGGAAGGAATCCCACCTGTTTCAGGAGGGTAGCCTTCCGTAGTTATGAATCCAGTGGAAGTGGAAAGAGATAGCAAGGACGTCCTATCATTTCAACATCTCAAGCATACCTCTCGCCGTGCCCAAGAAAAGGTCCTGGGTTTTCTCCAGTTTGCTTCAGTGACGGTTCTCCTTCTGAAGTCAAAGCTGGAGTTTATGACCAGGGGTATGGTGGAGTCAGGACGTGTCTCCTGATTCCTCCTGCTTGAATAGTGGCCTCCAGCCTTGCACAACTATCAAGTGCTTACCGAAGTCAGTTCCTCTCCAGCTTTCCCCTCTGGCCTCAGTATTCCACACCGTCACCTCTGGGCTGAGGTGGAAGTTTTGGCCCAATGGTACATGGTACTTAGTCGGTCACGTTCGGCAGTTCCATATCAACGCTTTGGAGGGCGGTGACAGTCTTCCTGTCCTTGGGAAACTTCTTCCCCCCAAGAGGTTTCCTTTTAGGCTGGTTCTGAACAAAACAGCAATAGTGCGCTGCGTAAACAAGTGGTTTTGGACTCGAATTGCTTCGTTCAGGTTATGGTTCATTCTTCTCCATAACCAACAGACGCAGGTGCCTCTGTCTACCACCCTTCGTAGGGGTCCAAAAGGTCACTGCTTTTTCCCTATCCAGGGCCTCCCCTGGTGTCGGAATAGTCCTTAGACGGAGCGTCATTCAGGTAGTCTTGTGACCTTTTCCTGGGCCTGGAAGTAGGTCTGTTTGCAACCCAATTCAGCCACAAACTATCAAGCTGTCCCGTCTGGTATAAACTCAGCCTCGTCAGCCCCTCAAACTCTGATGTCCTGGCTTTGTGGTCTTTGTGAATCTTACAGTTTAGGAGGAAACTGATATTGGTCCTGTTATTATTGTTTTCCTGAAATCAGTTAAGGGATCCTACTCTACTGCAGTATGGTTCTGCAGTTAAGTAACTAGCACTCTTCATCATAGTTTTGAAATAGCTTTGAAGCCACAGCCTAATTGGCAAAAACAGTGTCTAATGTTGACTGATGCGGCTGCATTGGCCTCGAGGAAAGTGTTTTGTTGGAACCAGACTCACAGGCCCTTAACTTTCATCCCTAAGGTCTGTGTTCGTCTAAGAACAGTACTCCGTCCACATTCGGTTTCCTGGTCTTTGAGTAATGTATCGGAGTTAGCTTCGGTAACCAACAATCATCTTGTTCTTACCTTTCCTTGTTAAGGAAGTCCCAAAATTTTTAATCAGCTTAGCTTCTAGTGTTAGTTTTCCTGTACTGTCTGCCCTGTCTGGCGGAACCAATCAGTTTGGTTTCCCCTCATCAGGGGTAGTGTTGTGAATTCCTCACCCTAACTTTCTATCTACAATTGAAGGTCCTCATTTTCGGTGGTCACCTTGAAAAGTACTCCCCTTTTACAAGGTCTGTTTCTGTGTCCAGTTTTCTCCTTGCAGGCTTTTTTAGACAGGACCTTGCAATTTTGTCAGGTCCTCTCCTTTAAAAAAAGGGGGCGGCACTGTCATTGGGTCTGCTATTAGGCAGGAAGTATTTTCTTAATGCAAGCCTATTCAGGTGCTATTCTAAGCTCATGATCTTAGACGGTGACCACTTACATTATTTTCATTACATAAACTTAGAGGACCTTACTAATGTTCAGGGTAGAATTCTCCTAGTTTTCAACGTTTCTATTTAAGTCTTTAATAGCATAAGAATGATGTTTATTTCTCTGTTATTATTTCACCGGGTGACACGGGACCCGATCCAGAAAAAGGATTTTGACAAAGGAAAAATCTATTTCTGGAGAGGGGCCCGTGTCACCCGTGACCCACCCTGTTTTTCATTCTCTCCCTCCCTTGATAAACTTCATTCTAGTGAGGTGGGTGCTAACATGGAATGCGGCTAGTGTTGCCTTGTATACAGTCCTTGCGAGTAGTGCATGGGCTTGTATCGGCACCTCTCTCGTTGGGACTTTTGACATTGGGAATCTCTATAGGATAAGGTTCCGTGTTTTGTAGTTCACCCTTTTCCATACACGACTCCATCTAGTGGAGCTCGCTCTGGGGGTAGTAACTCCAGCATTTCATTTAGCTTTCTCTGGTATCTAGCAACGGAATTACCTAGAAATAAGTGCTGAATGGACTATTTCACCGGGTGACACGGGCCCCTCTCCAGAAATAGATTTTTCCTTTGTCAAAATCCTTTAATAATACAGCTCACGCTTCTCAATAATCGTCTCTTAGGTGTTGTGCAGTCTCTCCAACTATCGTTAATGTTACATGATGACGTCTATTCATGTAGATGACACTTGACTGTCGTCAGGGTTACATGGTGACGTCACACAGGAATCCTCTCCCTTTTCCACCCAAATACCTGTTCCTCCATCCAATGATCCAGGTGAAAATCCATCCAATGATCCGGTATGTTCACCCAGCATTCTATGTCATCATGTCTCACATTCCCACTGTATTTTACCTCTTCCACCTCAGTTCCTTTGTTTTGACTTGAGGAGTTTAAACCATTTTTTGGTTGATTCTCCTTTAGTATTTAAGCTGTGCATACCTCGTTTTGTTCCGTATTCACTTCCTTTTGCTGAAAATGAATCCGTTAACCGGGCTCCTTAGTGTACTTCTACCTCAGCTCATTATAACGAGTAAGAAGTCAACTCTATTTATGGTAGGGTACAATCTCATGAAGTAGAGCCCTTGGGAAATGGATGTACAGCTTTTCTGACCCAGGATGAAGACCAACTATCTCATGTTGGAGGTTTTTTCCTAGAGAGAGATAGATAAACAGTTTTTCCCATTTTTGAGAACTATAATGGGTTGGCTTGTAGATCTAAAGAACATTTACATTGTCCTCAGATGTCTCACAGGCAGATTAAGGGGCCATTCTGAGAAAACTGACGCAGGAAGTGGAAGTGTAAACATCCTATGGCTCTTAGCAGTTTAGAATAGCCATAGCAAGTCTTGATTCTTTATTGGACAGAGACCAGCAAAGTTGTTCTATTACCTTGTTTTGTCCTGTTAAAACTTTGTTTGAAGACCATCCCAGCAGAAAAGGGCAAGGTTTCTAGTCAGATAGTCTCCTCATCCTCAGGTTTGCCAGAAGTTGTGGAACCTTTAGGGAGACCAAACACCCATCTGTTCACGACTGTCCAAGACACTACACTACTAGTTTACTGCCCTCCATGCCAGGATCGTTAAGCATGGGCAATTGCTTCTTTCCTTCAAGAATGGTCGAATCTAGACTTTTATGCTTATCCTCAGTTTGCTGTTTTGAGGAAATATTGAACAAGTTGTGAACTTTGCAGATCACAAGGATGATTTTGATAGCACATTTGTGGCCCCAAGGGAATTGTTCCCATCTTTTTTTCCAGGTGGTAGATGCTCCTAGTTGCGTTCCATTCATGGAAAATCTTTTCAGACAGTCTTATTCGAGAAGATTCCATCAAGCCTCCATATCTTCATCTCACCACATGGAGTGTTTATTGTCTGTTATGAACTATGGCATTTCTAGATGGCCAAGGAAACAATCCTCAAATGTAGAATGCTCTCCATTGTTAAACATTTGTATCAATAACAGTGGTTAGTTTTTGATCTTGGTGCTTGACCAGAGTTATTCCAGCACCCATTCCACTAGGTATCCTTTTTTTTTAAGCTCTACCAGTATCTCAGGTACGCAAAGTGGTCTTCTGTCACAGCTATCAAGGACACCACTTTACATTGCTTTCAGGTCTGCTTCATGCTAACTGGAATATTGCTCACGATTTAAAGTTTGAGGAGGTTTTCAATCTTTTGTGCTGAAAATTTCATCTCCCAATCATTTTTTTACAAGGAAATTTAGACATACAGTATTCCTTCAGATGTTAACCGCAGTTAACTCTTTTGATAAGGCTTCAATTAAGAACTCTAAAGACACTTTTCTTTTAACAATTTGAAGACACTTTTCTTTTAGCTCTTGTTGCAGCAAAGTGTATTAGTGAGCCTCAAGCCCTTTCATATTTGGGGGCTTTGTTCTAGCGGCAATCTCTTTTCTTTCATTGCCCAAGAGACAAGATATAGAAGAAGCCCTTCCAGTGTTATTACAGTGCCTAATTTAACTGCTTTGGTAGGCAATGAAGGAGTGGCTGTCTTTATGTCCAGAGTAGAACTATTAAGAGTTTATATTATTGAGCTTCAAGCCCTCTCTTGTTCTTTGGCTTTGATTTAGTGGCAACCTCTCTTTTGACAGCACCTAATCTAATTAATTAGGTAGCAATGGAATAATGGCTGTCTTATGTCCAGTTAGAACCCAAGGGTTTACCTGGACAGACATAACCTGTAAGAAGCGAAGTTGAGAATTTATCTGTGGTGTTAGAAGGCCAAACACTCTTTTGTCCAAGATGGGTAAAGTCTATGCACACAAAGTTGATTCCTGAGTTTTGACCTTTTTTGGAAATAATCCCAATGGCTTCTGTACCATAAACATGTCTTTATTGCCTGTAAAACCTTCTTCTAGAGTAGGTTGTCCTGCAGCTTAGTGGAGTTTTATAACTATTTCCTCATTATTTGCAAATGTTCAGTTTTATCATGAGGTATTAAGCCCTTAGTCCTTTCATTGCAATGGGGATTCTTTCTCTTGAACCAAATATGATAGTAGCCATGCTTTCTATCTTATTGGTAGTTGTTGGAAATCCTGCTATTGAATTTTGGGAGCATGAAAGTACACATTTGGTGTATAGGAGTGCACCTTCTTATTTTATGGTGGTACTAGTTGTCTTTAGTTTTGGACTGTTGGTTATGGGCCTTCAACTCAGGCACAGGAGTCACCAGTACATTACAAGAGAGAGTCCTTTTATCCCTGTAAGGATCCTCTTACAAGTCTCGCTAGGAGGACCTTAAACCCTATTGTGGTTCCAACGTCTGGCGACATTACACCAGTAAGGATAACACATCAGGCAGGAATGTTGAGAAGCTTTTTCTCCCTTTTTTAAACAGCTTTTAGTTCGTTCAGCTGAACCCTGTTTCTTTGGCTGTACTAACCGACCATCCTTATTCAATGTGGTAGTCAGCTAACTTTATCAGTAGGTAAGAGTTATTCCAAATAATGATAATTTTCATGATAAAATTAATTATTTGGATACTTATCTACCGTTAAAGTGGAAACCCACCCAGCCTCCCCCTTAGTGAGTGGTGATGAATAAATATGACAAGAAGGTAAATATTCCAGCACCAGCTGGTGGGAAAACAGGTAATTAGGCAGCCCTGCTTACTGGTGGCATTGGTTAATGGCATTTCGGTGTTACGTCGCTTGGCTAGCGACGCCGTTAACCAGAATTTTGGCACCGGTAAGTGGTTTATCAGCTCAGTAAGTGGTTTATTGGCTGACGCAGATTTTCAGTTAGCGGGGCTCAGCTGGGAACGGAACTCCTGCCATTAACTGGGGACTGCCTTACAGTGACAGTCCTTGCAGGTTAGCCAAGCATATTTTTATTAAAAAAATTTTTTTTTTTAATGCCAATCGCACCAAACAGTGCAAAGATAATGCTAACTTTAACAGTAGGTAAGTATCCAAATAATTAATTTCATCATGAAAATGATCAGTTTTCTAACATACAAACCTGAAGTTCATTACAGTAAAGGCCCACCTCAGCCACCCCTCACTCTGGTACCTGGGCCAGATGGCAAAGTGGAGTGCAGACCGACAGGTTCGCAAGCAAAATCTTATGTAAAGAACGTCAGGTTTGTATGTTACGAAAAATACAAATTACTTTTAAAATTTGCTATGTATAAAGCCCAAAGAACTGTGACGAATTAAGGCAGAACCATTACCAGGGTGAGGTAGTGAAGGATAATTTAGGCTGAAATGGATAAAATCATTTGAGGAAAAAGTGAGAACTGGTCAAGTTTGAGGAGCAAAGTCAATAAGTCTGTTCTAACCTGGAGGCAGATTTGGTATGAGTATAATGCTGATGGAGGGACTTGGGAGTTCGGATGTGGATACAGTGAGCTGGATTTATCATCTTTGTTGAGCACTTATTGTTTTAAATTATCCATTACAGCTTTAATCAGTATTATTGCATCTTCAGTGGCAAAAGGTTTCCAGCATTGTATAGTATCCCATGCTGTTGGAATGTGACCTAATACCAAGGAAGCATTTGTAGTCATGTTATAGTAATTTTTTCTTGGTCAAGAAGCCAGAGAAGCAAAACCATGTTAAAGGTAAAAACATTTTAATTTTGAATAGTTTCGGGATGGCAGTATTATTACAGTAGTTGGATTTTAAAATCACCCTTCCTGCACAATGTATTTCTTTACCTAAGAGATGAAGCTTTGGTGGCATCATTCCATAAAATAAATGGCTGTAACTCATGCTTTCCAATTACTGTATTTTGCTAGTGCACAGGTAATGGTACTGGATTTTGTTAGTGTTGGAGCCTCACTTGTATGTGATTTCTCCATGATCAGATGACATGCAGTAATGCCATATTGCACCAGCCTGATTCACTGTTATTTTGCTAATTGCTCTTAGTTCCAAACATCATTTCTGTATTGTTGTTCGTATTTTTTCATTTTTATCTATTTAATTATATTTTTTCTGTTAGTAACTGTAGACTTCCTGTAATGATAGTTTAATACAGAAATTATATTTTGCTTTTGACAAATGTCCCCATGTTTATCATTGCTTTTCAGTGGTGTGTAATCTGGCAGATTGACATTTGTTAATATTTTCCATTTGCCATACTTTCTATCCAAGGTCAGTTGTGGGCCCAAGTAGGAAATGGTATCCTACATCTGGGTGTTTTGGGATGTATCCCTGCAGTTACCCATCCATGGGCTTTTCCTTTTATTTTGCACTTCAGTGTGACCCATATTACCCATATTAGCTCTTGGGTTTGGGGTTAATGAAGTTTTCCCCTTTGAAAACCTGTTTCCAACAGAATTATCATGAGTTTGCATGATTCTCATCATAGTATATCAGAAAATTACAGTACATGTACAGTATACCCATACATACAGTGTATGTAGTTATGTTTTGTAGAGTGTAGGGGTGCAACTGACATAATCTTGTCATGGAGGAACTGTCACTGTTTAAACTTTGGTTGATGTGCTGGATTCTTGACTTGAATTTAAATGAAAGTACAATAATGTATACAACACTGGGAGTATTTCTCTTACCAATAATTGCAAATTTCATGTTGATAAGTATTTAGGAATGCATTTTGATAAGTATTTAGGAATGCATTTCTGTAGAATGCATGCAGTTAATTTCCCCTTCAAGTCATGGGCTTGCCACTGTAAATACAATAGTTCATAAAGCTGATAACATTAATCCTCCTTATGATATGTAGCTACTGTTCATTGTATTTAAGGGATATCACATTGAGATGTGCATTCCTTGTTGTGGCAGTGAAAAATATGAGTGGTTCCTACATCCTTTCCAAATCCGTCGTGCCTTATGGTTGGGCTCTGATATTCCTCAGAGTGACAGCTAACGTGGGCGAGTCTTCAGTTGTTGACTTTTGGAGTTGTAAAATTTTTTGTGATGGTGTGCAGTTTTAATTTTTATTTAAAGTTACAGTATAGTAAACCCTCTAAAGGAGGCACAGCTCTGAAAGGGAAATAACTGAGCTATATATCATCCCTAGCCAGTGCTGTGTTCCTCATTCATTACTTAACCTTCAGTTTTACTGTACTTATCTTTGCACGCTTATTATGTCAGTAAAATCATGACAAGAAGAGGAATACAGTATAACAAATTTTTTCTTTAAATACAAACAAAATATTTTAGTCAGGACCCTTGTCATGATACCCTTACCATTTGTTCATTATAGAATATCACCACACACAACCATTCATAAGCTCAAGTACAGAGTATATAGTACAGTATTGTTGAGTGGTAAAGTATTAAAAAAATATCGATACTGTAAATTAAAAGAAAAAAAACAGGGGTAGACACAAGTGATCAACCTGTAGCTGTGCATTTACAGTCAGCCCCTAATTTACTACAAGCCATTCCAATTTTCTGTTGCAGAATATTGTATAAGATTGGCAGAGTCATGGTGCCTGTTTCACTTCCTGACACCATGGGAATCAATCAGCCAATCAGTATGCAGTATTCAACTCACACTTTGTGCTCATCTTGCTGAGCATCAGTTGCCACTTACAGCATTTCACCCAAGAATTTTTGCCAGTGTCCAAGTGTGCCAATTGGTCATAATTGAGTCACTACATTTAGATCTGAAACAAGGCTGCAGTTAGGCATAGAGCATAACTTGCAAGGGCACATCTTAAAACTGAATGTTTATATTTATTAGGTACATATAATAATGTCTTATTGTGACACAAAGCAATAAGCCTTATAGTGATCATCTGTGTTGTTCTAGTCATCATTCATCATGCTTTTAAGTGAATCATTTGACTCATATTCATAACTTGGGTTTATTCATACTTTCAAAGATACAGTATATGAAATTTTTTAATTAAGCTAAAATGCAATACATGAGCATTGTTTTATTCTCAGTCATCCATCTCCAGACTCCGAGTATTATGTGTTATGAAAATGCTATCCAAAAGAGATCTTGTACACTTTGCATGTATAGTCGGATTCAAAAGTCAGCCAATACTTTTGTATGTGACCAGCGCACTCTTGATACAATGAAAGTATTGGCTAGTGGGTATAAGCAAGCTTTTGAATTTGTCTGTACATATTACCAGCCAGCTGGTACAGCTAAAAATAACACGAAGTTACTGTTGAATTGCGTTTTTTTGTGACATCTATCCTGAGCATGTCATACTGTAGAGGGGTAGAGCCTACAGTATGCCCTAAGCAGGGTGCTGAAAGTGGAACTACTGTATAGGTATTTAATGTCTTACTTACTATGAGTCCGGATCTACAAGGATCTACAATAGTTTTATCACATTATGATAATAATACATGTCAGCAATAGTGTATGTTATGTTTGTGTCCTTTGAAATATTAAATTAAAATTTTATGTTCTAATCTTTTGACCATGTAAGTTGTGGTCTGTAGAATGATTTTAGTATTGTGTTATCATAGTAAATAAAAGTCATTTACACTGTAGTAGTACTGTGATTCAGTATTTCTTCTATATACTTTACATGACAATCATACATTTTACTCAAGTATCATGTATTTCAGGTCCTCACAAGGAGCCCACACAGTAAAGTACTAACATTATTTTTGTTATTTTGTAAAGAGATAAGATCATGATGTTTACCATAATTCTGAAGGAATGATGTATCAGAAGATTTTAAGCCAATTTAAATTGCAGTAAAGATATGAACATGGGTAAAATTTATTACATCCTACCCTAATACTTAAAACAAGACGAGTGTTGTGTACCTGTAGGGAAGCTTTGTTTGACAGGCCATTAAATACATAGTGTCAAGGAACTACAGTATCCTTTCTTCTCTCTTGCTTCTGTTTTTTAGAACTATAATGAAATTATAGGATACACTGAATAATGAAATTGTAAGATCCACTGAAAATCATGTAGGTTACAAAGTTTTTATTTGCAGACTTGGAAGCCCAAAAATATTTTGATATTTATACTAGTATCAAGATTTCCAGATTGACCAAATGTCAAAAGGTCTATATACTGTGCAATATTGTAAATAACTTTGACATTAAAAATAATTTTCCTTTCTGAGACATGAATCATTTACCTCAACTGTTTCATTGACTGAATAAACTGATAAGTTAGTAATTTTTAGTCGTTTAGACTTAGGCCCTTTCATCATATACAGTATATATTTTTCCTTTCATCATATACAATATATATTTTTCCTTTCATACAGTATATATTTTTCTAACACTGCAGTCATTATGTTCCCAGGATCATCAGTTTTTTGTCTGTCAGGCAGAAGAAGGTAGTCTCCCCATGATCATGCCGTGCTATCAACAGATCTGCGCTCTTGGTTTTCTAAAAAGTATTTTTGTCCATACTTTGATAGCCACAAATTTATTTTGCATTCGAAATTCATTTTGGTTCATTTTTCTATGTAAAGAAAACAGGGAATTACACATTTACAGGTAGTCCCTGGTTAATGGCAGGCTCAGTTAATGACGATCCGGTTTTATGGCACTTCTCTAGCGACAAAAGTCGGCAATTTTCGGTGCCAAAAATCGCCAATTTCCGTTTATCAGCGCTGATACTTGGGTACTGGCACAGATACATACGTAACAGAGGCGCCGATAACTGAAAATCGGTGCTTTTCGGCGCTGATAAGCCCTGAAAATCACTGATCTTCGGTTAGCCACGATTTTCAGTTATCATCACACCCTCAGAACGGAACCCCTGCCGATAACCGGGGACTGCCTGTGTTAGGTACTTCAGTTATTATCATCTGTTTTTAACAGTGGGTAACTTTAATTATGTAACTGCTTGTATTGTTTGTTATATTTTATATTATTTCACCAGCATTGCTTTATTCCAGCGTATTTTAGTTTTTTATGCACTGGTCACACTTTTCTCATCATGTTAAGAGAGTTGTTAGAAGGAAAAGGCAGTTTCCTTTGTGTGACATTTGCTAACAGTTAAACAGTTCCTGTTAAGGAGCGAGTTTCTATTCTCTGTAATCACCTTTTTCCATTTTTTTTGTATTACAGGGGAGAGCAAGTGCAGTAATCCCTCTATTATTTGCTTTTCCATTACCCACACTACACACTTATTCATACTTTTGGGGGGAACACTGGGCTAAGATTAGGGCAGTTTCAAGCCCCCTTCAAGAATTTAGATGTCTTGGGAATTATTCCTTACTCTGTCCATTATTAGGAATTTATGAAACTGGGCCTGGAACTTCCACCTGGTCAATAAAGTACATATTTAGTTTTTGTTCATGAGGTCTTCTTAATAATCAGTATACAGGATGCTGCTATACTAATTAAGAATTAACCTCCATTCCATGGAAATGATGGAAACAGTCTGAATTCAAAATTATATTCATATTATTTTAGGATAACCTTTCTTTGCTCTGAGGAGGTGGTGTTCTTTGGAAATTCAGATTTTACATGTGCTGAACGCCAACAACAAACAAGCACATACCCACTTTAGAAGAAAATTGGTCTTCCTGCGATATTTCCACTCAACTCTTAGTGAGTATATGGCAGTGTTGTTGCAGAAAGTAGAGTAGCTTGAATTTGGGAGGCTTCCAAGGTGCCTGGCCTATTGTTGTGTTGGGTCAGGCTTACAGCTGAAAGGCAATGTCTCAGTGATTTGATGACATAGGACATCTAAAACCTTGCATCTTAGCAGCTGACCTAACAAATTGTAGAGAGGGTATCTTTTTTTCTCTTTTAGGAGTGAATTCATTTTAATTTGATCAAAATAGGCTTTACAATGAAGACTGAAATTATCTGTATTATGGAAGATTATACTCTTGAAATTTTCATGGAGGCTGGAGGAGATGTCAAGCCTGTCTACCTGTAAAACTGGAATACCTAACATAGCCGAGTGAGTGGAAACATTATGTCAGACCCTGCCCTCAGTGCTGGCTCTGATTTCACTGGTATGATGATTCTTAAGGCACTGAGGGTGAGGAATATATTTTGGTGGGTCTCCCATGACAGCAGCATTTTTAAAGATAGCAATATTGCTCCTTCCTCTCCTTGGAAGGGCCCCCTAGATATAGGGAACCCTTACTGAATGAATCTTATACAATTCCCATCAAATGAAAGTAAATCCTCAACCTCTGGTGTGCCCTTGATTTTTCCTTTGGACCCTTCCAGTCAAGTAAAAAATAAATTCAAATAACATTGAAGCCTTCTGAGGTAATAAAAAACAAAAATAAAACCTAAATTCTGGTAGTATTCAACCTTGACCCATTTTAATTCTCAGTAGGATGCTCCTACATAAGGACTTTGGTTTGTATACCTAGGAAAAATACAAATTACCTATAATAAAAATTTATCATATTTAAACAAGAGTATATATGTGGGTGGCCACCATTTATTAATGTAAAGAAGAATAAGCTCTGAGAGAATTAAAAATCAGCAGCACTATCATTGTTAACTGATAGCAGCCTCGTCTCTATTGTAAGACTACTATTGAGGTGTGTATTGTAACTGGAATTCAAGTGTTTGCCAAGTTCTGAAGGATATAGGTTGGTAATTTACATAACAATGATAAAAAGGTTTTTTTTTGTACCCAGTGCCTTAAATGAAAGCTGCTACTCTGACTTTATAGATGGCATCCCTCTAAACAAGACAGCAAAAAATTTTGAATTGTGGGTGCACTTCAAGTAGGCACACTGTGCATGCAAGGAGACAAGCACACAAATGGTTACTAGACAACAAGGTGTAGAGTTATAAACTGTACTACTCACTCTGCCCGCAAGGAGTTACAGCCAGTAATAATGACCAAGTTCCAAGAGTGGAGTGGTGGTTTACACATCACCAGCTACAGCCACATGGGTGTGGATAACCATATGACAAATATGGGTATACATGGGAGTTCTCCATGATACATAACCCACCATTACTGGTGACATGGCTATGTAAGTAGGTGTAGCCATGGTACACAAGGGGAGCATGCGAGTCATGGCCATCCATCACCAGCCTAGAATGGGAATGTCCCATAATATGAGTGTCATTGTTACAGGTGGGACAGGTATAGTATGGAGGCAAGCATAACTGCAGCACATTTTCAGCAAGTAGTGGAGAAAAGGTTGGACATCATCACTGAGGCATAGAAATGTCATGTGGCACACACATTCTGTCACCAGTTATACATGAGGTATTCGTGACATGTTCACACTGTAACCCCTTTCATTTATATTCTTTCTTATACATTTCTACCCACTCTCTCCTATCAATTGTTTCATAGTGCAGCTGTGAGGTTTTCCTACTGTTACACCTTTCAAACCTTCCTACTCTTAACTTCTGTTTCAGCACTGAATGACCTCATAGGTCCCAGCACTTGGCCTTTGACCTAAATACTGTCTTCCATTCCATGATGTTCACACATGCAGCTTTATGAGAAGTTTTTACTTTTCAGCCAGCAGAGTCACGTGAACACTCATGTCACCTCTTACTTAAGAAACAGGTGTGCTACTGACCGAGTTGTGCACACTGCCAAAAGGAGTGCATGTCAAGTCATCACAGGTGAGCAGTCGACTTGCAGCCAGATTCTGATGAAATCATCCTCATGTTCAAACATACAGGGCAGATTCTATGAATAGTGCTATCAGAGGTAAACAAAAAGTGGCTAGCAAGAGAGAGAGAGGACTGAATCCTCAGTGATCTTACCTCCCATGTTTAGGGATGCAACTGACAATGTCTCTTCCATTAGCACAGAGAGAGTCACATTAGTGATTATAAAAATGAGTGTCCTCTCTATAGAGCTGCTGGCATCCTGATCACTGCTACTACAGATGTGATAACAAAATAACTCGAGCCTCTAGGCAAGCTAAAAAGTAATTTGTGATGCCCCCAAGATGGGAGAACACTCTTCAAGGGGGCATGAGGTGAGTGAACTGAGGAAGTTGTACCTTGAAAGACAAGAGTTCATCCTCTGGTCAGTCCTAAAGAGCTTGATGTAAGTTCTGTTTCATCTGCTCAAGCTGATGCCTTGGAGTAAGCCAGCCTTGTGCTGTACAGGATCTTGCTCCTTGAGCAGCCCATAACTGGAGCAATGTTTGGGATAGAAAAACAAATTCTGGTGTTTCTGACTCATCTGCTCAAGAAGAGCAGCATACAGTGACAACTACTCTTCTTTCATTGATGATAAAAAAGTGGCATCAAGGGAAGTGGTACCTGAAAGGGAAGACCTGACAAGGTCAAGACTAGAATGACTTGCCAGAAAGCTGACAGTTATTAATAATTACAAAAATCTTTATACTTCATATGTACTTCATATCCACTCTGCAAACATCACATGATACTCTAAAGATAGTTAGTTCCCATACAGTGTATAAAATTGGATGTTTTCCATATGCAGTAACAAGCAAAAGTTCAGTATTGATTACTGATGCACCTATACAATAAGAAGCCGGCAACACTTTATGAAATATATCGTTGTTCCTACACAAATACAAACCCTTGGTCCTATACATATGGGAATACTTTCGGCGTAGCTGAACTGGCCGCTAAAGACTTACAAGGCATGAGTTGGTATTACTACCAGCTGGGCATGTGGTTGATAACAGTGAGACCCACGGTACCAACCGCCCAGATTCACACATTCACTTTACTTTCTGGCCTTGTCTGATGCGGGCGTGTTTTGCGGCTCTCTGCTAGGACTTTCTGGATGCTAAAGCTTCAACCTGTTCACAGTGTATTTGTTCCTGTTTTCATTTTGGCTTGTTCCCCTGTGTACTTGTGCGTGTTTGTAAAATGGATGATCTTTTGGAAACCCATGACTTGGGAAAGCCTGTGCGCCGGATTTGCCCTGGTAGGACAAAAAGTGCGGCGCCTTCCGCTGTAGTGCAGAATCAGACCCTCACTCCCTTGCTTAAAATGTCACAAAGGGAGCAAGGACCCCCCCTGATTATACTGTTGATGACCCATGTGATGAGTTTAGGCTTTGGTCTCCCGAGCAGTGGGATAGGTACTCTCGTAGACCCAGATATAAGCGGAAGGAATCCAAGGCGTCGGCGGGGGCTGTCTTCGGCTCCTTTGACTCCAATTGTGGTTAATCCTTCTCAGTCTTATCTGAGTCCCGACGGCCTCCCCTTACTGCCCGACGGAATCTGTCTCCCTGTCCCGTGTCTGCATCCACACTTACAGAGGAGGTGAGATCAGTTGACCTAGCCTGCACTCCTCTCACTTCCCCCCCTCACCCAGAGTCCCTCATCCCTGGGGTGGGGGGGGCAACCCTGCCCGCCTTTGTCTTCTTCCTCAGGTTTGGGATCTGTGCCGGGTTTTGAGTCGGGCGTGGGAGTCACTTGGGATGGTTGGCAATCCTGATTTGTCATCACTTCTCGAGTACATCAGCTCGGTGGTGCGGGCAGGGGTACTGCCCCCTCCCCCCATTACTCACACGGTGGATGCTCTCATGACCAACACCGTTTCTGCTGTGTTGCCAAGGAGTGCGGTGACTTTGGTGGGAACGCATCATGCATATGGTGCGGTTCCTACCCCTGCCATCTCAGTGTCGACGCTGGCTGGCCCGGTCTGCTCGGTCACTCCGCCGCCTCCCAGCTAAGCTCTCACGCCTCCTGCCTCACTTCCACCGTTACCCATGCCTACCCCAGACCATCAGATGTTCCTTGCTTCACCGATCGTTCCCGACAGCGGACGCTCTCAGCTAGATTCGCCTCAACCAGTTGCTCCTGCTTACATTCCTGCCCCAGTTTTTGCCAACCCTGTATGGTCTGTCTTCGGCAAGCTGGTGGATGTGGTTTTATCTCTGATTGATAAGAAGAAGAAGAAGAAGAAGCGTGCTCGTCAACCATCCCCATCTTCATCTTTCTCTTCTTCCTCGTCGTCGTCATCCTCGTCTTCGTTTTCGTCCTCCTCTCCCCCTCCCTCTTCTAAGTCCAATTGGTCTGGGAAGGGGAGGGTGGCTCCTCCACCTTCTAAGAAGACTCGCTCTGCTAAGGCAGCGCTCTCCCCCCCCTCGGGGATGAACTGCTGGTTCTCTCACCGAGAAGGGCACCTCGGTACCCTCCTCAGACGGTTTGGGAGCTTCATCCTCCCAGACTGGTTCCGTTTTGGCGCCTCTCAAGTGTGTGTCGCCAAAACCACAATCTCCTCCAGGAGACCGCACGGTCTTGACCTCTGTCACAAGTTCGGGCGTGGAACGGGAGAAGGGGAAGAGCCTTCAGGCTTCTCCCCCACCCAAACCATCGCCCTTGCCCAAATCGGACAAGCCGGAGGGTGCCCAAGGACGTCTCGTCCCCAAAGGCGTCGGGGATGTCAACGGAAGGATCCCCACAGCCTTCTTTGTCTGTTTCGACACCGAAGAAGGCCGGAACACGCCCGGACGATAGGGACAGCGGCCTCCAATTGGCAGTCCGTGCTCCTGTGTTGGTCTCCTCTGCACGCCCCAGTGTCGAGGCTCGTCCGGTGTCAGAGCGTGGATTGGCTGTGAGGAGACCGTCCCCTGATCGTCGTGACGGTCGCTCGCCCAGACGAGCCAGTCCATCTAGGCCCTCTCATGATCCTCCATTGCGGGTTCAGGAACCGTGAGGGGTCCGTCGCCTCCACTGGCTATACCAGTGGACGCAAAGGTAGTGTTCGCTCTGTCTCCCACCCCCTAAACTTCCTCGGGGTTCTCCAGGAGGAAACGGGGTCGGTAGGATTGCCGGGGCTGAGGCCCTCGGGCAGTTGGCTTCAGGAGTGTCTGGCCCTCCCTTGCTCCAAGCGAGCGAGAGGTCGTACTCTGCTGTCGTGCGAGGCAGAGAGACGGGGTCTGTCTCGGGCTCTCCTGGGGGTGGGCCTTCCCGGATGACCATCTCTCGGAGGGTCCTCTTCCGAGAAATCTGGACACTCCGGAAATGCAGAGGGCGTTTGTAGAAGTTGCTGCGCTGATCCGTTAGCACAATGGCCTGGAGGAACCGCTTCCAGCCCCTTTGGAAGAATGTCCAGGCTAGAGGAGTTTTATGCCTCCAGGAGGGAGCCCAAACCCTCTCTTGGGCTACCATGGTCTCCCTTAGCGGACAGCGTTCTCAGCCAGGTGAACGACTTCGCTCGGCTCGGGCTACCAAGCTGTTACCTCCCCCTCTACCAAGACAGAAGAAGTACTACGTTCCGCCGGAAGGTGTACTGCAGCAGAAGGTCGTGGAACCAGGGCTGACTCGGTTAGCCACTTCGGCTCAGCTACTGGGAGAGCAGGCGCTTTTCTTGCAAGCTGAGATGAGCGCTTTGGAGGGTGTGGCTCTGTCTGCCCTCCAAGCGATCTCTTGGTTCGACAACTGGGCCTTCGCGTTGTCGAGAATTGCGGCCTCGTCTACCCAGAGTGAGGATCCGACCTTCAGGAGCCTTTGCCAGTCTGGGGGTAAGGTTATTTCCTTTATAACCCACCAGGCGGCAAACCTATAGGCCAACCTGGTGTTGAAGAGATAGGATGCGGTGCTATCCTGGATCGTCGGATCACTAGGTACAGAAGCTGCAGTGTCTCTGCGTAATGGACCCATTCTTGACTCCACCTCCCTCTTCCCCAAGGGGGGAGGTGGACGCTGCGGTGGACAAGAGAAAGGCCAACGAACGCGACCGTCTTGTCCACCAGGCACCGACGAAAGGTGTTGCGCAGCCCTCTTGTCCTATGGCCCAGTCCCTGAACCAGGCTAGCACCCCTGCCCCAAAGAAGTCTGGTGCTTTGATGGCCACTCGGGGTAAAGTCCAGCCCTCTATTTCTTTGCCTCCGCGGAATGAACCACAGGGTCCCTTTCGCCAACCTGCCCCCAAGAGGAAAGGTAAGGGCAAGAAGAAGAGGGGAGGAGCTCACTAGGGACGGCAGATGCTGCCGTCATTGGGGGGGTGCTTATCCAGCCATTGGGCAACGTGGCAGCGATACAGAGCGGAGACCTGGGTAGTGGATGTCCTTTGGGAAGGATATTTGCTACCCTTCGTGTCACCGCTTCCCCTCACCGACACTCCGGTCCAGTTCCCATCTTATCTCCAAGACCCCCTAAAGAAACGGGCCCTTCTTCAGGAGGTTGAAACGATGTTGAGCAAGGGCACCATCAAAGTCAACCAAGGATTTTGGATCTTATTTCTTTTTTTATCTGTATATTAATTAGAGAAATTTTGTTCATAATATGAAAAGTCGAATCAATCAAAACAAGTAAAAAATAGAAAATTCCTTGTTTTATGCAGGTTTTTAAGTATTTTGTCCAAATCATTATAAAATATTTCACTACGTTTAGAGATGAACACACCTACCAACTGTGTTATCTGGGTATCATATGTATAGAGAACTTTGTGTTAATAGAATGTTGTTTTACGCAAATAAAACAGATGTGGGTAGAGTCTGGAATATCTAACATTATCAGATTATCATCTGTGTAAAGGTCTCTCTGTTAAAGAATGTTATTTAAGTTAGCAAATAAGATATAATTATCCAAAATATTATATAATTTATAACTTCATTTCTTAAACTAAATACAGTTTGCTTCATTGAAGAGTGGTGAAATGCACTGAAGTACAGTATCAAGTTCAGTTGGCATGCCTGCAATGCCAAATGTTTAGTAGACCAGTTTTGATGCACAATAACTTCTAAATCTTATATATTGCCAATTTTCTTTTTAATATAATACAAAAGTCAAGTCGAAATAAAATATTTTCACAAATATAATGGATAATTCACATATATCAAGTAAGGAAATTGGGCATATTGTTTTTGCAAATGAATGGTTGAATGTTAGTCACGTAGGCCTAGAATGAATGGATTTTTGGGGGTTACATTAAATATCAGGATGTGAACAGCATCCATGAACTGAAACTGGCTACAGTAATACATTTTATGTTTGAAAGGATCTAGTGACTTATCTTTTGATGTTGTTGTTCTTTAATTATATTTGAAAGCACTGCATATACTTAAGTTTTATTAGTTTATTTGTTTCTATATAATGAATTTTTCTTTACAATTTAATTTGAATTCTTACTCACTATCAGTATTATCTGCCGAATGTTATTGATATTAATTATATAAGGCTATACATTATTTTTATTTTCTTGTTTTATCTCACCATGAGGAGTATAAACATTTTTCTTTCGGGAGTAAATAATTGAGTCCTCAAGCATACGGGCTCAGGCCAAATGGACAGTTCTAGGAAGCCATTCAGCACTAATGATCAATTATATATTTGCATAACAACTGTAAAAGAATATATTATTGATTACAAAAACCTAATAGCGCACGAATGCTTAACAAAAATCATATTGCATATTATAGGATGCCCTGCTTTTCACAGATCAGGCAAGGATCATTAGGCCTAGCCAAATATTTATAGGTTAATATTCAACATCTTTCTAATTTTGATTATGACAAATAACCCTGTATATGCAAAACAAAGGCCTACAAATTTTGAGTACTAAAATAAAACCCTCTTCAGATTTAAAAAAAAAAAAGTGGTGTAGGCTGAGTCACAAGAAAAAATTACCTTAGTTAAAAAAAAAAAAGCATGAGAAAGAACAATAGTAGTAATTTTAATTTCCTTTAAATGGAATGTTATTTAGCTCAGCTACCAGCGTACTGATTGCCTGCTAACATTCATTAGCAAGTGACTCATTCGTTTTAGGTTAAGCCAGCCTTGAGCTGGCATGGGCTCTTGCTCTAGGGGAACATGTAACAGATTCTTGAGAAATTGATTCTGTCACTACAGAACATCATCTGTGCACTGAGTAGAAGTGTATGCACTTGCGCTGCCTGGCAAATAATTACCAGATTTTGCTTGCTGAACACTACCATATGCCATTTGTCCGAAACATTAAAGGAACTGATGCAATATCATGCAATCTAATAGTACAGTATTTAGATTGTTTTCCAGGCAAAATGCTAGTAACTGTAACATTGATCATTGTGCTCACAATAACAATTACAATGCATTACTGTTTTTACAGACACTGCAGGGAAAATTCTACATTGACTACATCAGCAACAAAAACCTCAAATGATATAAGCAAAGTGAAAGAGGATAACTCAATTTGGAAGAATTAAACTATGGCTTTAAATGAAAAATATAAAATGTATGAACTTTAACATTACACTAAAAGGATATAGACTAAAATATGAAAAATGAGTCCTAATCAACCAAAGAAATAAGAAAGTGCCTTATCTGAAGTAATTACTGATAGAAAACACCCCTTCAAGGGTAAACATGTTTACACTGCTTACATTGGTCAGTAGCAACAGACACTGACAGCAGTTTCAGTTGGCGACGGAAAAGCACTCGTAGATTTTCATGGAAAACTGGAGAAATGATGTATAGTACAATATACCACTGAAGGATCAGAAAGCCAAAAGAGAAAATATAGATAAATTACGAAAAATAACAATTTTTAAAAGTAAATTGTATTTTTCCTAACTATACAAACCCGAGGTCCTTTACATTAGGGATTACTTTCAGGTGTAGGCTGGAAACGGCCATTGAACTTCAAACAAGGTGGATAGGCAGTTAACTATTGTCCGGGAGGCGGGGAGTACCGCCTGCCCGGATGTAAATATTCCAATTTGCCTTTCGGCCCAGGTACAGATTGAGGGGTGGCATGAGGTGGGCATAAAGTGTAAAGGACCTCGGGTTTGTATAGTTAGGAAAATACAATTTACTTTAAAAATTGTTATTTGTTCCGACACAGTATACAAAACCTCGGTCCTTTACATTAGGAGATTCACTGATTGGAGGGAGGAATCTGATAAAGTCTCTCTGAACTGACTGGAGTTCACCACCTTGTCTTCCCTTCCTGATCGTGAGAGCGAGGAAGGGAAAAACTGCCTCTGACAAAAGATCGGGTTGTAAGAAATGCAGGATCAGTTGTCAGACTTCTGGGTCCCTTTGCATGAAAGAGGAAAGGTCAGTTCATGCAAAGTAGGCTAGGAAGAATTTGATGTCAGATGACAATAAGGCAAATACAAGCATTGGGTTTGTCTCATAGTCATGGTCTCCTTCCTCCCCCTTGCAAGAGGAAGGAGTGGGGTTGCTTCTATTAACCTGAACGGAAATAGAACGGGAGCTCCCGTTATGTGCTTACCTGCCTCGATCGCCCGGTCCAGCTTGTAACAGCACGTCCGCTCCCTGCCCATGGGAAGACAGCCAGGATGGGGAGAAAGAAGAAGGGCCAGTCACTCAACATTCAATATCCCAATCACAACCGTACAACATAGGCGAGATGCAACCTGTCCTGTTAGAGGAGCTGGATAAGCTGCACAATTTGTTGAGCAGCCACCACAGGACCCAAGGAAAAAGTGTCCAAGGACTTGTGTGCAACACCCCGGAGGTAGAAGGAGGTGAAGGTAGTCTGTTGGGACCACACACCCGCCTTCAGCACCTGCGATACCGACAAATTTTTCCGAAATGCAAGGGACGGACCAGTGCTGCGGACCTCGTGAGCTCTCGGACGAAGCGTACCGGTGTCGTCTTCTCCTGCAGCAGAGTACGCTCTCCTTATCGTCTCACGAAGCCAGAAAGAGATGGTGTTCTTGGACACTTTTTTCTTGGTCGAGCCAGTGCTAACAAAGAGTCGTCGACACTTAGGCCGGAGGTGCCAAGTCCTCTTCAGATAGCGCCGCAGCACTCTAACAGGACACAGTAGCATCTTGTCTGGTTCATTACCTACAAAGTCCTCTAGGGAGGTGATCGTGAAGGACTCGAACCGTGCGTCAGGACCGAAGGGTTCTGAGTCTTCGCTACGAAATCCGGGATGAAATCGAGCGTAACTGATCCCCATCCCCTCGAGTGTTTAACATCTAAGGAAAGTCCGTGAAGCTCGCCAACTCTCTTCGCCGATGCCAGGGCAAGCAAGAAGACAGTCTTGAGGGTCAGATCCCTGTCTGATGACTCTCGTAAAGGCTTGTACAGTGCACAAGTCAGGCTCCTTAAGACGAGAGTCACATCCCACGCAGGGGGCCTGAGATCCGTGGGTGGGCAAGACCGTTCGAAGCTTCTCATGAGTAGAGAAATCTCGAAGGAGGAGATGTCTACTCCTATCAGCCGTAAGACTAGGCCGAGTGCGGCGCGGTAGCCTTTTACAGCTGAATCGGAGAGAAGCTTCTCTCGGCGAAGGAAGACGAGGAAGTCTGCGACCTGCTGAACAGTAGCTCCGACCGGAGAGATACCCCTTCGACGACACCAACCACAGAAGACAGACCACTTTCCCTGGTATACTGCTGCGGAGGATCTTCTGAGGTATCCTGCCATCTCTGTTGCTGCGCGGCGCGAAAAGCCTCTGCTCGAAGAGATGGTGGATAACCTCCAGCCGTGAAGACACAAGGAATGCACTGCCAGGTGGAACTGCCTCTGCGTGAGGTTGACGCAAAGGTTGGGCCAGGGGATCTCTCAGTGCCTCGAGAGGAGAGCTGCTAGCAGGTCCGGTACCAAACGGCCTGGGGCCATTTGGGTGCCACCAGAGTCATTCTGAGATTCGGGGTGATCATCACTCGGCTGATCACTTGGCGAATCAGACAGAATGGGGGAAAGGCGTAAGCGTCGAGATTGTCCCACGGGTGTTGGAACGGGTCCTCTGCAGCGGCCCATGGGTCCGGCACGACAGAACAGAAGACCTGGAGCTTTCTGTTGTGCAGGGTGGCGAACAGATCGATGGCTGGACGCCCCCACAGGTCGAACAGCCTTTCCGCTGCTTCCTGATGGAGGGACCATTTGGTCCCTACCATCTGGCTCTGGCGGCTGAGCTTGTCTGCCACAACATTCCTCTTGCCTGGAATGTACCTGGCTGACAGCTCTACCGAGTGAGCCACGGCCCACTCGTGCACCTGCATCATCAACTGGTGAAGCTGGTGGGACACCAGTCCCCCCTGCTTGTTGACGTATGCCACTACTGTGGTATTGTCGCTCATCAGTACCACAGAGTGTCCCATCACTCGATCCCGGAACTCTTGGAGGGCCAGGAAGGCCGCCTTGAGTTCTAGGATGTTGATGTGAAGGTGCTTGTCGTCTCGGCGCCACACTCCTGAAGTCAGCAACTCCTCCAGGTGTGCGCCCCATCCCTCGGTCGATGCGTCTAACCACCAGTGAAGGTCCTTTCTCACCTCCTCGGAAAGAGGAATGAGGAAGGACTGGGGGTCTTGGGACTGGGACCAATACTCCTTTAGTCTCCACTGGAGAGACCGCAGGTGAAGGTACTAGTTTCTCCAAAGATGACAGGTGACCAATGACGACTTGCCATTGCCAAGCTGGTTGCTCCTGCTGTGACAGGAACAGCTGTGCTGCCTGCCTGAACTTGCTGATACGAGAGTCCGAGGGAAAGACTTTCGCTGCCACCGTATCTATCAGCATGCCCAGGTACTTTGTCCTCTGCTTGGGGGTGAGATCTGACTTCTCCAGATTTACCATGATCCCAAGATCCCGGCAAAACTCGAGGAGACGATCCCTGTCCTGTAGCAACTGCGAGCAAGAGCTCGCCAGGACTAGCCAGTCGTCGAGATACCTCAGAAGACGTACCCCGTGCGAGTGGCCCCAAGCTGACACGAGAGAGAATACTCGTGAACACCTGGGAGCGGTTGAGAGCCTGAAGCAAAGTGCCCTGAATTGGAAGACTGACTCCTCGAGGACAAAGCTGAGGTACTTGCAAGAGGACGGATGGATGGGTATCTGAAATACGATCCTTCAAGTCCACCGTAAGCATGAAGTCGTTCTCCTGATGGAGGCCAGCACAGTTTGCGCTGTTTCCATCGTGAACCGAGTCTGGCGAACTAAACGGTTCAAGGGAGAGAGGTCTATGACCGGTCTCCATCCTCTGAGGCTTTCTCACGAGAAAGACGCGGCTGTAAAAAGCCTGGAGACTGGTCCAACACGACTTCTACAGCACCCTTGCTCAGCATGGCTTGCACTTCTTGCTGTAGTGCGATGTCCTTCGACGAACCTGGAAGATATGTTTGGAGATGGACCGGAGAGTAGGTGAGGGGAGGCCGAGACTCGAAGGGTAGTAGATATCCCTCCCGAAGGACATCCACTATCCAGGTCTCGGCTCCGTGTCGCTGCCAAGTTGCCCAATGGCTCGACAGGCAACCCCCTTCGGCAGCTTTTTGGGGGAACGCCCCAGCGTTTACCCCTTCTTTCTACCCTTGCCCCTTTACCAGCTTGGAAAGTGGGCTGAAAAGGGCGGGAGGACCCCTTCTCGGGGCAGAAGAAGGCTGGGTGTTTCCTCAGGACCCTTCAAGACTGGGACTTCTTAGGGGCCGAGGAAGTGCCAGCCTGGCCCAAGACCTGGCCGCAGTGGGGTGCGAAGACCCGGAGGTCTTGGCCACTGCCTGGTAAACAAGCCGGTCGCTGTCATCGCACGGGCGCTTGTCCACCGCGGTGCCCACCAACTCTCTAGGGAAGAGAGAGGAGGAACCCAGCAACGGTCCATTCCGAAGGGTGATAGCTGACTCGGGACCTACAGACCTGGCAAAGCGAGAGAACGGCATCCCTCCGCTTTAGCACAAGGTTCGCCCACAGGTTTGCAGTCTGGTGGGCGAGGTAGGAAATAGCCCTACCCCCAGACTGGCAGTCTCCCAAAGGCGGAGTCCTCCCCAGGTAGAATAGCGCCTGAAGAAGCAGCTACCTTCGATACTGTGCATGACCACAGATCAAGCCAGAAGACTGCTTGGAAGGCCGCCATGGCGGTGGCTTCCAGGGTTGCAGCTTCTTGGTGAGAGAGAGATATGCTCTCTGCAGTCAATTGCTGCAACGACAGACCCGGATCCAAACGAGTTAGGTCCGGGTCAACCTGTCTGGTCAGCAACGCCCCTTCCACTGGAGCGTAGAAACGCTTCTGACGAGGCAGAGGAGGAGAAAGAAGCTTGTCCGAGCAACTCGAACGAAGTGAACTGTCTTGCCCAGACACAAGACTGTTCACCTGGTCGAATACCCCCTCGGTAAGCGTGGACCACGGCAGCCCCACTGAAGCCTTGGGTTCCTTCTTGGGTCCCCAGAAGGATTTCGAGGCGCGACGGACAATCCACAGACGAGGCCGCAGTCCCTTCCCCAAGGTCATTGTGCTGACGAATCAGCGCGATAACCTCCGCAAAAGTCCTCTGTATTTCGGGGGTGTCCGCATCCTGGGGCAGAGGACTCTTCCAGAGTGCGGTCCTCCCGAACTACTCTCCCCGCAGGAGGGAGAACCTCGGCAGACCCCGTGGATCTTCCTGAACTACGCGGGCGTAGGGCCTGGTCGAGCCAAGAACCGAGCCAGCTGCATACCCCCACGCAGTAGAACTCCCCAGAGCTCCTCCTCTCCGACTCACGCCCCCTGGAAGAAAGTGAAGGGGCGGAGGGGACAGGCGAGGAAGGTCGGGCGCTCCCACTGGCAGAACCAGCAGAGGCAGTGGGCTGAGAGCGGTCACCAACCCGCAGTGATGACGAGCCCCCGGGTCGAGGAGACTGCTTCAGTCCAGGTGAAGCGATCTCCTGAGGAGAGTGGAGCGGCTCGCGAGAGCCGAGCCGTGCACTTGCCTCCCCAAGCCAGGCTGGCCGCATGGACGGGCGCGGGGATTGGGAGGAGTCGAACGCACGGCTGACTGGCGCGAGCTTGTGTGCTGTCCTCTGGCGCCCAGTCTTCTTCGAGGCAGGAGCCTCTCGGGAAGACTGAGTAGGGGACTTCTTCCCTACCTCTCATGCGTTCGCCCCATGGGGCTGAAGCACTATCCCGGGAACCTGACTTGGCACCTGAAGGAGTGCCAGCAGGAAGAGACGGAGCACCTGCATGCCCGGCTCTTTTCTCGCCCACACCCTGGTCTGTACGGCGAAGTTTCTCCCGTATCAGACTGGGGTACCCGGGTCTCCTTGGGGACCCGGTACTGAGCAACTCGCGAACGAGTGCCCAACGCGGACTCGCTGGCCTTAGATGCAGGAAGTTTCTTAGGCGCAGCGGGGGGAGTGCCGACCTTGGTCTGCACGCCCTTGGCTCCCAGTACCCGGGGCAGCGGTTCCCTGATCCGAGGATCGGGAAGAGCCGACAAGAGATCCCACTGCCTTCCCTGTGGAAGGAGGCAGACCCTTAGAAGTCTCGGTGCGAGATTTCTTAGGGGTGGGGAGAGGCAGACTTCTTCTTCTTCGGCTGCAACGCCTCGGAAGGAGAAGCGGAAGAAGCAGTAGACGAAGACGAAGATGATGACGAAGATGAAGATGAAGATGAAGACGACGACGACGACACCTTCCTAGACCTCTTCTTCTTCTTCTTCACCATCTGCTTCAGGAACGCTGTCAAGTCCCCAAGCCAGGAAAGCAAGGCTGCAGACTCAGGAACAGCAGGAGGGGCTGCAGCAGAAGGCACATCCCGGGCAGAGACCGCGGAGCTCGGGCCAGCATTTGCCTGGGTAGAGAGAGCTGCGTGTCGGCCAGGAACAAAAGTGGGCAGGGCCGGGAATGCAGGCGCCGCCCCTCCCGCGTGGAGATTCAAGTCGGGCCGCACCAGGGTGGACGGGATGGGGACAGGAACAGACGAAGAGCCGGGCTGGAAAGTCAGACGAGGAACAGCAGTCGTAGACAGGCCAGGGTCAGCAACAGGGGCAGCGACAGTCACATAAGGGTATGATGACATCACCATGTAGGCGGGGCCAGCACGCGAGAAAGGAGCCAGGAAGCTGGGAGGCAGCGGAACAGCGTGTTGCACCGCAGGTGACGCCGACACTTGCGTGTCCAGATGCGATGCGACTGATACCGGCATCTGGGCAAACCTCGAAAAGGTGATGGATGTAGTAGTGACTCGTTGCCGAGTGTGTCGTGACTGGAGTGGGGGGCAGGGGAGCCAATCCCTCCAGTGACGAGCCAGGTAGGCCCAGGTGCAGCCAGGATGAACTTGATATTGGTGTCTGGCTATCCAGTCCGGGACCTGAAGCAAAAGTCGGGTCAGTACACGAAGCCTCTTCTACTCGCTCCGGAGGGAAAACTCCCCCGAACGGGAAGAGACTTCAAAGAGGATGTCGCGGTCAACTCTCCCCGCGCCCTTCCACAAACGATGAAACGTAAGAGGAAGGGGGGGGGAGTCCTCACCGAGGGAGAGGGAGCAAGCAGGGATCGTGGCGTGAACACGCACATCCCCTGCAAGATGTACAGAGGGCGTGTGGGTCCACGTCAACTCGAGATCTAAAGGAATTGCATTTCTTACCCCCTACCCCGGGACACACACGCTGGGGATAGGAGGGTTTAGATGATTTCTCCATTGTTAATGAAAAAAAAAAAAAAAGAAAGAATTTCCACCAAAAAGAAGAAGTATAGCTGTCAGGCAGAGAGCGACGAAGAACAACGTCCAGAAAGCAAATTGGAATGTTTACATCCCCGACAGTAGTTAACTGCCTAACCACCTTTTTTCAAGTTCAACGGCCGTTTCCAGCCTACACCTGAAAGTAATCCCTAATGTACAGGACTGAGGGTTTGTATATTGTGTCAGAACAAATTATAAATCATAAAGTTACAACATTTTGGAGCTGAAACAACAGTTGGTAGATAAACAAAAAATTTTTTATAACTACAGTATTACCAGAGGTGCTGAAGGTCCCGGATGCATGATTCACCAGGTGATATTTCTTCTTTTGCGGAGTATGCCTAAGAACTGCTGACCATAGGGTAGGTAATTGTAAATTGTGAGGTTGTGTTAAAACAAACATGTACGATACCTAGATACTGTTACATTAGAACACAGGTTGTAAAACAAACTTAATGGCCAATTTTATTAGAAACTGAATGAAGCAGCTTGAAATTATCCTTTGAATGATGATTCAATAATCAAAACTTTAAAAAAAGAAGTGTCAACCATATATTTCTATAAAGAGCATGAAAATATTGCTTCTTTCACCTTTTTTATTTTCAAATTGTAACATCAAGAATCAACATTTGAAAATAAAATCTCAACTGTTTATCATGCTCTGTACTTTACAAGTGTAAAGTAATATAACTGAGTAATTTATGAATGTCCTTTGCAAATAGAATTTTACTCTATCCTGCTCTGTACAATATCAGCATAACAATTTCAAAGGATACTGAAGTTTTCTACAGTTCAGATAAAATCAAATCTTGGTCCTCTAGGATTTCTTGGTTGTGGAGGCATGAACGGTGGATTGAAGGGTTCCTAGGACCAGGTCTCCTGGGGAGCATACCAAATGGATCAAAGGGGTCAGATAAATTTGGGAAAGGGTTGGGAGCAGGAGGAATTTCTCCGCCAAAGTAAGGACCATCTGGGTCATAAAAGGGATTTGGTGTAGGGTGAGGCTGGGGAGGATATGGAATAGGCCCTCTAGGTCGTGGAATTTCTGGGTAGTAAGGCACAGAAGGATAGGCAGGACCAAAAGGTGGTCGTGGTGGCATCATGCCAGGTATAACAAACTCGCAGCCTTCATCAGCCAACCGTTTCCATTCTTTACGACGCTCTATAGCCTCTTTATACTTGGCTTTCCAGTCAACAAGATGTAAATCTGTCAAAGAGTCATATAAATTCCTGAAATCTCTTTTGTAAAGCTTATGCCACAATTCATTGTCTTCCATTACTGACAGCAAACGTTTGCAAGTTTGTCCCAATTTGAGTACGCTACGAGGCCCTAAAAAAGATGCAACATTTAAGAGTAATTCATGAGGCATTCCAGCTAAATGCCAAGGTGCAGGTATCCCAAGGGTTTGATGTGCTGCAATCTGTAATGGATGGAGAATACAATCCCTAAGAGTGCGTGACAATTGTGCCACTTTAACAAGATCAGTTGCTGGTACCACAGTTTTTGATGAATTTTTTACATAGTCACCAACTTTCAGCTGTGTCATGATTGCATTTTCTTGCTGAGGAAAGCTTGCTAATACCTGCTTCATCTCACCCATAGTTACAAGAGCCAAAGTACACTTAAACTCAGAAAAAGAATGATGACAATAATGGAATGTGGCAACCATTTCCTTCCATCCAGGTGGCACCTGGAAATTGTCCTCCAAACGAAAACCACATTCCAGCATAGTGAGATGGACTACAAGATTAACAACCTGACTACCTGAAGATGGGGTGCATTGAGTGAATAGCTTTTCAAGAGAAGGTGATGGAAAGCCATCCTTCACTTCCAAGAGAGTCTTTTCTGTTCTTGAAGTTTCTTCGGACATCTTTGCAGAAGAATTTCCTGTTACTGGTTTACTTTCATCTTTAATATCTCTTGATGATGATGATGATGATGCAGAAGTTCCAGGTGATGGCTCACAATTCTTTTTTTGTGTATGTGTTAATGTAGATGATGCTGTTGTCGCATCATTTTCCTGTTTTGCACATGGCTGTATGACCATCAACATATCCCCAGGAACAATACCAAGACTGGAAAGTAAGTCATCCTCACTGCCAAGAAGAGGGTCTGAACCATTTAAACTGAAGGTTAATGGTTCCCTGTAGAGAACAAAATGATAACTGTTTAGTCTTTCTTTTTTATTTCAAACAAATTATCTAAAAGTATCAAGATTAATATATGTTGACATCTAAAACTACAAAAATCCTAAAAAAAAAAAAAAACACAATGATGTACAACAGATAAAATATATCCATACTGTCTTTGTGAATGAAATTTAGTGCCATGAAGCCATATTAAATAATGCCAAATTATCATCAGTATTTCAAAGCACTAAGCAATTTAAAAAAATAAAATGCAAGTTTTTAATATTCACCAATGTTTTAAATAACTCAAGTAATAAGAAAAATGAAGGAATTCAAAAGTGACAGCTCTTACCCACAAGTAAATTACTACTTTATATGAAAATGAGATGTACTGTATTTAGAAAAAGGGAATATGAAGAATTTCACCAACTTGATGGAAAAGTTTAAAAAGAGACAACCATATTGAATTCTAAAGTTTTTATGAGGTGGCAGATTAGTGACTGTTAAAGCAGCTAGAATAAAGAAATTTTCATAATAAAATTTATTATTTAGACATTACTGTTAAAGATAGCTTATGTATCTCCACGCCGGTAGTCAAATCAGCATTCAAAACAAAAGAAGATCAAATGGCTGACCTAGAATAACTGCCAAGTACACCTGTTCACCAGGTGTTTTGAATGTTTAGCTCTTGTCAGAATTCTTCTTGACATCCCAATAAGTAGTGGGGAAGTTGGGTAGGGCCCAATAAGTAGTGGGGAAGATGGGTAGGGTCCAATAAGTAGTGGGGACGTTGGGTGGGGTCTACTTTATCAGTTGGTAGGTATCCAAATGGTAAATTTTATTATGAAAATTTATATTATTTGGGATGAATCTTACCAACTATTAGAAGATAGCTGATTTCCACACTCAGAAGAGGATGGGGGGTAGTGCAGCAAGACAAAATCCGCTTAGCCAGTTGAGCTAAAGGTTTATTACTTGAAACCCAAAACATTCTTACCTGACCTGGAATCCTTTTTGGATCTTACTGCTGCCAAAGTTGGATTTGATTCAGGGACCAAGGGTCTCATATGTGTGCAGCAATAGGCAGCCTTGCAAAGAAAACCAACTTAGCCAGAATGAAACAAGTGGCATGAAGGCACCCCTGTACCTGGGTCCAAAAGCCCCAAAAACGACAGTTATCTAAAACTGAATACAGTACCTTTATGATATAATGGTACGTGCCAATACCTTTATGATATAATGGTAGGCATGTATACAATATATGTACCTTTGTACTCCCCAAAATATCACAACCCGAGATTTAAAACAAAGAGCCTAAAAGACTGCTCTTTTTGGTTCAGAAAAAGAATTTACCTGGTACTACTAGTGGATTAAGGGCTTTACCATTTTTGGATGAGATTCTGCGTACTTAAGGTAGTGAGCAGCAAAAACTGAATTTCACTTCTTGCACTGCATTAATCACATCCTCAAGCAACAAATTTATCATAAAACTACATGAAGTTGCAACTGCTCTTACATTATTAATGTTTACCTTCAATAAAAGTAAAAGATATGGAACAAGTTTCTCATGCACTAGCCTAATCAAATACAGTATGTCACTGAGAACATCATGTTCTTTGACATATCAATTATGTCACAGAGAACATTGTGTTCTTTGACATATCAAAAACGTCACATAGAACACCGTGTTCTTTGACAAAGATGTTTTCTAAAACCATAAAACAAAAGATTAACTTGCCTCTTCCAGGCTTGTCGTACCTAAATAAATTTTAACTGCCCTAACAGGAGAGAGCAGTGTTTCCTTGTCTTTTCCCAACCAAAGAGATTAAATTTGGAATTCTTAAAGGTCTCAGTAAAAACTTAACATCATTCTCAGCTCTAAGGTAGAAAAGATAAAATAACATTCCCTTTACAACATCCTGAAGGAGAGTGCTTGCAATAGACATACTCTTCAACTGCTGATGGTGCTGTAAAAAAAAGTGTTTCATAGTAAATACTTCAATGGAACTCATTCCAGAGGTTCAAAAGAATCTGCAGATAAAGTTTTAGAACTTCATCTAAATTCCAGAGAGACTGATACCGAGTTCTGGGGCTTCAATCTCAACTGATCTCGACACCTTAAGGTGCTGATCATTAGTCAGATCCAACTGCACATGACACAATACCGAGGAAAGCTTGGAACTATAATCATTAAAGTAGAAAGCAAAAACTTTTACTATATCTAAGAAACTGGAGAAACTTTGATGTTTACAGGGGTGTGGATGCTTCAAGTTCCTCTAGAATGGCACTCTGAGCAATACATAAACTGCTGCTTCTGATATAAGGCAAGGTTGTTTCTCTACTTGATTAAGGATAGAGTTCAAGAAATCTTTGAAAACCCCCCTATTGGGAAGAGACAGTTGACTGAAGTGTGTGATGCGGAAGTTACAGGAACCACATAGAGTTTGGTAGTTCAAGTCGATCTTTCCAACAGAAGAATACGAGAGAGATCTACCGAGACAGCTATAAAGTCCGAAATAACTTCCTTTTGAGGCTACTGTGGCTCTATGGGAGTCATTGAACAATTCTTGCATTCACAATTTGTTCAATACTTCCTTAGATTAGATATGAAGAAACATATCCACTGCTCTAGTCTGAGGGCCCTGAAAGGAGTAGTAGGCTGCTTGTTCCTGTTCATCCATGTGCTAATAAGTCTACAATTGAACACTCCTTCAATTCCACAGCAAATGTCAGACTCGCAGATGTAATGACCACTTCTTAGGCAGAACTTGTCCTTCCTGAATCCTCAACTACCAAAAACATTGTCCTTCCACAGAATAAGCTAGAGAACCATTACTATGTTTATTTTTGCTCAAAGAACAGCTTTTTCATTAACACACACAGTTTCTGACAAGGTGTTTGCAATGTAGAACTCTTAGGGATAAACCTACCAGGAATCTTCGATGGTCTTTCCACCACCCTAACGTCTCTGTAAGGTTTACAGGGTGTAGTTTCAGAACCTGGTGACAATTATGGTTCTGGATTTACTTAAAAGCTTAATGGAAGTTTGCTGTAAGTTGCAATCTGCTGTGCCAAGACTGCTGAGTAACTGTGCTTGATTATTCTGACAAATTCTCCAGTAAAGCCATGTTTCCAAACAAAGAAAGCCATTACTGTGTAGGAAGTTTCTCAAAGGGCTAAAATTCTCAAAGAATAAAAAAATTGCCTACTTGTCTTCCAACAGAAAAGCCTGCAAATTGCCAGAGTCTATCCTCATCCTCAGACAAAGAATGGACTGAGATGGAGTTAGGGAAGTCTGCTGAAACTCACAATGCACAGAGACTGTGCCAGATAAAGCAACAGATCCTTGGCCTTCGGAATACAGTTGACAGATTTGGCCAAACTGAACCAGTTGACTTAGTAGAAGAGAATTCTTGCCCCTAAAAGATAACACCCTCCTATGTGCAGCAAATTCTTTGTGAATATTTGAGGTACTGTACATGAGCCAAAACAAAGTGCCTTGAACAGGAATACCCTCCCTCCAAATACACATCAAAGGAACTTGTGCGACTGAGGATCTACTGGTATGAGGAAAATGTATCCTGCATGTCCAATTATTATTATTAAAAAAACAGTTTAACCTGACCACTGAGCTGATTAACGGCTCTCATAGGGCTGGCCTGAAGGATTAAAATGAAATGGTGTACCAGGTCTAGGCCATTGGCCAATCACTGGGATTAAATGAATAATGACAATGAAACTTTAAAAATAAATATGTATGTCCAATGAACCATCCAATAGTTCTTTTGGAAAATCACTAAAACCATGCTGGAAAAAACCATGAGAATGGGGAAAGACACATAAAGTTGTTCAGTCTCTGGTTGCTTATGGCGCTACAAAAAGTTCTGAAGTAAAATCCTGGTGAATTACCAACACCTGCTCCATTGCATTCCTCTCTGCGCTAGTTCGCTGGTATAGTGGTCAGTGTAGTGGCATGCCACTCAGATGTTGCAAGTTCACGTCTCCCCCAGGGCGATGAAAAATCACTGGCTCTGTATCATGATCAGTTACTGTTGTAGTGTGGGGTCTGCAGTGGGAGGTTAAAACCAACATCCTTTGGAAGTTTGAATTTCAAGTCAATGGCCCCTGTGTGCTTGTCCCAAGTGGACAGGTTTCATCTACTGAAATAATAATAATAATTACAACCTCCTACTAAACAATAAGATACTTCTGCTGGAGAAGATACAAAGGAACAGCTATAGGAGACAATGCCAGTACACGGGGGAACCTGGTAGGAATCATAACTCTCCTCAGTACCTCCACCACCCAAGGTTCTGCTCCTAATCTCTCCCAAACATGCCAAAAGACCTACAATTGAACTCCTACCTGAGGGCTGAACAGATCCCCAAAAAGTATAAAAGACCTGTGAGAAAGAGGTACAACTTTATACCAATATAGTCTCCCCTACTACCTTAAAATCAGTCAGATCTTACCTACCTAACCTAACTTAGGGTGACATGCCCTGACCTGGCAAGGGGTTTTGCCCTCCTGGACCCCCCAAAAAAGGCGGTAACCTGTCTAAGTCAGCGACTGGCGGGAATCAGGCTGCGCAACTAAAGTAAAGTTTTACCCTATAAGATTCTTTCTTGCTGAAATCCTGCTGTCACTGCAAACTCTCTAAGCTAGTGCCACAAATATTCTAAACTGGCGCCACTAATGCACTAAGCTGGTGACACAACCTCTCTAAGCTGGCGCAGAGAAGAGGTGATCATACTGAGACAGTTCTGTAAAAGATAAAACTTCCGCAATGTAAACAGATCTGGGCAACAAACTCCATCTCAGCATGTTCAAAGCACTCTGTCAGTATCATGAGTACATCTCTTCAAAGGAACAAGATAAGCAGGTAGCTCTCTTCGACTCAAAAAAAAAAAAAAAAAAAAAAAAAAAAAAAGCTCTTGACTAAAAAAAAAAAAAAAAAAACAGGAAGACAAAAGCTGGCAGACTTAAAAGACTTATGAAAGGCACTCTAATTAAAGGAAAAAGCTTGGGTTTCTTAAATACTTAATGGGTGCTGAAATACCCACAGATTATAGAGACCTATTCTCTACATGGCCTCTTTCCTCTACTAAATGAGGATAAAGCAAAGCACAATGCTCCAGCAAACAGCAAGAAACCAAAGTTGATTCCTCCAATTCAAACTCTTCTTCTCCCAGAGGAGGAGTTGAGGTAACAGCAGCCAACTACCCGCAACGAATGTGACTCCACGAAAGGGGAGACTGAGGGAAATGCAGTGTCTCACCTGAGCTGACGCAAGTTGGCTGAGCAAAAGATGAAGTGCCACCAGGTGCCAAAGAAAACAGGAAATGTTGGGAGGAGCAACAGTGACAAACGACACTCCAGCCTCGGCCGAAAGTGACACAACAGACTCGAGCATTCTCATACAAAACATCCTTAGAATGAAAAGCAGCTAAAATAACATTTAGCCTGGAAACAACAGAAAATACTGTAACCGTGGTAGGACTGGGCAAAGAAACATTACTAGAGGCAGAAAGAAGAAACTCACAAAAGCCAAAGATACATTTTGAGGAGAGAGAGGAATAGCAGACAAGGATTTAGACTGAGAAATAAATTTGGAAGAGATTGGTTCAACAATCGATTAAGTCAACGTAACATCAGAATAAGTACAACTCACTACAGAAACATTATTATTATTAAAACCAAAACCACTGTCTATACCTATATTAGTCCTATAGGTGTTGTAGATGACATAATGCAAAAACAGAAAACAAGCACAACACCGTACAGGAGAAAATCAGCCAGAAATCATCAAAATTATTACTATTGCCAATTCATGAAGTCTGCATAAGGACACAGCATGAAGAATTCTGACAAGAATGTAAACATTCCAGCACCACCACGTAGGACACAGGTGACTACAGAGACAGTCTTAGTGGGTTAGCCAAGTTTTTTTTTTTTTTAAAGCCAATGCACCTAATGACGCAAAGATATAAGCTAACTTTAACAGTGTAAGATTCATTCCAAACAACTAGTACTATAGGTGCTAACATCACTACTCACGAATGATGATAGAAGTTGAATATGGTGTAAAGAATTACGTTTACCAAAATCACAATTTTTGAAAGTAAATTGTATTTTTCCTAACTATACAAACCTGAGGTCCTTTACAATAAGAATTGCTTTCAGTGTAGGCTGGAAACGGCCGTTAAACTCTTGAGCAAGGTGGTTAGGCAGTAACTACCGCCAGGTAGGCAGGAATACCTGCCTGCCCGGATGTAAACATTCCAGTTTGCCTTTCAGTCCAGGTTTAGACTGAGGGGTGGCATGAGATGGACAAAATATGTAATGTAAAGGACCTCAGGTTTGTACAGTTAGGTAAAATATGACATTTTTATTCTAAAATAATGTTTAACACATACTTACCTGTTAGTTACATATAGCTTTAGTCTTGACGTCACGGCAAAATTTCAAAACGCAGCGGCAGCGCCAGTCCGAATATCGGGTGATCGCCCTTACCTGCCCTCTGTCGGGGTACTAGAACTATTCCAACATGCTTCAGAATAATTTGCCTACCTGTCCCCGTGGGGAGGAGGGTGGGCTTTTGTATATGTAACTAATAGGTAAGTATGTGTTAAACATTATTTTAGAATAAAAATGTCATTTTAACACATACAACTTACCTGTTAGTTACATATAGCTGATTGACACCTTTAGGAGGTGGGGCAATGACAGCTAAAAAGAGTTGTTGGAAACATTAAGGTTATTAATGTAGAAAATTTCTTAGTTCCTCACCTGCTAAGGTAGCTGATTCCACAGTTACTGCCTCAGTAACATGCTATCCTTAGAGCAACCGCGGGGTATAATGACCTGGTCGCAGATTGCTTGCTGGGTATCAGTCACCTAGACATGGCCGTGACAATACCACAAGTATGCCCTGCTCAGGCGCAGCACAAACATCATGAATTACAAAAGGGGTCACCCAACACCAAAGAAAAAGCATAACCATAAAAACCAAAACCAACTGTGGGGTAAAACTATCCAACACTTACCCTCACAGACAACCGTAAAAACCTTCACACTCCAAAAACAAGTAAGTAAAGGTAGGTTAATCCTCCTTTACCCCTTTACCCATTACCGTGCCAGATACAACAAAGGGCCCTAACGTGCTGCACTCATCAAACACTGTCTGCACTTTACAGAGAGATAATGCAAAGCAAATACAGACTTACATCTCCAGTAGGTTGCTTGCACAATATCTTGAAGGGAGAGGTTCCTTTTATAAGCGAGAGAAGTAGAGATAGCCCTCACTTCGTGAGCCTTCACTTTACACATTTTCAAATCATTCTCTGAAATATTGGAGTGAGCTTCAGAAATCAGATCTCTAATAAAAAGGACATGGCATTCTTGGACATCGGTCTAAGAGGGTTCCTGACCGAACACCATAAGGAATCTGAAGGACCCCTAATATCTTTAGTCCTTCGAAATAATATTTCAAGGCTCTGACTGGGCAGAGGAACCTCTCCTGCTCCTTACCTACCAATTCCGACAGACTCGGAATCTCAAAAGAGCGAGGCCACGGGTGCGAAGGGGTCTCGTTCTTGGCCATAAAAACAGTTTGAAAGAACAAATTGCTTTTTGAAGCAGAGAATCCTACTCTCTTATCCAAGGCGTGGATCTCACTGATTCTCTTAGCTGTAGCTAACAAAACTAAAAAGAGGGTTTTCCTCGTAAGATCTCTTAAAGAAGAAGAATCCATAGGTTCAAATTTCTCAGACATAAGCCACTTCAGGACTACATCAAGATTCCACGAAACAACTTTAGCATCTGACCTCTTAGAGGTACCGAAGGATTTAATAAGGTCCGTTATATCTTGGTTATTAGAGATATCCAAACCTCTGTGACGAAAAACAGTAGCCAGCATGCTACGATAACCTTTAATTGTGGATACAGAAAGGTTCTTATTCCTGAGGAACAAAAGAAAATCCGCAATCTGCGTCACCGAGGTTCTGGAAGAGGAAATGTCATGATCTTTGCACCATGAACGAAACATATTCCACTTGGACTCATAGACCTTGATCAAGATGGTCTTCTGGCTCTAGCGATGGATTGAGCCGCTTTCTTGAAAAAATCCTTTGCTTCTGAGTAGACATTCGATAGTCTGAACGCAGTTAGCCGCAGACTTGACAGGTTTTCGTGAAATCTCCTGAAGTGGGGCTGTCTGAGTAAATCTACTCTGTTTGGAAGGCTCCTCGGGAAGTCGATCAAGAGATCCATGAGAACTGGGAACCAATCCCTGGAAGGCCAGAAGGGGGCTATCAAAGTCATCCTGGTGTTGGAGTGGTGCTGAAATTTCCTCAACACCGCACCTAACATCTTGAACGGCGGAAGGCGTAAAGGTCCAGACCCGACCAATTCAGTAGCATTGCGTCCGTCTGGAAGGCTGCTTGGTCCGGGACAGGAGAGCAGAAGATTGGGAGCCTGTTCGATTTGTTCGTCGCGAACAGGTCTACCAGAGGTTGACCCCAAAGTCTCCACAGCGACTTGCACACTTCTTCGTGCAAAATCCACTCTGTGGACAGAACCTGGTGCTTCCTGCTCAAGGAGTCCGCTCTCACGTTGAGGGCTCCCTGAATGAATCTTGTTAGGAGCAGAATCTTGTGCTTCTCTGCCCACAAAATGAGGTCTCTTGCTACCTCGCTGAGGAGAAAGAATGAGTGCCCCTGTTTTTTTATGTAAGACAACGCTGTGGTGCTGTCTGAATGAACCAGAACTGTTTGTCCCTGTACGAATGGTAGGAAGTGCACGAGACTCAGGTGGATTGCTTTCAACTCCTTCTTGTTGATGTGCCATTCTTTTTCTGTCGCATTCCACAAACCTGAAATTTCTTTTACACCCAACGTCGCTCCCCATCCTACTTCTGACGAGTCTGCAAACAGTTCGTGGTTCGGGTTCGACGGAAATAGAGAGAGACCTTTCTCTAATTTTCTTCGATCTAACCACCACCTTAGATCTTCCTTGATAAGGTCCGAGATTGGAAAGGAGAAGGAGTCTGGAAGCGTTTTCCTGTTCCATTGCTCCCTGAGGTAGAATTGAAGGGGCTCATGTGAAGTCTCCCCAGGGAGACAAACTTTTCTATTGACGCCAGAGTTCCCAGGAGGCTCATCCAAGCCTTTATGAACAGGTATCCATATCCAGAAAGTTCTGGACTTTTGCGAGACAGTCCGAGATTCTTTGATCTGACGGAAAAGCCAGAAAGGAACTGTTTCAGTCTCATTCCTAAATAGATCCTGGATTGTGAGGAGATAGGTGAGACTTCTTCCAATTGATTAGAAGTCCTAGCTTCTGTGTCAAGTCGAGAGTTACTTGCAAATCCTCCAAGCACTGAGGCTGAGACTGGGAACGAAGGAGCCAATCGTCTCGAGATAGAGAGAGATCTTTATTCCTCTGAGATGAAGAGCTTTGGCAACAGTGGACATAACTCTTGTGAATACTTGAGGGGCTGTGGACAGACCGAAGCACAGAGTCCTGAACTGATAAGTCTTCTCCTGGAAAACGAAGCGAAGAAACTTCCTGGACGCTGGATGGATCGGAATGTGAAAGTAAGCGTCCTGCAGATCTATTGAGACCATCCAATCCTCGGACGAAGAGAATTGAGGACGGATTGCGTCGTCTCCATCGAGAAACTGGTTTCTCCACGAAAAGGTTGAGAGAACTCACGTCCAGGACTGGTCTCCAGCCGCCTGAGGCCTTTGGAACAAGAAAAAGGCGGTTGTAAAAGCCTGGAGAGTTGACTTCTTCCACGATCTCTATCGCTCCTTTAAAAGCATGGAGTCTACTTCCGCACTCAGAACCGAGCATTTTCTAAGTTGCTGGAATATGCTGTCAAAGCTAACGGTTCTGTTGCAAGAGGGGGCCTCTTGAGGAAGGGGATAGAATATCCTTCCTTTAGCACGGACGTGGTCCACTGGTCCGCTCCGATCTCCTCCCAAATTTGCCAGAACTGCTGAAGTCTGGCTCCGACTAGTGCATGGAGGACATGCAGATCACTTTTACTTGAGGGTTTGATAGTCTTGGAGACAAATCTTGCTTTGCCCCGAAACGAGATACTGTACGGGTGAGGGGCCTGCCACGAAAGGGCCTATCTTGATTAACTAGAGGACGAGTTTGCGCTGGCAGAGAAGGTTGAGGAGCTTTTGGTTTCCGAGTGGATTGCGCCAAAAGGTCCTGTGTGGACTTCTGAGTAAGGGATTTTCGACACTTCGGCCACAAGTTCTTGAGGGAAAAGGTACTTCTTATCCAGAGGTGCGAAAGAAGAGCCGATCTTTGAGTCCTAGAAACTCCACGAGCGACAAAAGAGCACCAAAGTTGTCGCTTCTAAGAACTCCTAACGTGAAGATGGAGGCTAACTCAGACGCACCGTCACGAATCCCTTTATCTAAGCAGGACATAACAGAAGAGAAATCATCGAAATGCGCGGGAAAGACCAAAGACTTTACCTTCCTACCCAAAGCGCCAATAGTCCAGTCCATAAAACTGATGACTTCCAAAACTCTGAAAACGTTCTTCAAAAGGTGGTCCAACTCTGAAGGAGAGAAGAAAATCCGAGCCGAGTTCATCGCAGAACGACGAGTAGAGTCAACGAGACTGGAGAAGTCTCCTGAGAGGAGGCAGAAGCTCCCAGAGAGAAAACTTCCCCAGTGTCGTAGCAAGCCTTCGTCTTAGTAGAAAGCTTGGAAGGAGGGAAGCAGAAAGTGGTTTTCCCCTGATCACGTTTGTCTTCCAACCAGGAGTTCATTTTCTTTAATGCCTTTTTGGCTGAAATAGAAAGCACTAACTTCATAAAGGAAGAGGTAGGAGGCTTGAGTCTCTTTTGCGTACTGAGAGAGAGGAAGCCGGAGCCGCAGGTGTAAAATCCTCAGGAAAATTATCAATAAAGAAGCGAAGAAGCTTCTTATAATCCGAGCGAGAGGAGTCTGGTCCCAGTTCTACAGGAAACTCTTCCACAACTTCTTCCTCAGACGAAATAGGAGAAAAACCTTCCGCTTGCACATACACATCTTGTGAAGGAGGAGTAGGAGCCTGAATAAGAGCTTGAGGAGGAGCCTGAGCCTGAGTAGGCGCCACAAGAGGAGCCTGAACTGGCGCCACAAGAGGAGCCTGAACTGGCGCCACAAGAGGAGCCTGAACTGGCGCCACAAGAGGAGCCTGAACTGGCGCCACAAAAGGAGCCTGGGATGGCGCCTCACCTGGCGCTACCTGAGGCGCTTTGAGCCTGAGAGAGCGCTAAATCTTGAGGGAGCGCCTGAGCCTGACTAGGCGCGTACGAGCCTGATCCTGAACCAAAGGAGGATCAAGAGACACAGATCGAGGAGGAGCTTGCACGTACTGGGCGCTCCGAGAGCTCGAGACGAAGGAGGAGGCATCAAATACACTTCAGAAGGCTTAGCTGGAGAAGAACCAGGCCTTCCGAGCCCGCCAAGAATGCTTCCAATTTTTCTTGTGCATCGCCGAAGAAAGTCATGAGTAGACGAGGATCCAACTGGGGAACGATGATCAGTAGAGCCAGGATCGTGATGAGGAAGAGGCGCAGAAGCCACAATAGGCTTACGTGAAACCAAAGGAGAAACACCGGGAACGCTGGGCAACACCGAATGGAAAGTCTTATACCTCTTGCGCACATGAGCCTTGCGCCTGGGAGAAGACTCTTCTGACGACGAAAATCTCTCCGGACTCTCCCAAAAACTACAGGAAGGCTGTGATAAGCGAAATGGCTTCTTCTTCTGAATCGCTGAAGGCGAAAGATTCCTGGACCTCTTCAATGGTCTAGACTCGTCGGGAAATCTCCAGCCTCTGCAGGCGAATCACTGGAGCTTGAAGAAAGACACTTCCTTGAGTCGCCTTTCCAACGGCGCCTGAAACAGCCTGGGAAACAACAGGACTGTTCGAGGGGCGGCTGCTCGTGAGCAGACCCCACTCGCCTCCCTTGGACTTTCAGCATGTCTTCTCCCAGGAGCAGGGAGCTTGACAGAGGCTTAGGTCTAGGAGAACGAGTAGGCCGAGCAACCACCTCCTCCACCACACTAACACTTTGCACTGCACTTAAATTATTCACAATATTTTGGAAAGAATCCATACGCTCATGAAGGGATTTCACATTAACGCCAATATCCTCCATGGCGCCCACAATAAGGTTAAATCTGGCGTCCATCTGGACTTGATACTCAGACACGGTAACGGGTTCAGGGATATCAGAGTCAGGAATAGGAATATTAGTAGCCACGGGGATATTAATAGAAGTTTCCTGCATAGCTAAGGGAGATTCCGGTTTCTGAGAGAGAGAAGAAGAACTTCTAGCTAAAGCTTTCCTGGCTCTATCTTTCTCAAGCTTCTTTACATACTTAGATAGAGCCTTCCAATCTTTTTCAGTCATACTGACACATTCATCACACTTCCTCTCATATGAACATTCCTGACCTCTACAAGCCACATAAATTGAATGAGGATCAAGACTAGCCTTGACCAACCTCGTCTTACAGCCTTTGCTGCAAACCCTAAAGGTATAAGACCCAGAATCTGACATAATTATCAGAAAACCTGACTAAATAGGTGACAAAAATAACTGGCAAAGCCGCAAACCAACAAAGAGTACTTCACCAAGTGAAAACAGCTCGATGTAGGCAGATACAATGAAATTTCGCTCGAGTACCGACAACAATGTCGCGGGCGTGACGGCAAAATTATTCTGAAGCATGTTGGAATAGTTCCTAGTACCCGACAGAGGGCAGGTAAGGGCGATCACCCGATATTCGGACTGGCGCTGCCGCTGCGTTTTGAAATTTTGCCGTGACGTCAAGACTAAAGCTATATGTAACTAACAGGTAAGTTGTATGTGTTAAAACATTTACTTTCAAAATTGTGATCTGTTCCGATACGATATACAAACCGTCGGTCCTTTACATTAGGAAGACTCACTGGTTGGAGGGAGGAATCTAAGTGAGTCTCCTGAACTGACTGGAGTTCTGCACACCTGGGCTACTCCTCCTGGTCAAAAGAGCAAGGAAGAGTACCTGAGCCTCTGAAATTTTGATCGGAGTATAGGAACTGCAAGATCAAATGTCAGATACTGGACCTTTTCGCATGAGTGAGGAAACGTGACTTATATGAAATAGGCTGGAAGAATCTAGAGTGGCAGTACGGAAAAGCTTAGATAGGGTGCCCTTATTGCCAGACTCTCCTTCCTCCCCTTGGTAGAGGAAGGAGCGGAATTGCTTCTATGACTCTAAGAGTCACTTCCAGAACCAACACCTTAGGTGAGATGCTACTCGTCCTTTTGAAGGAGCCAGGTAAGAAAACACAACTTGTTAAGCAGCCACCACAGGCCCAAGGAAAAAAGGTTCCAAGGGCCTGTGGGCATGACGATAGGAAGACAAGAGTGTGGTCTATGAGACCAAGTCTTGCTTCCAGCCCGACAGAAACTTCCAGAATGCGAGGGATGGACCAAGCCACCGGCTTCGTGAGCTCTCAGGTGGAAGGTACCAGTATCATCGTCGTCAGTTGCCGAATACCATACCTCCTTCGATTGCTTCACTAAGCCAGGAGGAAGATGTGTCCTTAGACACTTCTTCCCTGGGAGAGAGAGTACTAGCGAAAATGTCAATGACATCCAGGTTAGGAGTGTCGAGCCTTTTCGGAAAGTACACAGCTCCCTAAAGGACAAAGTAACGAATGATCTGGATCATCGATACAAAGTCCAAGGAGGAGGGGAACAAAGACGATTCGAACCCGACAATAGATACCGAAGGATTCGGAGTCAACCTACGACATCTGAGAAGGAGTCGAGGTATTGATCCCCTTTACCTGTTCTTCCATCTTCTACGCCAAGGTTGGAGCAAGGTGAGAGATGGTCCTACAAGAGCACATCTTTATCCGACGACTCTCGTAAGGGCACGTGCAGCATGGGACAGGAACTCTAAATGAGAGTCATATGCCACCCAGGGAACAGTTCCCTGGGACAGCAAGACTGAAGAAGCTTCTCATCCATAGCTCAATCTTGACTGAGGAGAAGAAGGCTACTTCAGACAGAAGACTAGGTTGCAAGGGCCTACGTTCTTCACAAATGAAAGAGAAGGAAGCAACCCTCAGCAGAGAAGACGAGGAAGTCCAGACTTGATGAGCGATTCTGACATGAGAAGGAGTTCCACAACGACACCCACCAGCGAAGACAGCTCCATTCCCTGGGAGTGTTGCAGAGGACTTCAAGAGATATCCAGCTATAGCCGCTGCCGCTCGGCGAGAATGCCTATGCTTGCAAGGGATGCTGGAAGGTCTCCCAGTCCCGAACACACCAGGATGTACTGCCCAAAGAACTGCTTCTTGTGTAGTTGCTACAGGAGGTTGGGTCAAGCAGAACTCTTCTTGATGCCTCGGATATCAGGTCAGGCAAGAGGCGAAGTCTTCCGGCATTTGTCTGTAACTTAGGGTGAGCAATGCTTGAGAACCCCTAGCGAAACAGACAAATAAGAGGGAAAAATGTAGATATCAATTTTCCCAGAAAGACAGCATGCCTCGCAGTAGCGGCCCCTGGGTCTGGTATGAAGGAGCGAGAAAAATCTTTGCAAGAGAAAGGCAGAACCAAGTAAGGTTTGTTCCTAAGGGTAGCACCAACTCAGGACTTATGGAACCGGAGATCCGAATTGGGACAAGTCCTTCTTCTTAGCACCAGAATTGCCCACAGAACTGCAGTCGGCCAGACCCTTCGAGGCAAGAAGAATTCGTATTCTGTCAAGGCAGGGGAGAAGCTTGGTGTCTCGACCTGAATAAACTCCTTCTCCGAAGAAAAGAGTTCATCTGATCAGGAATGCTGTCGGAAGCAAGGACTGCGGTGGCCCCTGACCTCTTGGTCCCTCGGGAACTACAAGGGTTGCAAGTGATGAAGATTATTCATTGGGGAAATGCGTAAGTTCTCCAAAAAGTGCAACTTCAAGAGGAAGACCCGAAAAACGAGGGCGATCGCAACTTGAACAGTAAGACCCTCGCTGCTTCCAAAGTGTGAAACTCCTCTACCTCTCCCCTTGGAGGGAGCCTTGACAGATCCCATGAAACCCTCCTCAGCTACCTGGTCATACTAGGAGAGTCGGGGGACTGACACCCAAAGTATGCCAGGAAGCTGAACTCCGAAGAGCTCTCGCTGTCCGTCTCCCGCCTCTCAGAACAACCGAAAGGAAAAGAGAACAGGAGAGGAGAAAGAGTACCCCTACCTGTCCTGCCAGTAAGACCAGCAGGAGAGGCGGACCATGAGTGATAATCAACCGAAGGAGATTACCGCCACATGGGGGAAGAAGAGTGCTTGTGCCATGGCAAAGCGCTTTCCTGGGAAGAGCAAAAAGTTCACTCAAACATAGCCGAGAACCCAATTTGAAAAAAAAAAAAAAAAAAAAAAAAAAAGAGTGGGGCTGAGCTGAGCCGATCACATGAACGCGATTCAGACTGGGAGGCAGGCGGGACGGGGCGAGCCGAGCCAAGCCAGTCTTGCAAGTGCGACCAAGGGTTGGGGGGGGGGTGGGCCCCGTGAGCAAGCCGAGCTGAGCCAGTCTCGTAAGTGCAACCAGGGGCTGAGCCAAGCTGAGCCGATTGTGTGAACACAATTGGATTTGGACAGGGCAGAACTCGCCTGCTGTGAACTATTGCTAGTTTCCAGAACTCTAAACTTCTTCGAGGCCGAGGCCCCTCGAGAAGAAGGTTCAAAGGGGAATTCTGTGTCTGGTATCCTGCATGCTCGAACCCTGAGGTTCAAGACGCAAGTATGAAACCCGACGGAGCAACTGAAGCAGCTGGAAGGCAGTATTGAGACACCTGGCGTCTCGGCACCCAGACTCCAGGCGCCTAGGCACCCAGACACCTGGGTGTCTTGGTTCTTTCTCTCGTCCTGTGCCTCTCGTCAGGAGAGCGCTTGTCATTCACAGAATTTGAGCTACCCACGAGGCCCCCAAAAATCAGGCGACGCAGACTTCCAAGACTGGCAACGAGGGCATGGCCTCGAGAGGCTACGCCAGACCCCACAGGAGAATGAGAATTGGTTCCCGCCGGAGGATGGGAAGAGCCAACAAGAGAAACTTGTCTCCCGGAAGAGAGTCAGTCCCTTAAGAGTCCCGCAGGACTTCTGAAGGGAATCTCTTCCCAGCGCTTACTACTTCATTGGGGACTTTGCAGTGAAGGACATTTCCGATGGCTAGCAAAGCATCTAATGTTGCCCCTGCCCTGGGTGCAGTACCACAATAAAAACAACCAGAAAAACAATGCTGTCACCTACACCACATAAATAAAAACCACCACCCATCCACCAAAAAACTGGTGGGCACTCCAGGTACACAGTACTCCCAGGCTCCCCTACGACTCGACACCCTATGTCAAGGCGAAGAGAAAAAAGGATGGAAGGGATGATTCCTATGCTTCTTTCCCCAAAAACCATGCCTGCCACTGACAATGGCCCCAGGGTACTGCAATTTTCATACACCATTTCCCCTTCCTGCAAGCAATGGGTTGCAAAACTTGACTTGCACCTCCAATATGTTTCTTGAAGAATGGAGGAGAGAGACAAGTTATTTAAAAGCTAGTGAAGTAGCGACCACTCTGACTTTGTGAGCTTTGACTTTAAATGAGGGTAAGACTTCTGCATATTGATCAATAAGCCCAAGTCTTGGGCTAGGAGAAGGGTCTTCCGAAGGTCTTCCGTACACTTCACAGGACCACGAATTTTCTCAAGTGTCTCTGATAGCTCCGTCAGCACAGTAAATCACACTGAGCCAATCCGACAAAAGATCCTCGGCCAGTAGAGAGGTCTTGAATTTTCTTCACTAGAGCTCCTACTGTCCAATTGAGAAAGCTCACAACTTCCAGAGTCTTGAAAAGGTTCTTCAGCAAATGATCAAATTCTGTGCCAGAAAACATCACCTAAGCCGCAGTGAAAGCTGATCTGCGCACAGAGCCTATAAGACCTGAGAAGTCCCCTTGAGAGGAGGCAGCCACTCCCAAGGTAGGAGCTTCTCCGTTGGTAGAATGTGATAGATATCGCACTCGAGAATGGTGCGAAGGTGGAATACAGGAGGCTTTCCCTTGATTCCTTTTCTCAGCAAGCCAGGAATCAATGTCGTCCAGGGCTTTCCTAACAGACAGTAAGAACCACCTTGGGGGGTTGTGAATAATCGGACAGATTGCTCATCATAAAAGTCGACTGAGGAGCTGCAGGTGCTGTGAGCGAGAAGAAGTCTGGAATGGAAAGGCTGCAAGAAATACTTCAAAAGCGATGCGTATGCTGTAGGAGATGATTCCTGGACTAAGTCCTCCTCTTCTGAGGATAACTGAGAAGCTGAAGGTTCCAAGGTAGTCTTCGATGGCAGAGATTTCTTAAGAAGGTCCAAAATGTTCTGCAACTGAAGTTGAATGGGCTGTAAAGGGGGATCCTGCTGGACTGGCATTGGCGCTGAGCGCTCGGGGTAAGCTGGAGTCGAGCGGTCAACTGATACTGGACGCTTGGATTATGGGCGATCATAACTCACTGGAAGATCAGGCATCAATGGGCCCTTGGGGGTTACAGGGCGCTGGGGTGCTACTGGGCGCTCGGTTGAAATAGGGCGCTCCTTGGAGGTCAGATACTTGAGGATGACGAGGGAAGCCTGGGCACTGGCGACAACTTGGGCGCCAAATACTGGCAGCCAGACGACAGACGATCCGGAGAACGCCACTGCAGGCTGTCCCAGAAGCTACAAGAAGTTTGGGGGCTCTGGAAAGGTTCTTTAGACCTTTTGGAGGGTGGAGGAGACTGTTCCAAATAAGAAGAACATCTCTTCAAGGGGGGAGACTCCTTAACAATAACGCCACTGGTGCCTCGAGATCGGGCTGGGTGTTCTTGGGCTCAAGGAGAGACGGTGGACATCTGAGACGTCTCTCCAATGGCCCTCTGTCACAGCTGGGATGCAACAGGCTCGACCAAGGGGGCGACCACCCATGGGCAGACCCCGCCAACCTCCCTTGGGCCTCCAGTATGCCTCCTTCCAGTGTTAGGGAAGTCTAACAGTAACCTTTGCCTTGGAGAATTGGCGGGATGGGTAGCCACCTCCTCCACACTCACCGCACTCTCACTTTTATCACTGATCTTTTCCACAAGAAAACACTGAGAATCTCCTAACAGGGTCACTGTGCTTATCATAAGATTAACCATAAGACTGAATTTATGGTTGATCCTGTTCCTGAGGACGGCAAAACGGTCGGGTTTGGAAGTGCGGGAGTTGGGAGTGGATGGCACAGGACTTGACACAAGAGACACATTTGATACAGGTGAGGTAACAACCGGTACATCAATACTTACCAACTTAGAAGTCAGATTACTAACTGATTACTCTTGGCCCTCAAAGCCACCTTCCTCTTCTTGTCCTTTTCTAACTTAGCCAGGTGAGAGGACAAGGTTTTCCATGTCTTTTCATCCCAATTAGCACATTCACTACATGTACGATCAACTGAGCATACCTGACTTCTGCAAGATGAGCAAATAGTGTGTGAATCATACGAAGCTTTAGTAAGCCTGGTATTGCAACCTTTACTGCAATATTGGAAACTAGTCGTCCTAGTTTCAGATATAATTAATAATTAATGATAAGTCCCAAAAATACAAAAGTCCAAATTTTGAATTTCCCCATGGAAAATACTGATCGAAAACAGATCGTAAGGTAATTCCTACTGGAAAACAACTGAACATTACAAGAATGACGATCTGCAATTCCTGCTAAGAGAAAAGCCGGTTCGTACATCCAACTAAGTTCAAATTCAGGCAGAAAAATCAAAGTAAGGGAAAAAATATCACAAGATAATGGATAACATCCATGCCCAAAGGAAAATGGGCAAAATACTTCACCAAACCATGAAAATACAAGATGAATCCAAAAAAGAAGCTACAGTACTCTCCTAAAACTGTGTGAGCTCTAGGATGGTGTAAACAAATTGAGATTCTTTTCATGAGTTGTTCCTTTCCTTCCCAGAAAGTGGGTGGGGCCGAGTCACTAACTCCGACAGAAAAAAAGTTAGTTTAATGGTGAATTTCAAAATTCAAGCAAACGGCAAATTTCAAAATTCAAGCTGCTGTTGAGTAGAAACTACAGCTACGTAATTACTGGGTAATTTACTTATAAAAAACCAGTTTATTACCAGGGCAAAGCTTAAAAACCTGTTTCTTTGACTGGGCTTACATAAGTCAGTCTCTCTCTCTTTGCAAGAAAACCAAGGGTAAACAATGTACAGACCACATCACCTTGCGAAAAGCTAACCTGCTTGTCCAAGGTCTGTAATTCACTAACTCTTGGCTGTCGCCAGAGCAACCAAGAAGAGAGTCTTCCTCGTTAAGTCTCACAAGGAAGAAGTATGCAGAGGCTCAAAGGGAGGCCCTGAGAGCCAATGGAGTGCAACGTACAAGTTCCAAGGAACAGAAAATGGTCTGTGTTCCCTTGAAGTGTTGAAAGATTTAATCAAGTCACTAAGAGTCTGACTTGTTGCAAGATCCAGGCCTCTGTGCCTAAAGATGGAATTGAGCATGGACCTAAAGCCTTTAAGAGCCAAAGTTGCTAGTCCCTGGGAAGACTTCAGGAAGATTAGAAAATCAGCTATTTGGGCTAAAGTGGTCTCAGAAGATGGGATACCGTGTCTTCGACACCAGTTCCGTAGACGTTGGATGGGGAATGTCGCCTGCAGTTGGCGTTAGCCTTTGCAGCTGTTTTTTAAAAATCCTTTCACTCTGACAAGTTCCCTGACAGTCTGAAGCCTGTCAGAGCGAGAGTGGACAAACCCTGATAATAGCAGAGGAAATGGGGTTGTTTGAGAAGACTTCGATGCTGTGGAAGAAGTCGTGGGAAGTCCACTAGAAGGCTTAGAAAGTCTGTGAACCACTCCCTCTGTAGTCAAAAACTGGGCCGCAAGCGTCATCGATGAGTTGCTGTGAGACTGAAACTTGTCAATGACCTCCCTCACCAAACTGAATACAGGAAAGGCATACATGTCCAGGTTGGACCAGTCCTGGAGCACTGCGTCTGTTGCCCCACAGGGGCATGCAATACAGGGGAAGACGGTGATTCTTAGATGTCGCAAACAACTTGTAGGCAAGAACACTCATCTTGCCCTGAAACTGGTGACAATCCGAGTACAGTCGTTCTGGGCCCAAATGAGAAAATCTCTGGCCGCTTTGCAAAGAGAGAAAGAGTGCTTGCCTCCCTGGTTCCTTATACAGGCTAGCACTGTAATGTTGTCCCAGTGGACTGCGATTGTTCTATTGTGCGTCACTGAAGCAAACTGCTGAAGAGCCAGGTGTAACGCTTTCAGTTCTTTTGCGTTAATGTGGAGCAATCTTTCTTCTTGCGACCACGTCCTTGCAACTTCCAAGTCCTGTTGATGAGCTCCCCATCCCAAATTTCAAGCACCAGAGAATAAAGTTGGGCTTGGGTTCGGAGGATATAATGACATCCTGACCGAGAATCTCTCTTCTCCCAGCCATCACCAAAGGTCGTCCTTGATTTTGGGGGTAATGGGGAAGAAAAATGTCTGGAAACGTCTCCCTGCGCCAGCTGGCCTTTGGGAAGAACTGCAGGGTCTCAACTCTTCTCTGTAACGGAAAAGCCCGAAAACTCTGAGAGTCAATCATCATCCCTAAGTAGATGATCAACTGAGTCAGGACTAGTTGTGACTTGGAAAAGTTGATCAGGAGACCCACATCCTGGGTCTTCTGCAAGTCCTCTGCGCAATAAGCTCTTGACGGGGAGCATAGAAGCCAGTTGTCGAGATACAGGCATATAATGATGCCCATCAGATGTAGCCACTTCACTAACGGGGTGAGAATCATGGTGAAGACCTATGTGGCCATTGACAGACCGAAACAGAGGGCTCGAAATTGGTAGATCCTGCCCTGGGACACGAATCTAAGTACTTTTTGGATTCCAGGTGGTCTGGGACGTAAAAATATGCGTCCTCCATGTCTATAGTAACCATCCAATCCTCTTGATGAATGGAGGACAGCAATGACTGGTTGGTTTCCATTCTAAATTTTGTGATCTTAACAAATATATTCAGAGCACTCACGTCCAGGGCAGGTCTCCACCCTCCCAATGACTTGGGAACGATGAAGAGGCGGTTGTAAAACCTCTTCAAGCTCACATCTTTCATAATTTCTATAGCCCCTTTCCTGAGCAAAGAAGTAACCTCCTTTAACTGGGCTAAAAACCTCTGTGAGCCTACAGAGCAGGCCGTCTAGCTGATGGGCGCTGATGCCAAAAGAGGCTTTGTGTTGAATGGGATTGAGTACCCCTCTCTCAGGACTTCTATCACCCATGGTTCTGCACTCTTGACTTCCCATTTTCTCCAAAAATGGAGAAGTCTTGTTCCCACCGGAACACAGAGGACCGGATCCTTACGTGTTAGAGGAGGGTCTGGTAGAGGACTTGTTGACTGGGCACACTGCACGGTGCTTGGTACGTGGTCAGGACTGAAGCCCCGCTCTGCCGCCACTAAAGGGCCACTGCTGCAAAGGACAGGCCACCCTTGCACTAATGGATGCCGCAGGTGTCTGACTTGGCTACTTTGGACGTTTAGTGGAATGCATTAGCAAGTCCTGGGTAGTCTTCTTCTGAAGCTCAGAAGCTACATGTTCCAAAGTAGCCCTGGGAAAGAGACTTCTGGGAGGGAGTAATTCCTTTGGTGGCAAATGAACACCCCCAACTCTCTCTTCTTCAATACACCCAAGGCAAAGAGAGCTAATTCTTTGATGCATCACGAACCGCCTTGTCCGCACAGGACAAAATTCCTAGCTGGTCTGTAGTAAAATTGTCCAGTAGAGCTGCGCAATCATCAATCTCTTTTTGTCAAAGCTTCCACCGTCCAATCAATTCCAGGAAGCTAAACATTTCAAAGATTTTGAATAAGTCGTTCACCAAATGCTCCAAATCTGTTGACAAAAAGCCATCTTGGTCAAAGCAAATGCCGAGCACCGCATTGACTCAGTCAAGTTGAAAGGGAGAATAGAGTAAGATAGCTGAAAGCAAGAACGAGATCAAAGAAGGAGCTAAGTCCTTTTGCTCCTGAAATGCAGTCCAAGGCTTCTTTAAAAAGTTGAAGATGTTATTGAGACGACGATGGATCGGATCCAGAGAAGAGTCTTGCACTGCTGGAACACTGACACTGGTCGAAACTGGCTGTGTTGGGCATTCAGCGGTATGAGATGCTGAATGCTTGTCAGGAGAAGGCGCCAAACAAGGCAGAAGATGAGGCAACTGAGTCCAGCGAGCCATCACAGAAGAAGTTGCCAAAACCGATGAACCATCAAAGTCCTGAGAACACTCTGTTAAAGTCTGATCTGGCACATAGTGCTTGCTGGTAAGAGGTCCTTTAGTAGGGCAAACCGACATAGGACCATCAGCACCTAACGATGGTCGGAGCATTCAGCTCAGACAGAGAGCTCACCTCCATTCGGATGCTCATAATCCACTACACCAACATGTCACCAGGCATTCGACTGCTATCGAATGTTCAAAACGTACTGCAGTACCACCAACTGGGCGTTTGCGCCAAATGATTAACGTGATGCCAGCCGGCCACCTGGTTCCAAACGAGCATTCACCCGCATAGGACGATTTGGCGCATAACGGTGGCTGAACAGCTTGGCTTGGAAAGCATACTCACTTCCACTCGGGCACTTCTGATCCACTGTATCAGCATACGTCACTGGGCGTTTGACTGCTCTCATTCATTCAAAACATAGGGCACTATCACCAACTGGTCGCTTGACGCCAGCCGAATGCCTGGCGCCACACGTGTGATCAGCCATAATACTGCCTCTCCTCACCGGGCACTCAGTTGATACTGACCAATCAGCTCTCTTCTTAAATGAGAGTTGCGGTACAAGCAACCTGGGAGACATCAGGAAATCTTCCTGGTCCCAGAAGCTGCAAGAAGGTTCAGAAATCTGTCCTAGATCTCTGGAACGCTTACACGTAAGCAGAGGATTGTGCTAGGGAGCTGCCAACTTTACAACGGTATGACTGCGCCTCATGCCCACGTTGGAATTGGGGTCCCTCGCCGATACGGCATGCACATATACTTGGAAGCCTTTTCAATGGCTGTCAATCAAAACCTGCAGACAGCAGGATCAACTGAGGACTAACTACCCGGGGGTAAAACCCCTACGGACTCCCATGGACCGACAGTATGCCTCCTCCCAGGTTTAGAGGAGTCTGACAGGGACCAAGTTTAGGAGATCCGATAGGACCGGATAGCCACATCCTCCACTACACATCCAGTAAGACGCCTTTCCAGTGGCTGTCTGTCGATACCTGGGACCGACAACAGGCTCAACTGAGGGGGGGCAACTACCCATGGGCAAATCCCACCGACCTCCTTTGGACATTTAGTTTGCCTCCTCCCAGGTTTAGGGGAGTCTGGCAGGGACCTAAGTCTAGGAGCATCGGTGGGACAAAAAATCACCTCCTCCACTGACATAACACTTGCACCAACATTTCACTTACATGATCCTAACGGAAGCTCCAAGTTGAGTTACAGTCTCTACAAGAACATTAAATTTCTTATCTACCTGGGCTTCGAGGCTGGCTAAGGCACTGGGCTTGGAGGGCAGGGAGCCAGGTAAGGGAGTTACAGGTAGAGTGAGGAGACTAGAATCGGGAAAAACCTGTCACAGGGGTTGAAGGAACAGACACAACAGGAGAACACGGCAAACTAAAACCACAATTTTTAAAAGTACCGGGTGTTTCGAAATTAGAGGGCCCCCCCCCAACAGAACAAATACATTTCTTGTATTTTCAGACTGAGTGACAGAGTTAGGTACAGCCATGGCTAACGACTCTGAGGAAATCAGATGGATTGACCGAATCCAGGCTATAACCTTCAGAGGCCAGGGATGCTGGTGCATCCTTCATTTCACGTTCCTGGATAGCTAAATACATTAAAAGAGATGAATCCTTTGTTAAAAGAAATTGGAACAAAAATCCATATGACTGTCATTGCGAAAAGAGTAAGAATCTTGGAAGACCTGAAGTCCTTTCTCAGGAGTCAAAAGACATCATAGCTGAGGCAGTGGGTAGACCAAGAAAGTCTTTATGTAAACTGGCGCTTGAACTAGAAACAAAAAGGGGAAAGAAGAGAAGTTATAGTGCTGTATATCGTGAGCTGAAAAAATCTGGTATCAAGCCATTTCATGTTATCAGCAAGCCCATCACCACTCAGCAACAGGGAGAAGACCGTGCATGGTTTTGTGGTTCATTTCTTAAAGACTGGTGGATGAAGCTGACTTTCTCCATGTTGCTGCATCAGATGAATTCTTCATTCACACAGTCAGGAAGCCAGATCATAAAAATGACATCATGTGGGCTACAAAGTTGGATGATATCAGTGATGACGTGCGCTATTGCCAAGTTGTGAAATTTCCTGAATGTTTGGGAATTTTTCTCTCACAGCCAAACGGTAAATGTGGATCATCAAAGAAAAAGGACAGTCATGGAATGGCGAATACTTCAGAGAAACTGTGCTTACTGGTGGAGTATTTCCTTTCCTCAAAGATCCTCAAAATGTGTTATCTGTTGAAGAAGTCACATTTTTGCATGATAAGGCACCATGTTTCAAGGCTCTTCAGACACAGGAGCTGCTTTGAAATAGTGGTATCGATTTCTTCTTGTCAAGTGAATTTCCACATAGCTCCCCTGACCTTAATGTGTGTGAAAACATTGGTAGTATCTTAAAGGATCGTGCTGAAGCGCACACAGTGAACTTTGATGGTATACCAAGCTTTGACGACCTGTTGAAGAGAGGTGACTGAAGTGCTCAAGGAAATAGAGTTTGAGTCTCAGCTTTTTTGCGATTTGCTGAAATCATACCCCTCAAGAATGCAGGCTGTGGTACAGGTAGATGGAGGCCACACTAAATATTAAATACTCAGAGAGAAACTTAAATAAATACCTGTTCTGAATTACTTTTGTTTTGTCCATATCAATTTTAGTTTATGCTGTAGAGGGGGGAGGGCTCTAATTTCGAAACACCCTGTAAATTGTATTTTTCTAACTATACAAACCTGAGGTCCTTTACATTAGGAATTACTTTTAGAGTAGGCTGGAAATGGCCGTTGAACTTCCAAACAAGGTGGTTAGACAGTTAACCACCGTCCGGGAGGCAGGAGTACCGCTTGCCCGGATGTAATCATTCCAATTTGCCTTTCGGCCCAGGTATCAGATTGAGGGGTGGCATGTGGGCATGAAATGTAATGCAAAGGACCTCGGGTTTGTATAGTTAGGAAAAATGCAATTTACTTTTAAAAACTGTGTGGAGTTCACCACACCTTGTGTTCCCTTCCTGGTTGATAGGGCCAGGAAGGGAAATCTGCCTCTGACAAAATGATCAGGTTGTAAGAAATGCGAGATCAACTGTCAGACTTCTGGGTCCCTTTGCATGAAAGAGGAAGCATCAGTTCATGCAAAATAGGCTAGAAAGAACTTGGAGTTGGTGACATTAAGGCAATCACAAGCATCAGGTTTGTCTTATTGTCATGGTCTCCTTCCCCCCTTGCAAGGGGAAGGAGTGGGGTTGCTTCTATAAACCTGAACGGAAAATAAAACGGGAGCTCCCGTTGAATGCTTACCTGCATTGACTGCCAGATCCAGCATGTAACAGCAAGCCTGCTCCCTGCCCACGGGAAGAGAGCTGAGATGGGGAAAAGGAAGAGAGGCCAGTCACTCCACATTCATTCTCCCAATCGCAACTGTACATCTTAGGTGAGATGCAACCTCTCCTGTTAGAGGAGCTGGGTAAGCTACACAACTTGTTGAGCAGCCACCACAGGACCCAAGGAAAAAGTGTCCAAGAACTTGTGAGCAACATCCTGGAGGTAGAAGGAAGTGAAAGTGGTCTGTTGGGACCACATACCTGCCTTCAACACCTGAAGAACCGACATGTCCTTCTGGAATGCGAGGGACGGACCAATGCTGCGGACTTTGTGAGCTCTCGGACGAAGTGTACCGGTGTCATCTTCTCCAGCAACAGAATACGCTCTCCTTATCGTCTTATGAAGCCAGAAAGTGATCGTGTTCTTGGAATCTTCTTCCTTGGTCAAACCAGTACTAATGAAGAGTCGTTGACACTCAGGCCGGAGACAGCGAGCCCTCTTCAGATGGTGCCGCAGCACTCTAACAGGACACAGTAGCATCTTGTCTGGTTCATTAACAACAAAGTCCTCTAGGGAGGGGATCGTGAAAGACTCGAACCGAGCATCAGGGACCGAAGGATTCTGAGTCTTCGCCACAAAATCCGGGACAAAATCGAGCGTATCTGATCCCCATCCCCTTGAGCGTGTAACATCAAAGGGAAGTCCGTGCAGTTCGCCAACTCTCTTCACCGATGCCAGGGCCAGCAAGAAGACGGTCTTGAGGGTCAGATACCTGTCTGACGACTCTCGTAAAGGCTCGTACGGTGCACGAGTCAGACTCCTTAGAACGAGAGCCACATACCACGCAGGGGGCCTGAGGTCCCTGGGTGGACAAGACCTTTCGAAGCTTCTCATCAGTAGGGAAATCTAGAAGGAGGAAGAGATACCTACTCCTTTCAAGCTGTAAGACTAGACCGAGTACAGAGCGGTAACCTTTTACAGCTGAAATGGACAGAAGCTTCTCTCAGCAAAGGAAGACGAGGAAGTCCGTAACCTGCTGAACAGTAGCTCCGACCAGAGAGATACCCCGTCCACGACACCAACCACAGAGGACGGACCACTTTCCCTGGTATACCACTGCGGAGGATCATCTGAGGTACCCAGCCATCTCCGTTGCTGCGCGACGCAAAAAGCCTCTCGCTCACAGGAGATGGTGGACAACCTCCAGCCGTGAAGACATAGGGACTGCATTGCCTGGTGATACCGCTCCACGTGGGGCTGACACAGCAGGTTGGGCCAGGGGGGGAATCTCTATTGGCGCCTCAGAAAGGAGGGCTAGCAGGTCGGGATACCAAATGGCCGCCAGAATCATTCTGAGATTTGGAGTGATCATCGCCTGGTTGTTCACTCTGTGAATCAGGCAGAACGGAGGAAAGGCGTAGACGTCGAGGTTGCCCCACGGGTGCTGGAATGCATCCTCCACAGCGGCTCAAGGGTCTGGCACAACTGAACAGAAGACCTGGAGTTTTCTGTTGTGCCGGGTGGCGAACAGATCGATGACTGGGCAGCCCCGTAGGTCGAACAGCCTTTCTGCGACTCCCGGGTGACGGGACCGTTCTGTTCCGATCACCTGATTCTGGCGGCTGAGCTTGTCTGCCACTACAGTCCTCTTGCCTGGAATGTACCTGGCTGACAGCTCTACTGAGTGAGCCACGGCCCACTCGTGCACCTGCATTGTCAACTGATGGAGCAGGAGGGATACTAGACCCCCCTGCTTGTTGACGTATGCCACTACTGTGGTATTGTCGCTCATCAGTACCACGGAGTGTCCCATCACTCGATCCTGGAACTCTTGGAGAGCCAGGAAGGCTGCCTTGAGTTCCAGGATGTTGATATGAAGGTGCTTGTCATCTCAGTGCCACACTCCCAAAGTCAGCAATTCCTCCAGGTGTGCACCCCATCCCTCGGTTGATGTGTCCGAGAACAGCACCATGTCCGGAGGGGGAGTGTGTAGGGAGACTCCTATCAAGAGGTTCCTGTCGTCCATCCACCAGTGAAGGTCCTCTCTCACCACTTCGAGAAGAGAGATGAGAAAGGACTGGGGGTCTCAGGACTGGGACCAATACTCCTTTAGTCTCCATTGTAGAGACCGCAGGTGAAGACGCCCATGAGGGACCAGCTTCTTCAGCGATGACAGGTGACCGATGACAACTTGCCATTGCTGAGCTGGCTTGCTGAGCTGGCTGTTCCTGTCGAGATAAGAACAGTTGTGCTGCCCTCCTGAACTAGCTGATACGAGAGTCCGAGGGAAAGACTTTCACTACTACCGTATCTATCAGCATGCCCAGGTACTTTATCTTTGCTTGGGGATGAGATCTGACTTCTTGAGGTTTACCATGATCCCCAGATTGCAGCAAAGCCTGAGGAACCGATCCCTGTCCTGTTGCAACTGTGAGTGGGAGCTCACCAGGACCAGCCTGTTGTCGAGATACCTCAGCAGACGTATCCCACGCGAATGGGCCCAAGCTGACACAAGAGAGATCACCCTCGTGAACACCTGGGGAACAGTCGAGAGCCCGAAGCATAATGCCCTGAATTGGAAGACTGTCTCCCCGAGAATAAAATGGAGGTACTTGTGAGAGGACGGATGAATGGGTATTTGGAAATACGCATCCTTAAGTCCACCGTAAGCATGAAGTTGTTCTCTCTGATGGAGGCGAGCACGGATCGTGCCATCTGCATTGTGAACCGAGTCTGGCGAACGAATCGGTTCAGGGGAGAGAGGTCTATGAATGGTCTCCAACCCCATGTGGCTTTCTCTATGAGATAGACACGGTTGTAAAAGCCTGGAGACCAATCTCACACGACTTCCACAGCACCCTTGCTCAGCATGGCTTGCACTTCTTACTTTGGTGCAGTATCCTTCGGTGATCCTTGGATGAAGGTGCAGAGACGGACCGGAGGGTTGGTAAGGGGTGGAGGGACTCGAAGGGTAGTGAGATATCCCTCCTGAAGGACATCCACTATCCAGGTCTTGGCTCTGTATCGCTGCCATGTTGCCCAATGGCATAACAGGCAACCCCCCACCTTCGGTAGCAGTCGGGGGGGGAATGCCGCCCCTAGCATTCCCCCTTCTTCTTCTCCCCCTTGCCCGCTTTACCGGATTGGAAAGTGGGCTGAATGAGACAGGAAGACCCACCCTTTCCAGAGGAAGAAGAAGGCTGGGTGTTCCCAAGGGATCCCTTTGAAGACTGGGACTTCTTAGGGGCCGAGGAAGAGCTAGCCTGACCCGAGGGCCTGGCTGCAGTGGAACGCAAAGACCCGGAGGTCTTGGCCACTGCCTAGTGAACAAGGCGGTCGCTGTCATCCGCCTGACGCTTGTCCACCGCAGCGTCCACCAACTCTCTAGGGAAGAGAGAGGTAGACCCCAGCAATGGTCTGTTCCCCAGGGTCATTGCCAACTTGGGCCCCATGGACCTGGTGAAGCGAGAAAGAATGGCATCTCTCCGCTTCAGGACCAGGTTGGCCCACAGGTTTGCCACCTGGTGGGCAAGGTAGGAGATCGCTCTACCTCCAGACTGGTGCAGTCTCCCGAAAGCAGAGTCCTCCCCAGGTACGATAGCGCCCAAGGAAGCAGCCACTTTGGACACTGTGAAAGACCACAGATCCAACCAGGAGACTGCCTGGAAAGCTGCCATGGCAGTGGCTTCCAGGGTTGCTGCCTCTTGCTGCAAGAGAGAAATACTCTTTGCAGTAAGCTGCTGCAACGAGAGACCCGGGCCTAGATGAACCAGGTCCAGGTCAACCTGCTTAGGCGGCAATGTCCTCTCTGAGGGCGTATAGAAGTGCTTCTGACGAGGCAGAGGAGGGGGAAGCAGCTTGTCCGAGCGGTTTGATCTCAGGGAATTGTCTTGCCCAGACACAAGACCATTCACTTGATCGAGGACCCCCTTGGCAAGCTTGGACCACGGCAGCCCCACCGAAACCTTGGGTTCCTTTTTCGGTCCCCAAAAGAATTTGAGGCGCAAAGGACAATCCACAGATGAGGCTGTGGTCCCTTCCACGAGGTCGTTGTGCTGACAAATCAGTGCAATTACCTCAGCTAAAGTCCTCTGTATCTCGGGGGTATCCGCGTCCTGGGGAAGAGGACCCTCGAGTCCTTCCAGGGTGTGGTCCTCCTGATCTACTCTCCCTGCAGGAGGGAGAACCTTGGCAGACCCGTGATCCTTCTTGCACCACGCGAGCATACGGCCTGGCCGATCCAAGAACCAAGCCAGGCACGTACACCCCCGAGGTAGAATTCTCAGGAGACGACTCGCTGGAGTTCTTCTGTCTGACTTGTGCCCCCTGGGAGGAGCCCAGGAGGTTGAGGGAATAGGCGAGGAGGATTGGGCGCTCCCACTGGTCTTGCTGGCAGGACCAGCAGGAGCAGTGAGCCAGGAGTGGTCACCAACCTCCGGTGGTGACAGCAAACCAGGTCGAGGAGAACGCTTTCATCTCGGCGAAGCGTTCTCCCGAGGAGAGCGGAGCAGTTCATGCAAGTTGAGCCACTCACTCGGCTCCCCCGAGCCAGGCTGGCCCTGCAAACGCGGCCAGGGACTGGGAGGAGTCAAGTGCGCAGCTGGCTGGCAAGAACTTGCGCTGTCCTCTAGACATGCTCTAGTCTTCTTCGAGGCCCAAACCTCTCAGGAAGACTGAGCAAGGGACCTCTTGTCTGTCTCGCCAGGTGTCCAGACCCGAGGGACCGGCGCACCTTCTCGGGAACCTTGCTTGGCACTTGAAGAAGTGCTAGCAGGAAGAGTCGGAGCACCTGCTTGCCCGGACTCTTTCTCCTGTCCTGTGCCTGAGTCAGTACAGAGAGAGGTTTCTCCGGCACCAGATGGGGGTACCCAGGTCTCCTTAGAGACCTGGGTACTTGGCGCAGCTCGCGAATGAGTGTCCAACAAAGAAGTGCTGGCCTCAGAAGCGGGCTTCTTCGGCACAGCGGAGGGAGTGCAAACCGTGGTCTGCATGCCCTCAGCTCCTGATACAACTGACCCGGGGGCCAACGAGTCGGTTCCCTGGCCCGTGGACCGGGAAGAGCCAACGAGAGATCCCAATGCCTTCCCTGCGGAAGGAGGCAGTCCCTTAGAAGTCTCGGGGCGAGACTTCAGAGGGGGGGGGGAGACAGGCTTCTTCTTCTTCAGCTGGCGAGCCTCAGAAGAAGAAGAGGTAGCAGACGACCAGGATGATGAAGGCGACGACACTTTTCTAGACCTCTTCTTCGACTTTGTCATCTTCTTCAGGATGGCGGTCAGGTCCCTCATCCAGGAGGGAACACCAGAAGACACAGGTGCAGCCAGGGGAGCCAGGGAAGCGGGCGCAACCTAGGTAGTGGAGACACTGGTGCTCGGGCCAGTAGCTACCGGGACAGGTGGAACAGCGTGGGAGCCAGGAAAGCCAGAAGATGGTGCATGGGCCGAGCGAACAGGTGGAGCCTGAGCGGAAGCCAGGCCGGGCCGAGAATCAGGGTAACCAGGAGCCGGAACCGGAGTCGGGAACAAGCGTGGGTCGGCAACAGTAGGAGCAGGCATGGAGATGTACGGCACCAATGACGTAACCACTCTTGAGGGGCCAGGCAGAGATAACGGGGCCAAGAAGCCAGGAGGCAGCGGCACAGCATGGAGTGTGGCAGGAGCGGCAGACACCTGGGTGCCCAGGTGAGAGGCCATCGTCACAGGCAGCTCGCCAAATGATGTAATGATGACGGTCGATGTGGTAGAAGTGTTGGCTGCATGGGTTGTCATCGGAGCGCTGGACAGATGAGATACCAGGCCCTCCAGTGATGGAATGCCAGGAAGACCCAGGTGCAGCCAGGTAGAAGTGAGGTCTGATACCTGGCTACCAAGAGACGCTTCCACCTCCAAACCTGAAGAAAAGGTCAGGTCAATAACAGAAGCCTCTACCCGCTCAGGGGAAAATATTCACCCCTGGAGCAAGGAGAGGCCCCAGAGAGGATGTCCTGATCGTCCGCTCCCCCACAGCCTACCACACCCGACGAAATGAATGAGGAAGGAGGGGGGGAGTCCTCACCCAAGGGAGAGGCAGCAAGAAGGGGAAGCTTGCTGGGAGGGAGAAACTATCACGACAGGTCAGCCACCAAGGGAGTCATCGGGGGTGTACAACCCTCAGACGATGCCTTGGTGGGCTTCCTTCGGTACTGTCTCCTCCCCTCAAACTTCGCCCACTGCTCGGCAGACCAGGAATAACAATCAGTACAACGAGAATTGCGCGAACACACGTCCTCTGCAGGTGGGGCAAAGGGCATGTGGGTCCATATCTATGCTAGAACGAAAAGAATTACACTTCTTTCCTCCCACCCCAGGACACACACGTTGAGGGAAGGAGGGCTTACGGGGATTGTCAACATTCATGTTGCTCATTAGCAAGAAAAAACAAGAAAGATCCCACCGGGAAAAACAACTCAAAGGCGGTCAGGGCAGAGAGCAAGAAAACACGTCTGCAGCGCACAACGGCTGAAAGCAAAATGATATTTTAATAATAAAATAAAGTTTGTTCATACTTACCTGGCAGATATATATATAGCTGTATTCTCCGAAGAACCGACAGAAATTCAAAAACTTACGACACACGCAGTGGGGCCAGGTGGTTAGTACCCATTCCCGCCGCTGGGAGGCGGGTATCAGGAACCAGGAACCATTCCCATTTTCTATTCAGATTTTCTAGTGCCACTGTCTCCTGAGGGGAGGTGGGTGGGCACTATGATTATATATATCTGCCAGGTAAGTATGAACAAACTTTATTTTATTATTAAAATATCATTTTGTTCATGAGACTTACCTGTCAGATATATATATAGCTGAATCCCACCATTGGAGGTGGGAAGAGACAGAATAGGATTTAGGAAAACAAATATATGTAGGCGATTGACGCCTTGGTTCCTTACCTGTTAGCATAGCTGACTTCGTGATTACTGTCACCCAAGCCTGCTTCTGCTTTACTAGAGTCTCCAGCAAGGTAGTGACCTATACAGCTGGTGAGTTCTAGATGATCTGTCAACGGGGGCGAGACCACAATGTGACTAGACCATATGACCATACTATGAGGGCAAACGACACAAAAACAACCACCTGACCAAGCCTAGCTACGTCATGATGCCATAACATAAGCTAAGGACTGGGACGTCCACCCCCGGTGGCTGACCCAACAACCATAACAAACACCATAACCAAAATAAAAAACAGTCCTAACCATTTTCTACAGGGTAGGATGAGTGTCGCATCTCTGCCCCAAAATCACATCTGCAGAAACGTAAGGCCCTAGCGCACAGCAATTCTCGTAAGGCGTCTTCACATCAGTAAGGTAGTGCGGCTTAACACCTGAATTGCTTCACCAAAAAGTGGCCCCAGAATGTCATTGAGAGACATATTCCTCTGGAAAGCCACTGAGGTAGCAATGGCTCTCACTTCGTGAGCCTTGACTTTCAAAAGACTCATGTCACTGTCTTGAATTCGGAATGTGCGTCTAAAATGGTGCTTCTTAAAAAGAACGCCAGTGCATTCTTAGACAGAGGCAAATCTGGCCTCTTGACAGAGCACCACAGATTGTCCGAAGGACCTCAACTTTCCTGAGTCTTCTGCAAGTAAAATTTGAGAGCCCTGACAGGACACAGGATTCTCTCTGGTTCTTGTCCAAGAATTTCCGTCATACCTTTAATCTCGAAGGTCCTGGGCCAAGGGGTAGACGGGTTCTCGTTTTTAGCAAGAAACATAGGGCTTAGAGAACATACTGCATTATGGCCTCTAAAACCTATATGCTTACTGATAGCTTGAAGTTCACTAACTCTCTTCGCCGTCGCCAGAGCAGTTAGGAAAATAGTCTTTCTAGTCACGTCTTTCAAGGTTGCAGAATGTAGAGGCTCGAACCGACTGGACATAAGGAATTTCAGAACTACGTCCAAATTCCAGGAAGGCAGCCTGGCTGAGCCACCTTAGTGGTTTCAAAGACCTTAAAAGATCGTGAAGGTCCTTGTTGTCTATTAGGTCGAGGCCTCTATGCCTAAAGACCACTGACAGCATACTTCTATAACCTTTGATGGTAGGTACTGCCAGCTTTTGTTCCTTCCTTAAATAAAAAAGGAAGTCGGCTATCTGGGACACAGAGGTCGTGGTTGAGGAAATCCCCTTGACCTTACACCATCTCCTGAAGATGGCCCACTTCGATTGGTACACCGCATTGGAGGAGGCTCTCCTGGCGCTGGCAATAGCCCTTGCCACTGGTCTTGAAAAACCCCTCGCTCTGACCAACTTTTCGATAGTCTGAAAGCAGTCAGACTCAGAGCGGGGAGGTTTTTGTGGTACCTCTCGAAGTGGGGCTGTCTGAGAAGATCGACTCTCATGGGAAGCGTCCTTGGGAAATCCACCAGGAATGTCATGACCTCTGTGAACCATTCTGTCGACGGCCAAAAGGGGGCGATTAATGTCATCCTTGACCCTTCTGAAGCTGCAAACTTCCTGATGACTTCCCCCAAGATCTTGAAGGGGGGAAAGGCATAAAGGTCCAGACCCTTCCAGTCCCAGAGGAGGGCATCTACTGCTACTGCCCCTGGGTCGAGCACGGGAGAGCAGTACAGAGGCAGCCTTTTTGTCCTCGACGTCGCGAACAGGTCTACCAAGGGCCGTCCCCAAAGCTTCCAGAGCTCTTGACATACCTCTTCGTGCAGGGTCCACTCGGTCGGAAGAAGTTGTCGCTGCCGACTGAGAAGATCGCAGGCGACGTTCTTGACTCCTGCCACGAATCTTGTGAGCAGCGTAATCTGCCGAGCATGGGCCCACAGCAGGATCTCTCTTGCAAGCAAGAACAGGGATCGAGAGTGAGTACCTCCCTGTTTCTTGAGGTACGCCAGGGCTGTGGTGTTGTCCGAGTTGATCTGAACCACTCGGCCTGAAACCTGATCTTCGAAGAATTGGAGGGTTAACTGAATCGCTCCCAATTCTTTTAGATTGATGTGCCAGGACACCTGTTCCCCTCTCCAGGTGCCCGACACTTCCTCCCCCCCTAGTGTTGCTCCCCATCCCGACATGGATGCGTCAGAAAACAACACTAGGTTGGGGTTATGAAGGTAGAGAGAAACCCCTTCTGCCAACTTCGTGGGATCGAGCCACCACCTTAGGTGGTTCTTGGCAGAGAAAGAGATCTTGAGAGTCTCCTCTAGGTCCTCCTTGTCTGCCCAGTTCTCCGCAAGGAAAAGCTGGAGCGGTCTGAGATGCAGTCTCCCCAGGGAAACAAACTTCTCCAGCGATGAAATGGTCCTCAGCAGACTCATCCATTCCCTCACCGAGCATGTTTCTTTCCCCGGGAAGGCCGAAACTTTGTCTAAGCAGTGCTGCTGACGTTCCTGGGACGGAAAAGCTCGAAAAGCCACTGAATCCATCCAAATCCCCAGGTATACAATGGACTGAGAAGGGATCAGATGTGAATTCTCGAAGTTCACCAGAAGTCTCCTTGGGAAGAGGAAGGAACTCTGGAACCGATTTCTTCTCCTGTCTCATACCACATTCCCGCCTTTCCGCACAATTTAGACGGAGGCAGGGCAAAGGAAGTCTTGCCTTGTGTCTTCCGATCGTCCATCCAAAGTTGACCTTCTTAAACGCTCTCTTGGTAGCAAGCGACGTCTTCATTTGAAGGAAGAGCGATTTTCTCACCTTGAAGAGGCTAACTGCGAAGGGGGGAGAGAGAGGGGCAGAAGGCTGAAACTTATCCGCCAACAAGTCCCTTAGCAGGCTGGCCAAAACCTGGTAGTCCGTAGAAGACGACTTAGAGGCTGCTCCTGCTCTGCAGACTCCAACTCACTAGACACCTCTCCACTCTTTCGACGGGAGCGACAAAGGAGAGTCTTTCCCGAACCTGTGGAAGTCCAAGGGCTTGTGGTCCGATCTGCAAAAGGACCTCTTCTTTTAGCTGGAGGATCTAATGCAGAAAGCTCTCTGGGCGCCCCGCAATACTGAGAAAGGAGCGTCCTGCGGCGTCCTGCCGAGAATACTTTTATCCCCCTGACGAGCGCTGCTGACCTGAGAGCGTCTTCCAGTCAGGCGTCGTGCAGAACGCAAAGGAGCCGGCGTCCCATCCGGCGTCTTGCCGAGTTGCGGAAGAGGAGGGGCGTCCCCTGACGAGCATGGGAAACGTCAGATCCAGCAGCTTAAAGGAACATCAAGTCGATGCAGAGCGTCCACGAAAGGTGATCCAACGCTCTCGATGAGGGCGATCAGGAGAATCGGCGATTTTCGCCGCGAAGGAGACGAGCTGAGGAGCAGGAGGCTGGGATGACTTCTTCGACCTCTTAACACGCAGCCTCAAGTCCTTACGGCGTTGACTGGGGCTCAGACTCCTTTGCAGCAAGGAGGGACGCCAACTGCCACTGCATGTCAAGCAGAAGTCGCTTAGAAGGAGAAGACTCCCTCTCCCGAAGGGCTGCTCCTGTGAGAAAGCAGGGACGCCCTCTTCCTTCTCCCAGGGGCGATGACAGCTCTTTTCTTGGAGCGACTGGGACGCTCAAAGCGTCCTCCTCGGAAGAAGTCCTGGTCCTCTTCAGGCGGCAAGTCGTCGAACCATTCAGGCGAAGAAACAAGCGCACTCTAAGAAAGAGGGGACGTGAAGCGTCCTCTAAAGCTTCTCTTCCAGGAATGGCGAGAGTCCCTCCGAGAGCTCGACCCTTTAGCGGAGGGACGGCGCCTCGGAGGACGAAGGAGCAATCTTAAGGATGCTCCGTGAGCCCGAGCACGATCCTCCTAGCAGCCTGGGAATCGACAACAGGTCCTGCCGAAGGGACGCCAGATCGGTGGGGAGCCCCTAACCCTCTTGAAGACTTTGACTTGCCCACTCCTGAGTCCTGAGAGTCCGACAGAGGTCCAGGCCTAGAGGCATTATAGGGCTGATCTGACGCCCCCTCCACAACAGAGGGGATCACTGCACTTCACAACTCTTTCTATGGCAAGCACTTTCGACTCCAAGGCACGGATGGAGTTCAAAATCTCCGTCAGGGCATTACCTTCATGCAGACGCAACCTCAGGGCCCAAGGCAACACTACAGGGATAGGTGAAGCAAAGTCTACAGAAGGGTTAACAGGAGACAAAATATTACCCTGACTCCCACCAACCGACACATTCCTGGAGGAAGACCTCCTGATCCTGTCACGCTCTAACTTCCTTTACATACGAATCATAAATCTTCCAATCAGCATCAGGCAAAGTCTCACACTCCTTACAGCGATCATCAATCAAACAAGCATGCCCTCTACACCTCATGCATACTGTGTGAGGATCTACTGAAGCTTTGGTAGCCTCACCTACACTCCTTCACACCACATACCCTGAAACTAGCAGAACTAGATCCAGACATTGTAACCAAAGAAAAGTCAAAGCCAAAATCAAAACGGTTCACAAAAGCGTATGCCTATCCACAAATCCAAAGTCAAAAAACCAAAAGACATTCAGAATACTCAAGTGGCAAAAAGTTTTCGAAATCCAACGACGGAGGTATTGACAACGGGTGTTGACAGTACCGGCGACAGAGAAAATCTGAATAGAAAATGGGAATGGTTCCTGATACCCGCCTCCCAGCGGCGGGAATGGGTACTAACCACCTGGCCCCACTGCGTGTGTCGTAAGTTTTTGAATTTCTGTCGGTTCTTTGGAGAATACAGCTATATATATATATATCTGCCAGGTAAGTCTCATGAACAAATTGGAATGTTTACCCCTGCCTCCCAGAAAATAGTTAACTGCCTAACCACCTTGTTCGAAAGTTCAACTGCCATTTCCAGCTCCACTGAAAGTGATTCCTAATGTACAGGACCGACGGTTTGTATATCGTGTCGCAACAAACAGTATTTTACCATGTAATATTGATCACAAAATGTATTAATAAACAATCAATTACACTGTAGAGTTTCATATCAAAGATTTCCAATGACTGCACCCAAAACAAAGTGAAAATTACTTCTATTAACCTATGACGCAAGTTACTTTTAGCCTAAGTTCAGGAAAACATCGTTTTATGCTGTGATAAATTACATATTCCCCATCAGTGAAAATAAACAACAAACGATGATGATCTTTCTGGTTAATTTATGAAGCATCTAACCTATTTCCTTCACACCAGTTTTCTCGTTCAGGTGTTTAGGCCTATAGCAAAATCCACAGTTCTTTGCAGCTACGCCCCATCCACTGCTTACGTCATGACCATTCCTTGAAGCTGATTGGTTGGCAATGGTTTTGGAAAATTGGTTAATCTGTGGTTCTTTTCATCTTCATTAGTTTAGCAATGGTTGTGTTATCAAGCTAAACTAAGTTCTGCTGATTATCAAAAGGAAATGTTATATTAGCCCCAGAAGTAAAATCATAATGCACATCTCCCTAAAAATGATAAAAAAAAAAGGAAAATATGATGAAGTCAGCAGTGTTCCATGATGCTGCAATGTTGTTTTTCATAAATGAGGTCCACCTGACAACGGAGGTGACACAGGGAATGTCTGTGTTTGAATCAGTGCACTTGAATTACAGGACAACGATAATTACCATCTGATATTGTCAAGCGTGTTCACCATTCTAAATTTATTGCAGAGACTGTCACAGAGCTGTGTAGACTGCCATTTCATATTGATTTCATGGAAATTTACTACATTTTAACAATAATAATAAATTGATTGCTACATTTTAATAATAATAAATTGATGTCACTGAATTTGTGAACACATTCGGTGGGATGACAAGCAGTGACTGTGCTCTACAAAACCAGGGTATGCCTATGTTTAGCTTAACATTAGAGTATGATAGGCTGTAAGTCATACTGGATATAATTTGCTGAGAATTTTCTAAAGGACATTATCTCCTTTCGAAATAATAGGATCATAAAAAAGATGCAGACCTATAATGCTCAATGTCTTTTTGTCGGTTTATGCAGCTTATGATGTTTGGATTATAGGCCTACCTTATATTCAGCTGTTTTATTGTGGTTATTCTTGTTTTTGTTGTTGTTGTTATGGTTCTTGTAGTGTCTTCGAACACTTTTTATATGGTAACCTGACATTGCAGAATAGCATAGACCTATTCATAAAATACTAGTGTAAAGAATTATATGGCTGCTATTGTTAACTGAAATTGTCATTTGTTTTAATTAATCAAGATCTTATGAATATAGTCTATGCTAGAATATTCTCCTAACAACAGAGAGAGAGAGAGAGAGAGAGAGAGAGAGAGAGAGAGAGAGAGAGAGAGAGAGAGAGAGAGAGAGAGAGAGAGAAATTTACTGATACTTATGTATCCTTTTGTCCAACAGGGTAATCTACAAGAACGCCCCCCAATTCAAATGAATCATGGGCTGCTCACAGACAGGTTTGGGTCATCTCATACATGTCTTTTTCAGCTATCATTTATTTTTTTCTTATTTCATTATGCATCTTATGATGCCGTCCTACCATAGCCTTCATTTTCATAGAAATGCTACAGTAGCCTTACATTTAATATGTTAGCCCTTTCGTAAATATATTTTCTACATAATTTATTGAGAGCAGTTTGATAGTTGTGTGTAAGGCTGAGACAGCCCTATGATCAGTCTATATGTGCCATCGGATACATATTAATTAAAACTACTCTATTTCTAACACATACGGGAAGAAAACTATTTCCAATAGGAAATTGGCGTGCAAGCCTATGCCCTTCATTGCCTCAACATGTAAGAATTTGATGTGTGAGCCTATGCCCTGCCACTGCCTTAAAATATAAGAAATTGGCTGCATAGGCCAATGCCCTGTCACTGCCTTAAAATATAAGAAACTGTAGGCCTATGCCCCATCATTGCCTCAGAATGTAAGAATTTGATGTGTAACCCAATGCCTTGTCACTGCCTCAAAATGTTAGAACTTGAAGCGTAGGCCTATGCCCTGTCATTGCCTCAAAGGCCTACGCCCCTGTCATTGCCTCAAAATATAACATTTTTTAAAGTAAACAGTATTTTTCCTAACTATACAAACCCGAGGTCCTTTACATAAGGAATTACTTTCAGCTTAGGCTGGAAACGGCCGTTGAACTTTCAAACAAGGTGGTTAGGCGGTTAACTACCTTCCGGGAGGCGGGGGTACTGCCTGCCTGGATGTGAACATTCCAATTTGCCTTTCGGCCCAGGTATCAGATTGATGTGGGCATGAAATGTAATGCATAGGGCCTTGGGTTTGTACAGTTAGGAAAAATATAATTTACTTTAAAAAACTGTGATTTGTTCCAACACGATATACAAACCATTGGTCCTTTACATTAAGAAGACTCACTGGTTGGAGTTCACCACACTTTATGTTCCCTTCCTGGTCGATAGAGAGAGGAAGGGAAAACTGCCTCTGACAAAATGATTGAGTTGTAAGAAACGAGGGATCAATTGTCAGACTTCTGGGTCCCTTTGCATGAAAGAGGAATCGTCAGTTCATGCAAAGCAGGCTAGGAAGAACTTGAAGTCGGTGACATTAAGACAATCACAAGCATTGGGTTTGTCTTACTGTCATGGTCTCCTTCCCCCCCTTGTAAGGGGAAGGAGTGGGGTTGCTTCTATAAACCTGAATGGAAAATAGAATGGGAGCTCCTGTTGGGTGCTTACCTGCATCGACCGCCAGATCCAGCATGTAACAGCACGTCCGCTCCCTGCCCATGGGAGGAGAGTCAAGATGGGGAGAAAGAAGAGAGGCCAGTAACTCCACATTCATTCTCCCAATCACATCTGTACATCTTAGGCGAGATGCAACCTGTCCTGTTAGAGGAACCAGGTTAGCTGCACAACTTGTTGAGCAGCCACCACAGGACCAAAGGAAAAAGTGTCTAAGGACTTGTGAGCAACATCCCGGAGGTAGAAGGTGAAGGTGGTCTGTTGGGACCACACACCTGCCTTCAACATCTGAAGAACCAACATGATATTTTCATAATAAAATAAATTTTTGAACATACTTACCTGGTAGTTATATATATAGCTTAAGTCCCTGACGTCACGGCAGAATTTCAAAACTCGCGGCAATCGCCGACAGGTAGGTCAGGTGGTCCACCCGTGCGCCCTCTATCCAGGTATCTGGAACCACATCAGGTATTCCTCAGATCTTCCATGCCTCTTGTCTCTAGAGGGGAGGAGGGTGGGAATTAAATTATATATAACTATCAGGTAAGTATGTTCAAAAATTTATTTTATTATGAAAATATCATTTTTAAACATCTGACTTAACTGGTAGTTATATATATAGCTGATTGACACCTTTGGTGGAGGGTCAGAGACAGCCAGTATCGTTGGAATTGACAAAAAAAAAATTGTAAAACCAACTCAGGGTTCCTACCTATTAAGGAAGCAAATTTGAAGTTTTCCTGCCTCATTCTGTCTGCATTCCTTAAGAGATCCAGCAATCCACCCAGGGGCTGAAAATCTCTAGGGGCTGTCAACCGGTGTATAACCTCTATGTGACTAGACCTCCTTGAAAAAGAAATACCCTTGTTCCGGGCGCTAGTAAGGAACAAAAAAGACCACCTGACCAACAACACAACAAACTAACAAAAAAACAACACATATGCTAATGATTGCGGAAGACTGCGTCCAGCCTTCGCAAACAACCATAAAAAAATTCCTTCATTTCAAGAAAAGAGAAAAAGGGTATAGGTTTATGGTATAGCAGGGTAGATCCTTCACCCACTACTACTGAATTAGCCGCTACAAATGGGCCAGAGAGTGTAGCGGTCTTCATATACAGTCTGAACCTGTTTGAGGTAATGCAAGGCAAACACTGACTTGCTTCTCCAGAAAGTCGCGTCTAAAATACTTTGTAAGGATCTATTCTGTTTAAAAGCCACAGAGGTTGCTACTGCTCTAACCTCGTGTGTCTTAACCTTAAGAATCTGTAGATTAGTTTCATTAAATTCAGAATGAGCCTCTCTTATCAAAAGCCTGATAAAGTATGATAACGCATTCTTAGACATGGGTAACGAGGGTTTCTTGACTGAACACCATAGTGCTTCTGACTTACCTCGTAAGTCCTTAGTCCTCTCCAGGTATGTCTTCAGAGCTCTTACTGGGCATAGGAGTCTCTCAATCTCTTTACCTGTAATATCCGACAGGTTTGGGATCTCGAACGTTTTGGGCCAGGGTCGAGATGGAATCTCATTCTTTGCAAGAAACCCAAGTTGCAAAGAGCAAATCGCATTGCCTTGTCTAAAGCCCACGGACTTGCTGAAGGCATGAACCTCACTTACCCTTTTAGCTGTGGCTAAACTGATCAGAAATAGAGTTTTTAGGGTAAGATCCTTAAAAGATGCCTTATATAAGGGCTCGAATCTATTTCCCCTGAGGAAGTTCAAAACGACATCTAAGTTCCAAGCTGGTGAATCCTGGCCTTTCTCTTTGATGGTCTCGAAGGATCTGATAATGTCCTGGAGATCCTTATTGTTGGAAAGGTCTAAGTTTCTGTGTCTAAACACAGTAGATAACATACTTCTATATCCCTTAATAGTGGAAATAGAAAATTTAAGCTCCCTTTTAAGGAAGAGAAGGAAGTCTGCTATTTGAGTCACAGAGGTACTGGAAGAGGAAAAGAATTTTTTCTGCACCATCCTCTAAATACTTCCCACTTGGATTGATAAACCTTGATTGTTGAGGACCTCCTTGCTCTTGCAATTGCGTCAGCTGCCGCCTTGAAAAGCCTTTAGCTCTTGCAAAGTTTCTTGATAGTCTGAAGGCAGTCATCTGTAGAACTTGGAGGTTTTGGTGATATCTTTCCAAGTGGGGTTGTTTGAGTAGATCTACTCTGAAAGGCAGTCTTCTCGGGGAGTCCACCATCCATTCCAGTACCTCTGTGAACCATTCCTTTGTAGGCCAGTAAGGAACTACTAGTGTCATCCTGGTCCCCTTCGTGAGTTACGAACTTCTGCAAAACTCTGTGAATGACTTTGAACGGGGGAACGCGCATACACGTCCAAGTTGGACCAATCCAGCAGGATAGCGTCTATGTGAACCGCTTCGGGATCTGGAATGGGAGAACAGTAGCTTCCAACTTTCTCGTTTGAGCTGTGGCGAAGAGGTCTATGCAAGGTCGGCCCCAAAGACGCCACAGTTTCTTGCAGACGTCCTGGTGAAGCATCCACTCTGTCGACAGAACCTGATTCCTTCTGCTCAACATGTCTGCCCTCACATTCTTTTCGCCTTGAATAAAGCAGGTAACCAGAGTAACATCTTTCTCCTTCGCCCAAAGAAGGAGTTTTTTGGCAGTCTCATAGAGAGAGTATGAGTGAGTGCCTCCTTGATTCTTGATGTAGGCCAATGCCGTCTTGTTGTCGGAGTTGACCTGAACTACTTTTCTCTCTACTAGGTATTCGAATTTTATCCAAGCCAGAAGGATAGCAGTCAGTTCCTTCTGGTTGATGTGCCACTCTAACTGATCTTTTGTCCACGAGCCCGAGACTTCCATCTTTCCTAGTGTTGCTCCCCACCCCGAGTCCGACGCGTCGGAGAACAACACTAGGTCTGGGTTCCTCTGATGCAAGGAAAGTCCCTCTTGAAGTTTTAGGGGATCGTTCCACCATTCCAGGTAATGTCTTATTGGTTGTGAAATGGGAATACACTTTGTTTCTAGTTCCTTTTCCTTGTCCCAGTTCCGATTCAGATGGAACTGTAACGGACGAAGGTTCAGTCTTCCCAAGGAGACAAACTGCTCTAGAGAGGAAAGGGTCCCCAGCAGACTCATCCATTCCCTCACCGAGCAAGTTCGTCTCCTTAGGAATTTCTGAAGTTTTCCTAAAGCTTGTTCTGTCCTTGATAATGACGGAAAAGTCCGAAAAGCTTGACTCTGAATCCTCATCCCAAGGTACTGAATCTCCTGGGATGGGATCAGCTGAGACTTCTTTTTGTTTGTAAGGAGTCCTAGATTCTCCGATAATTGAAGAGTCGTCCAAAGATCCTCCAGGCAGCGAGCGTAGGAAGGAGCCCTGAGGAGCCAGTCGTCCAGGTATAGGGAGACTCTGATGCCTCTTGTGTGAAGCATTCCAGCTACGTCTTTCATTAGTCTCGTGAAAACCTGCGGGGCAGTGCTTAGGCCGAAACACAGGGCTCGAAATTGGAAGGTTTCTCCCCCGTGCATAAACCTCAGGTATTTTCTGGAGCTGGGGTGAATGGGAATATGGAAATACGCATCTTGAAGATCCATAGACACCATCCAGTCGTGTTGTCTGACTGCTGCTAGAACGGATTTTGTTGTTTCCATCGTGAAGCTTGTCTTCTGGACAAACATGCTGAGAGCGCTCACGTCTAGCACCGGTCTCCATCCCCCCGAGCTTTTGGGAACCAGGAACAAACGATTGTAAAAACCTGGAGATTCCGTATCCAGAACTTTTTCTATAGCCTGTTTCTGAAGTAGTAGAACAAACTGCTGCTGCAGAGCCTCCGCTTTGATTTTCGATCGGTAATTGGCCGAAAGGTCTACCGGCCTTGTAGCTAAAGGTGGCTTCCTGAGGAGAGGGATCTTGTACCCCTCCTTGATTAATTGAACGGACTATGGGTCCGCTCCTCTCCTCTCCCATTCCATCCAGAAGTGTGTTAGTCTGGCTCCAACTGCTGTCTGAAGGAGAGTCTCTTCAAACTCTGCTTCTCCCTTGTCTATGGTTTCTTCTTGTAGATCTTTTGATCGTAGATCTTGAATTCCTTCTACTTGAGAGTTCTTCCTCGAAAGGGCTGAAATGCAGGAGCTTCTCCTCTACTTTTCTGAGAGGTGAAGCTAGAAGGTAGAACTTTCTTTGCAGTTTTGGTGATTAGGTCTTGTGTTGTTTTTTGAGCTAAAGCTGAGGACACCTCCTTCACTAATTCCTGAGAAAAAGATGTGTCGAGAGAGGGGCATAAAGAAGTTCTGCCTTTTGGATGGGAGTAACTCCATTGGCAAGGAAAGAGCAAAGATGATATTTTTTAATAAAATAAATTTTTGAACATACTTACCTGGTAGTTATATATATAGATCTTAAGTCCCTGACGTCACGGCAGAATTTCAAAACTCACAGTCCAATCCCGATTGAAGGTATGTCAGGTGGTCCACCTAGGAGCAGAAGACCTCTATCCAGGTATCTGGAACCACACCAGAGAAGGTATTCCTCAGATCTTCCATGCCTCTTGTCTCTAGAGGGGAGGAGGGTGGGGAATTAATTATATATAACTGATCCCAGTTAAGTATGTTCAAAAATTTATTTTATTATGAAAATATCATTTTTAAACATCTGACTTAACTGGTAGTTATATATATAGCTGATTGACACCTTTGGTGGAGGGTCAGAGACAGCCAGTATCGTTGGAATTGACAAAATAACAATTGTAAAACCAACTCAGGGTTCCTACCTGTTAAGGAAGCAAATTTCGAAGTTTTCCTACTTCATTCCATCTGCATTCCTTAAGAGATCCAGCGATCCACCCAGGGGGCTGAAAATCTCTAGGGGCTGTCAACCGGTGTATAACCTCTATGTGACTAGACCTCCTTAAATATACCCTCGTTCCGGGCGCCAGCAAGGAACACAAAAGACCACCTGACCGAATAACACAACAAACTAACAAAGTGCAAAAAATTTACTAATGATTGCGGAAGGCTGCGTCCAACTTTCGCACACAATCATAAAAAATTTTCTCCATTTCAAGAAAAAGAGAAAAGGGTATAGATTTAACCCTTACAGCAGGGGTAGATCCCTCACCCACTACTGAATTAGAAGCTACAAATGGTCCCAGAGTGCAGCGGTCTTCATAAACGGTCTGAACCTGTTTGAGGTAATGTGAGGCAAACACCGACTTGCTTCTCCAGAAGGTTGCATCTAAGATACTTTTGTAAGGATCTATTCTGTTTAAAAGCCACCATGGAGGTTGCTACTGCTCTAACCTCGTGTGTCTTAACTTTAAGAATCTGCAGATTGGGTTTCATTAAACTCTGAATGGGCTTCTCTTATCAATAGTCTGATATGAAGAAGATAACGCATTCTTAGACATAGGTAACTGGGTTTTTGACTGAACACCTAAGACGCTTCTGACTTACCTCGTATTCCTTAGTTCTTTCCAGGTATAACTTGAGAGCTCTTACAGGACACAGGAGTCTCTCTATTTCCGTACCTGTGATATCCGAAGGTTCGGGATCTCAAACGTTTTGGGCCAGGGTCGAGATGGAGTCTCATTCTTTTGCGAGGAACCCAAGTTAAAGAGCAGAACAAATTGCTTTGCCTTGTCTAAAGCCCACGGTTTTGCTGAAGGCATGGACCTCACTTACTCTCTTAGCTGTGGCTAAACTGATCAAAAACAGAGTTTTTAGAGTAAGATCCTTAAATGATGCCTTATGTAGAGGGTTCAACCTATTTCCCATAAGATATTTAAGAACGACATCTAAATTCCAAGGGGGAGAATTCTGGCCTTTCTCTTTAATGGTCTCGAAGGATCTGATAAGGTCCTGAAGATCCTTATTGCTGGAAAGGTCTAAGTTTCTGTGTCTAAAAACGATAGTTAACATACTCCTATATCCCTTAATCGTGAAATAGAAAAGTTAAGTTCCTTTTAAGGAAGAGAAGGAAGTCTGCTATTTCAGTTACAGAGGTACTGGAAGAGGAAATAGAATTCCTTCTGCACCATCCTCTAAATACTTCCCACTTGGATTGATATACCTTGATTGTTGATGACCTCCTTGCTCTTGCAATTGCCGTCAGCTGCCTCGCCTTGAAAAAAACCTTTAGCTCTTGCAAGTTTTTGATAGTCTGAAGGCAGTCATTTGTAGAACTTGGAGGTTTTGGTGGTATCTTTCCAAGTGGGGTTGTTTGAGTAGATCTATTCTGAGAGGTAGTCTTCTCGGGGTGTCCACCATCCATTCCAGTACCTCTGTGAGAACCATTCCTTTGTAGGCCAGTAAGGAACCACTAGGGTCATCCTGGTCCCTTCGTGAGCTGCAAACTTTTGCAGCACTTTGTGAATGACTTTGAATGGGGAAAGGCGATACCGTCCAGATTGGACCAATCCAGCAGAAAAGCGTCTATGTGAATCGCCCGGGATCCGAACAGGGAGAACAGTAGGCTTCCAACTTCTTCGTTTGAGCTGTGGCGAAGAGGTCTATGCATGGTCTGCCCCAAATCCGCCAGAGGCTCTTGCAGACGTCCTGGTGAAGCATCCACTCTGTCGATAGAACTTGATTCCTTCTGCTCAGCATGTCTGCCCTCACGTTCTTTTCGCCTTGAATAAAGCGGGTAACTAGAGTAACCCCTTTCTCCTTTGCCCAAAGAAGGAGTTTTTTGGCGGTCTCGTATAGAGAGTAGGAGTGAGTGCCTCCCTGATTCTTGATGTAGGCCAACGCCGTCGTATTGTCGGAGTTGACCTGAACTACTTTTTCTCCACTAGATCTTCGAACTCTATTAGAGCCAGAAGGATAGCAGTTAGTTCCTTTTGGTTGATGTGCCACTGTATCTGATCTCCAGTCCAAGAGCCCTGAGACTTCCATCTTTCCCAGTGTTGCTCCCCATCCCGAGTGATGATGCGCCGGAGAACAACACTAGGTCTGGGCTCCTCTGATGCAGGGAAAGTCCCTCTTGAAGTTTTAGGGGATCGTTCCACCATAGTAAATAATCTCTTATCTGTTGTGAAATGGGAATACACTTCCTGTTTCTAGTTCCTTGTCTCTGTCCCAGTTTCGATTCAGATGGAACTGCAAGAGGACTGAAGGTTCAATCTTCCTAAAGAGACAAATTGCTCTAGAGAGGAAAGGGTCCCCAGTAGACTCATCCATCCCCTCACAGAGCAAGTTTGTCTTTTTAGGAATTTCTGAAGTTTTTCCAAAGCTTGTTCCGTCCTTGATGTTGACGGAAAAACCCGAAAAGCTTGACTCTGAATCCTCATCCCAAGGTATTGAATCTCTTGGGATGGGATTAGTTGAGACTTCCTTTTGTTCATAAGGAGTCCTAGATTCTCCGACAGTCGAAGAGTCATTCGAAGATCCTCCAGGCAGCGAGTGTAGGAAGGAGCTCTGAGAAGCCAGTCGTCCAGATATAGGGAGACTCTGATGCCTCTTGTGTGAAGCATTCGAGCTACATTTTTCATTAGCCTCGTAAAAACCTGAGGAGCGGTACTTAGGCCGAAACATAGAGCTCGAAATTGGAAAGTTTCTCCCCTGTGCACAAACCTCAGGTATTTCCTGGAGCTCGGGTGAATGGGAATATGGAAATACGCATCTTGAAGATCCATAGACACCATCCAGTCGTGCTGTCTGACTGCTGCTAGAACGGACTTGGTTGTTTCCATCGTGAATCTTGTCTTTTGAACAAACACGTTGAGAGCGCTCACATCAGCAGCACGGTCTCCATCCCCCCGAGCTTTTGGGAACCAGAAACAGACGATTGTAAAAACCTGGAGATTCCGGATCCAAAACTTTCTCTATAGCTTGTTTTTGTAGCATCAGAACAAACTGCTGTTGCAGAGCGTCCGTTTTCATCTTCGTTCTGTAATTGGCCGAAAGGTCTACCGGCCTTGTAGTTAAAGGTGGCTTCCTGAGGAAAGGAATCTTGTAACCTTCTTTTATTAATTGAACGGACCATGGATCCGCTCCTCTCTTCTCCCATTCCAGCCAGAAGTGTGTTAGTCTGGCTCCAACCGCTGTCTGAAGGAGAGTCTTCTCAGACTCTGCTTCTCCCTTGTCTACTGCTTCTTCTCGTAGATCTTTTGATCGTAGTTCTTGAATTTCTTCTACTGGGAGTTCTGCCTCGAAAGGGCTGAATAACAGGAGCTTTCCTATAGTTTTCTGAGAAAAGAAGCTAGAGGGTAGAACTTTCTTTGCAGTTTTGGTGATTAAATCTTGGGTTGTCTTTTGAGTTAGAGCTGAGGAGACCTCCTTCACTAATTCCTGAGGAAAAAGATGCGTCGACAGAGGAGCATAAAGGAGTTCTGCCTTTTGGATGGGTGTAACCCCATTGGCAAGAAAGGAACAAAGATGTGCCCTTTTCTTCAAGACTCCCGCAGAAAAGAGAGCTGCCAATTCGTTGGCTCCATCTCTGACAGCCTTGTCCATGCAGGACATAACATGAATGAGGTCCTTGGTGTCTGAGTCTAATAATGTCTCGGTCTTCTTACCCAGAGCTCCCAGAGTCCAATCTAGGAAATTGAAGACTTCGAAAGCCCTAAAAATTCCTTTCAAGATGTGATCCATTTCCGAAGGGGACCAGAAAACCTTGGATTTTCCCATTGCAGTCCTCTGAGAGGCGTCAACCAGAGAAGAGAAGTCCCCTGGAAGAGGCAGGAACTCCCAGGCAGGATCTTCTCCAGTCTCATACCAAATGCCAGACCTTGATGTAAGCCTAGCTGGAGGAAAAGAGAACACTGCTCGTCCTTGATCCTTTTTGGACTTCATCCATTCTTCCATAACTTTCAAGGCTCGCTTGGAGGAACGAGACATGATCATTTTAGTAAAAATAGTCTTCTTTGGTGTCTTCCCGAGAGTAAATTCCGAGGGAGGAGAACGGGGGGCAGCAGGTACGAAGTTGTCCGGAAAAAGCTCCGTAAACACTTTCATCAACTTCTTCAAGTCTGATGAAGGAAGTTGCGATCCTTGCTCCTCTTCATCGGAAACTTTCTCGAGGAGAACATCTGGAGAAGGAAGAAGATCGTCGTTGTCCTTCGCTCCCTCCGAAAGCTGTACTGAAAACGAGGTAGCGGCGTCCTGTCTACTATCTGCTGCCTCCAAAACAAGAGAATCCTCAATCAAAGCGTCTTGTGGATAACGGTCTTGACGCTCGGTATCCTGACTCCCAACTGTACGAGTATCCTGGCAGCCAATATCATGACGCTTAGCGTCCTGGCGTTCAACTTCGTGACGCCTATCGACCCGGCGTCCAGATTCTTGACGTTCGGCGTCCCGGCGTCCAAGCTCTTGACGCTTGGCGTCCTGGCGTCCATCTTCCTGCACTACTCGGGCGTCCTGGAGGCTAGGCTTCTGACGATCGTCGTTCTTTCCAACCTTAAGGCCGCTTGAGAGCTGGCCGCCCGTGCGACATCTGTCAAAAGCTTCCTGAGGCTGACGAGAACTGATCGAGGCCCTTAGAGAAGGAGAAACATTCTTCCCTCGTTTCTATGCTAAGCCGCCCCTTTGAGTCACTTGAGCACTTCTTTGTGACATCGGGCAGAAGTTTCCTCGGTAGCAGACGAACAGCTAAAGGAGGAGAAAATTTATCCGCCCTTTCTGCAGGTTGGCAAACTTGTATAAAGGAAGACAGTTTCTGATGCATCTCCTTTAATAGAGACCATTGTGGAGCTTCCTTCTGCTGATAACTGACTGGAGAAGGCAGCTGCTGTTGGGAGCCCACCCTCAACTAATTGAACAGATTGAGGAGGGCAGTTCTGGGGAGAATTCCCAATTAGAAGGAGAGGGGAGCGTGCTTCGGGAAGAAAGGGAAAAGCTCCCCAAACGTTTTCTTGCTGCCAGGCGTCTTGGTTGAAACGAGCAATTTCCGCCTGCACTTGGAGGGGAGCTACCTTCTGAACTAAAGCGTTCAGGACTGCTCCAATGACTACACAAACGTCTCAGAGGAGCCTGAGAATACTCAACACGGTGTCCTCCTTCAACATATGGGAACTTCCTCTTAAGAGGTTCAGACTCACAGACTGACGCCAGCCCCGTTTGGGGACTGAGTCCTCAGAAGAAAGAAGAACAGTGACATTAACCTCGCCTTTCCTATGGCGAGGGTGAGCGTCCTGGGAAGCGTCAGCACAGGAACAGGGCTCGAGGGGACGATGCTCGGGAGCTAAAATCTCTCGCCTCCCTTCGCCTGTCGACTTTCCTTCTCCCAGGGGTCCTGGGAGCTTGGAAGAGGTCCAGGGCTAGAGCACGACAGATCCGAGCGGCCGCACCCTCCACTTCACTAACTTTATCACCAACACTTGCAATTTCTAGATCTCTCATATTCGACCACAATTTCTCTCTGTCTTGAGCGAGGGATTCAACACGTTGGCCAAGGGCTTGAATGGCCGCCATCATATCCTTGAGGGATGGGTCTTTACCTGAATCAGTAGGGGGATCAGGAACTACCACTACGGGGGAATGATCAGAATGTTCATTAGTCCGGGACAACGAGTCATTAAAATCCTGGCTACCTTTGGAAGAGCAAGACAAAACACTCTTGGCTCTTCTGAGCCGGTCCCTTTCAAGTTTCCTTACGTAGCGGTTATACTCGATCCACTCTCTTTCAGAAAGACCCAAGCACTCATCGCATCTATCCTGTAACTCACACCTCTTGCCCCTACATTTCATACATACCGAATGAGGATCTAAAGAGGCTTTAGCTAGCCGAGTCTTACATCCCTTAACACACATTCGTACACTCGAGGAGTCAGACATGGTAGCAAATCCAAAGAGAGATCAAAATACAAGTTCCAAGGGTCAAAACCAAATTAACTATTAAAGAAAGTCCAAGTACAAAATCAAAAAAACAACCAAAATAGCCAAAGTGTACTTCACCAAAATTTGAAAAAAAAACACGGGCTGAAAGAGTGAAATTCCAAACGATGTCACCGTAATGGCGGCAGGGAAGATCTGAGGAATACCTGGTGTGGTTCCAGATACCTGGATAGAGGGCGAATAGGTGGACCACCTGACATACCTATCGGCGATTGCCATAAAAGTTTTGAAATTCTGCTGTGACGTCAGGGACTTAAGCTATATATATAACTACCAGTTAAGTCAGATGTTTAAAAGTGCCCTTTTCTTCAATACTCCCGCAGAGAAGAGAGCTGCCAGTTCGTTGGCTCCATCTCTGAGGGCCTTGTCCATGCAAGACATGACATGAATAAGATCCTTGGTGTCTGCATCTAATAAAGTCTCAGTCTTTTTCCCCAAAGCTCCCAGTGTCCAGTCCAGGAAGTTGAAGACTTCGAAAGCTCTGAAAATTCCTTTAAGGAGGTGATCCATCTCCGAAGGAGACCAGAAGACCTTGGATTTACCCATAGCTATTCTGCGAGAAGCGTCGACTAGAGAGGAGAAGTCCCCCTGGGAAGAGGCAGGAACTCCCAGGCCAGGAGCTTCTCCTGTCTCATACCAAATACTGGATCTCGAAGCAAGTCTAGCTGGAGGAAAAGAGAACACCGTACGTCCTTGATCCTTTTTAGAGTTCATCCACTCTTCCATAACTCTCAATGCTCGCTTGGAGGAACGAGACATTATCATTTTAGTGAAAATGGCCTTCTTCGGAGTTTTCCTGAGGGTGAATTCCGAGGGAGGAGAACGGGGGGCAGCTGGTACGAAGTTGTCTGGAAAAAGCTCCGTAAACACTTTCATCAACCTCTTCAAGTCTGAGGAAGGAAGTTGAGATTCTTGTTCCTCTTCGTCGGAAACTTTCTCAAGGAGAACATCTGGAGAGGGAGGAAGATCGTCGTTGCCTTCCGCTTCCTCCGAATGCCGTGCGGAAACCGAAGTAGCGGCGTCCTGTTTACTAGTTGCTGCTTCCAAAACACGAGCATCCTCGATCAGAACGTCTTGAAGACTACAGTCCTGACACTTGGAATCCCGACGCCCAACTGCACGCAACTCCTGGCGTCCAGGATCATGACGCTTGGCGTCTAGGTGTCCAGCTGCAGAAGAGTCTTGCTCTAAATCTTGACGAGAACTGTCCTGGGCCAGCTAAAGGAGCGTCATGAAGAGCTTGGCGTTCGTTCGTCTTGTCCCCAGTCGTAAGAGAGCTCTGGTGTCCAGCCTCTGGACGTTTGCCCTGTAGAACGTTGTCTTGACGTCTAGCTCTTCTAGTCTTGTTATCGAAGGTGTAGAACGTTAGGTGGGCAGAACTTCTTTAGGAGGCGTCCTGCAACTTCTTTTACCTGCAGGCTGGCAAGCTTGCATGAGGGAAGAAAGTTTCTGCTGCATATCTTTCAGCAGAGACCATTGTGGAGCTTCCTGCTGCTGAGGACAGACTGGGGAGGCCGCAAGATCTAACGAACCCTCAACTAACTGAACGGGTTGTGGAGAGTGCTCTGGGGACGAGTCCCAATTCGAAGGAGGAGGGGGAGCGTGTACAGAAGGTAGAAAAACGTCTGACGTCTTCTTGCTGCCAGGCGTCCTGTTTGAGGCTGGCAAAATCCGTCTACACTTGGAAGGAGAACTACCTTCAGAACTGAAAGGGAAGCGTTCCGGGCTACTCCAATGACTACACCCCGGTGCTTGAGAAGACTCCAAACGACGTCCTTCAACAGAGGGGAGCTTCCTCTTGAGCGGTCTAGACTCGTAGGCCCGACGCCAGCCCCGTTTGGGAACTGCGTCGTCAGAAGACGAAGAGCACATATTAACCTCGCCTTTCCTATGGCGAGGGTGAGCGTCCTGGGAAGCGACTACAGGAACGCTCGAGGGGACGACCCGCTCGGGAGCTTAAAATCTCTCGCCTCCCTTCGCCTGTCGACTTTCCTTCTCCCAGGGGTTGGGGAGCTTGGAAGAGGTCTAGGGCTAGGAGCACGACAGATACGAGCGGCCGCACCCTCCACTGCACTTGCATTAACTTTATCACTGACACTAGCACTTCTTAGATCTCTCATGTTAGACCATAATTTCTCCCTGTCTTGAGCAAGGGAATCAACACGTTGACCGATGGCTTGAATGGCTGCCATCATATCCTTGAGAGATGGGTCTTTACCTGAATCAGTAGGGGGATCAGGAACTACCACTACAGGGGAAGGATCAAAAGGTTCATTAGTTTGGGGTAAAGAATTATCGAAATCCTGGCTACCCTTGGAAGAACAAGACATAGTACTCTTGGCTCTTCTAAGCCGGTCTCTTTCAAGTTTTCTTACGTAGCGGTTATACTCAATCCACTCCCTCTCAGAAAGACCCAAGCACTCATCGCATCTATCATCTAGTTCACACCTCTTGCCCCTACATTTCATACATACTGAATGAGGATCTAAAGAGGCTTTAGCAAGCCGGGTCTTACACCCCCTAACACACATTCGCACACTCGAGGAGTCAGACATGGTAGCAAATCCAAAGAGAGATCAAAATACAAGTCCAAGTGTCAAATCCAAATCTAACTAGTCAAGGAAAATCCAAGAAGGCAAATCCAAAAACGAGCGAAAGTCAAAGCCAAAGTGTACTTCACCAAAAATTGAGAAAAAACACGGGCTGAATGAGTGAAATTCCAAACGATGTCACCGGAACGGCGGCAGGGAAGATCTGAGGAATACCTGATGTGGTTCCAGATACCTGGATAGAGGGCGCACAGGTGGACCACCTGACCTACCTGTCGGCGATTGCCGCGAGTTTTGAAATTCTGCCGTGACGTCAGGGACTTAAGCTATATATATAACTACCAGTTAAGTCAGATGTTTAAAAATGTTCTTCCGGAATGCGAGGGATGGACCAATGCTGCGGACTTCGTGAGCTCTGGTACGGAGCATACTGGTGTCGTCTTCTCCAGCAGCAGAATACGAGCGTGACTGATCCCCATCCCCTCGAGTGTTTAACATCAAAGGAAAGTCCGTGCAGTTTGCCAACTCTCTTCACCGATGCCAGGGCCAGCAAGAAGACGGTCTTGAGGGTCAGATCCCTGTCTGACAACTCTCATAAAGGCTCGTACGGTGCACGAGTCAGGCTCCTTAGAACGAGAGTCACATCCCACGCAGGGGGCCTGGGGTCCCTGAGTGGCCAAGACCTTTCGAAGCTTCTCATCAGTAGAGAAATCTCAAAGGAAGAGGAGATGTCTACTCCTTTCAGCTGCAAGACTAGGCCGAGTGCAGCCTGGTAGCCTTTTACAGCTGAAACAGAAAGAAGCTTCTCTCAGCGAAGGAAGACGAGAAAGTCCGCAACCTGCTGAACAGTAACTCCAGCTGGAGAGATATCCCGTCCACAACACCAACCACAGAGGACAGACCACTTCCCTTGGTATAACTCTGCGGAGGATCGTCTGAGGTTCCCAGCCATCTCTGTTGCTGCACGACGCAAAAAGCCTCTTGCTTGCAGGAGATGGTGGATAACCTCCAGCCGCGAAGACACAGGGAGTGCACTGCCTTGTGGTACCGCTCTACGTGGGGTTGACACAGCAGGTTGGGCCAGGGGGGGGGGATCTCTCTCGGTGCCTCGGAGAGGAGAGCTAGCAGGTCGGGATACCACGGCCATTTGGGTGCTACCAGAATCATTCTGAGCTTCAGAGTGATCATCACCTGGCTGATCACTCTGCGAATCACACAGAATGGAGGAAAGGCGTAGATGTCAAGGTTGTCCCATGGGTGCTGGAACACGTCCTCCGCAGCAGCCCATGGGTCCAGTCCGACAGAGCAGAAGACCTGGAGTTTTCTGTTGTGCTGGGTGGCGAACAGATAGATGACTGGATGCCCCCACAGGTCGAACAGCCTTTCCACGACTTCCGGGTGATGGGACCGTTCTGTTCCCATCACCTGATTCTGGCAGCTGAGCTTGTCTGCCAGTACATTCCTCTTGCCTGGAATGTACCTGGCTGACAGCTCTACCAAGTGAGACATGGGCCACTTGTGCACCTGCATCGTCAACTGATGGAGCAGGAGGGATACTAGACCCCCCCTACTTGTTGACGTATGCCACTACTGTGGTATTGTCGCTCATCAGTACCACGGAGTGTCCCATCACTCGATCCCGGAACTCTTGGAGAGCCAGGAAGGCTGCCTTGAGTTCCAGGATGTTGATGTGAAGGTGCTTGTCATCTCAGTGCCACACTCCCAAAGTCAGCAACTCCTCCAGGTGTGAGCCCTATCCCTTGGTCGATGCATCCGAGAACAGCAGCGTGTCGGAGGGGTGTGTAGGGATACTATTATCAAGAGGTTCCTGTCGTCCATCCACCAGCGAAGGTCCTCTCTCACCTCCTCGGAAAGAGGGATGAGAAAAGCCTGGGGACTCGGGACTGGGACCAATACTGTACTCCTTTACTCTCCATTGTAGAGACCGCAGGTGAAGACGCCCATGAGGTACCAGCTTCTCCAGCAACAACAGGTGACCGATGACAACTTGCCATTGCCGGGCTGGCTGTTCCTGTCGAGACAGGAACAGCTGTGCTGCCTGCCTGAACCTGCTGATACGAGAGTCCAAGGGAAAGACTTTTGCTGCTACGGTGTCTATCAGCATGCCCAGGTACTTTATCCTCTGCTTGGGGGAGAGATCCGACTTCTCGAGATTCACCATGATCCCAAGATCGCAGCAAAACTTGAGGAGCCGATCCCTGTCCTGCAGCAACTGTGAGCGGGAGCTTGTCAGGACCAGCCAGTCATCGAGATACCTCAGTAGATGTAACCCGTGCGAATGGGCCCAAGCTGACACGAGAGAGCAGACTCTCGTCAACACCTGAGGAGCGGTTGAGAGCCCGAAGCAGAGCGCCCTGAATTGGAAGACCGACTCCCCGAGGATAGAGCAGAGGTACTTGCAAGAGGACGGACAAATGGGTATTTGGAAATATGCATCCATCACGTCCACCGTAAGCATGAATTCGTTCTCCCTGATGGAAGTGAGCACGGAACGCGTCGTTTCCATCGTGAACCGTGTCTGGCAAACGAATCGGTTCAGGGGAGAGAGGTCTATGGCCGGTCTCCATTCCCCTGTGGCTTTCTATATGAGGAAGACATGGCCGTAAAAGCCTGGGGACCGGTCTGACACAACTTCCATAGCACCCTCGCTCAGCATGGCTTGCACTTCTTGTTGAAGTATGGAGTCCTTTGGTGTTCCTTGGACGTATGTGCGGAGACAGACTGGAGAGAGGGTGAGGGGTGGCCGAGACCAGGTCCGGGTCAACCTGCTTAGACGGCAATGACCTCTCCAACGGCGTGTAGAAGCACTTCTGACGAGGCAGAGGATGGGGAAGTAGCTTGTTTGAGCGGTTCAATCGAAGTGAATTGTCCTGCCCAGACACAAGACCATTCACCTGATCAAGAACCCCCTCAGCAAGTGTGGACCATGGCAGCCCTACCAAAGCCTTGGGTTCCTTCTTGGGTCCCCAAAAGGATTCGAGGAGCGACGGATGATCCACAGACGAAGCTGTGGTCCCTTCCACAAGGTCGTTGCGCTGACGGATCAGCGCAATTGCCTCAGCAAAAGTCCTCTGTATCTTGGGGGTGTCCGCGTCCTGGGGAAGAGGACCCTTGAGTCCTTCCAAGGTGCAGTCCTCCCGATCTACTCTCCCTGCAGGAGGAGAACCTCGGCAGACCCCCGTGATCCTTCCTGCATCACGCAGGCATAATACATGGCCAAACCAAGGACCGAGCCAGGCAGGTACACCCCGAGGTAGAACTCTGGGGAGACAACTCACCGGAGTTCTTCCTGTCTGACTCGTGCCCCCTGGGAGGAGCCCAGAAGGTAGAGGGGACAGGCGAGGAGGATCAGGCACTCCCACTGGTCTTGCTGGCAGAACCAACAGGAGCAGCGGGCCAGGAGCGGTCACCAACCTCCGGTGGTGACGGCAACCTGCGCCAAGGAGAATGCTTTCACCTGGGCAAAGCATTCTCCCTAGGAGAGCGGAGCAGCTCACGCGAGTCAAGTCGCTCACTCGGCTCCCCCGAGCCAGGCTGGCCATGCGAACACGGTCGGGGACTGGGAGGAGTCAAGCACGCAGCTGGCTGACGAGAACTTGCACTGTCCTCTGGATGCGCCCCAGTCTTCTTCAAGTCTGAAACCTCTTGGAAAGATTGAGCAGGGGACCTCTTCTCTACCTCCCCAGGTGTCCGGACCCGAGTGACCGGTGCACCTTCCCGGGAACCTGGCTTGGTACTCGAAGAAGCACCAGCAGGAAGAGTCTGAGCACCTGCATGCTCGGATTCTTACTCCCATCCCAAGCCCGAGTCGGTACGGAGTACCAGATGGGGGTACTCAGGTCTCCTTAGAGACCCGGCGGGTACTCAGAGCGACTCGAGATCGAGTGTCTGACACGGTCCCGCTGGCCTTAGGAGCAGGCTTCTTAGGCGCAGCGGGGGCAGGGCAAACCGCGATCCACATGCCCTCGGCTCCCAATACGACTGACCCAGGGATCAATGCATCGGTTCCCTGGTCCGTGGACTGGAAAGAACCAACGAGAGATCCCACTGCCTTCCCTGTGGAAGGAGGCAGTCCCTTAGAAGTCTTGGTGCGCGACTTCTTGGGAGGAGAGAGGCAGGCCTCTTCTTCGGCTGGCGAGCCTCGGAAGAAGAAGAGGTAGCCAACAACGACACCTTCCTCGATCTCTTCTTCGACTTCTTCTTCGTCATCTTCCTCAAGATGGCAATCAGGTCCTCCATCCACAAAAAAGCAGCAGAAGGCAGGAGCAACCAGGGGGCCAGGGGAGCAGGTGCAACCCAGGTAGCGGAGACGGTGCTCCGGCCAGCAGCTACCGGGTTATGTGCAGCAGTGCGGGAGCCAGGAAAGCCAGGAGATTTAGCCAGGTTCGAAGGCCTGGGTGGCGCATGGGAAACCAGACTGGGCCGAGTGTCAGGAAAGCAAGGAGCTGGAACTGTGGTCATGAACGAGCATGGGTCAGCAACAGGAGCAGGCATCAATAAGTAGGGCACCGATGAAGTTACCATGTGCGAGGGGCCAGGCAGGGATAATGGGGCCAGGAAACCAGGAGGCAGCACCATAGAGTGGAATGTAGCAGGAGCAGCCAACACCTGAGTGTCCAGGTGCGAGGCCACCGTCACAGGCAGCTTACCAAAAGACAACATGGTGAAGGTCGTGGTGGTGGATGAGGTGGCTGCGTGGGTCGTCACCGGAGTGGTTGACAAATGGGACACCAGACCCTCCAGTGACGGAACACCAGAGGCAAGATCAGGTACCTGGCCAACAGAAGATGCTTCCACCCCCAAGCCTGAGGACAGAGTCGGGTCAAAGAGGGAAGCCTCTACTCGCTCCGGGGGAAAAAATTCGCCTCCGGACGAGGATAGGTGCCAGAGAGGATGTCCTGAGTGACTGCTCCCCCGCGCCCTTCCACACCCAATGAAACGAATGAGGAAGGGGAAGGGGAGTCCTCACCCAAGAGAGAGGTAGCAAGAAGGGGAAGCTTGCCAGGAGGGAGAAACGATCCCGACAGATCAGCCACACCAGGAGTCGTCAGGGGCATGTTACCCTCGGATGACGCCTTGGCAGGCTTCCTACTGTATTGTCTCCTCCCCTCAAACTTTGCCCACTGCTCGGCAGACCTGAAGCAACACTCAGCACAGGGCGAAGCACACGAACACACACAAGTCCCCAGCAGGTGGGGCAGAGGGCATGCAGGGTCCGCATCAATGCTATATCTAAATGAATTACACTTTTTGCCTCCCACTCCAGTACGCACACGCTGGGGGAAGGAGGGATTCAAGGACTTATCCTCATTCATAGAAAAAGAAAAAAGAAAGTTCCCACCGGGAAAAGCTCAAAGCAGTCAGGCAGAGAGCGAGAAAACAACGTCCGCAGTCTTCGACAGCAGACACCAAATTGGAATGATTACATCCGGGCAGGCGGTACTCCCACCTCACGGACGGCAGTTAACTGCCTAACCACCTTGTTCGACAGTTCAACAGCTGTTTCCAGCCTATGCTGAATGTAATTCCTAATGTAAAGGACCAACGGTTTGTATATCATGTCGGAACAAATATCTTTTATTGGAGATATCAACTGCAAACCTAACAACTCAGGGAACTCAAATCTGTGGTGTCATCATTCACACAAACAACATTACCAAACAGAGTCAAATCCGTGCTGGTAATCATATGGACTGTTAATTAATATGACTTCATTACCCTTTCGAGAGCTAGCCAATCTGTGGATTTTGCTATAGTCCTAGTTGTTTACCAAAGCTTTGCCTTGATTTACAAGCCTTTTGTTACTGGCCTTGGTTATCAATGGAAGTAACTGTTAGGCAATAATATTGCAGAATAAGCTAGATGCACACAAGTTGTTCTGCTTCAAGCAATGTTATGTTGGGAGGGTTATGGAAGGGCCCAGCATCCTGGGGTAGGTTAGGATACACCTACTGTACGTTGAAAAATAACAGGTAGCCTAGTAGGCAGAGTAGAGAGACAGGATATTCTGTGTTACTTGAGGGGTTGAGGGTGGGCAAAGCCCCCAGCCAGGTAAGGGCATCGTGCTCCAAGTGAGGTTAGGAAGGTCTGATTAGGTCAGGACATGGCATCCTAGGAAAGGTTAGGATTGTCTCCCTATTCTGCATCCGCTCCAGAATATCTTTGATTTGCTTTGAAGCAGGCCGCTACCCACAGGTAGTCCAACAGACCTAACGTACAGTAATTCTCCTGCAACTGAACCCGTTAAACTACACTAGCCTAGGGTAGATCTTAGCCTATGCTACCCTATGTATGTAGCCTAACGATTTTATACAAGCTGTGTCGACAACAAGGGCAGAAAACAGAACATGACCCATTATCATCCACACAAAGATCCAAATAACCTAAATGACAGACAATTGGTGTTCAAGTGTCACTTTTCACCTACCTGACAGTTTGTCCGTAAGAGCTCGAGATGAACTCTCTCACCTTGCTCTTCAGGTTGCCCAGCGTACACGGCTCGACATTGATAACAAACTTCTGCGTGTTTGTATATTTGATTTTCAGTCTCATTTTCTTGCTAACTCGGACAGAATTTCTTAATCAAAGATGAGTTCAGGCAGGAAACATTACTGATGCGTACACAATCTGTGGGTCTGAGATGGCATCCATATCTACGTGATCATGACAAGTAAGTAGTTGTAGTAGTAGCAGTAGTGGTTAGACGGATTCGGCTCTAAAACGGCTCTCTGGTCCGTTCAACTTTAATTTTGGTTATGCTTGTTAAAGCTTATTTTCTTTATGATACCATAAGTTTTAGATAAATTCCTTCATATTTTCCATTCCATATCTAGACAAATCTCTGAAAATTAATACATTAATTAATAGTGAATCTTTGTCTTCCGGGTTGACTTCTGCATGGCGCTGGTGCCTAGCCCCTGAGCGCCTACACCACAAACACAGAAATAGGCGCATTGTCGTGTTAACATTCTCATGACCTTGTCCGACTGTCCTGAAAATTGCCACGTTGCTACTCTTCTAAATCTTATACAGAAAATTAACAAATTACAAATTTTTGTTTACCTTCCTCTTGCTTTTACTGTTACTGTAACTGGGGTATATACTGGTTCTACATATTGAGCCTTCGTTAAATCTGTTCCAATATTTTCATTAACCTTTTCACAGTATAAACAATTATTTTCTTTCCCATTTAATAGCTTATTATCAGCGTTTGTCGGGTGTTGTACCAAGCTTCTTCTCTTAAACTTTCTTGAATTTCTTATATGTCTTCCATGTCAATTTTTCATTACCGTTTCTATCCATCTCTCTTTCTCCCGACATTTTTTATGACTTGCTCTGTGTTGCTTAAATTTAGTCTAACTTCTTCATAGACTCTTTAATTTGCATAATCCAGGGTGTTTAATTGTTTTTCGTACTGGTCCAAGGAGCTTGATAGGCCTATTATTACCCTTAGAGCATGCGTCAGATAAAGTAACTTGTTCTTCATGCTGTGTCCCTTGGGGCTTTCAGTATTGCCCCTATAAACTTGGTTGTCCATTTCTTACGGTTTGCTTCTTTTTCAGTAAGTATCATTATTTCCACGGCATACGTAAACGTTGGCATTGCTAGTCCCTTCCAGTACAGCTTCCCTATCGTTACCGTTAGCCTACACCTTTTACTTTTGGCTAAGTTAGCTGTGCTTCTCATCTGTTTTGCTTTGATATGAGCTCATTTTAGGCGTTCTTTGAAGTAATCTTTTGAATTATTAATTGTAACATCTTATTATTTGATTTGTTTTACTATTCTTATTCCCCCAGTGTATTGCATGTCTTCTACGCCATCTATACTGCATTAGGCCGGTGTCACACTATGCGTCGTCGCTGCTACGGCGAAACCGTATGCGGCACCTCCGCATCACCTGCATCCTGTCACACATAAGCGGCGAAGTCGCTCAGTCTATCCCTAGCAGCTAGCATAGATAGGTTAACTATCATGTTGTCCAAATTGAATGTTATTTGTGCATTAGAAGCAGAGGGCTTACTGAAAGAGCCAACTCGTCGTAAACACTGGATTCACCCATTTAATGCAGAACAAGAAACGTTTCATGAGAATATACGAAAATATGATGAAAGGTTTTTTGAGTATTACCGAATGTCTAAAGCTTCTTTTGATGAACTGCTGGAAGTGCTGAGGCCTCATATCTCAAAGCAAAATACAAAGTTTCGAAGATCAATATCTCCAGAAGAAAGATTAACAATTAAAATACAAAGTTTCGAAGATCAATATCTCCAGAAGAAAGATTAACAATTAAAATATAAAGTTTCGAAGATCAATATCTCCAGAAGAAAGATTAACAATTACACTAAGGTGAGTAAAAAAAAAATAAATATTATTACATGATTTATTCAGACTGGAAAAAATGGTAATGTAATACAGTAACTACAATATATTATAATAATTCAAATCCAAATAGAAGATTCAAATGTAAAAATAAAATATTCCTTGAATTCTGAAAAACTATTTCATAAGCGAAGCAAGTAGATGTTTAGTAAGGAGATTGAGGAGACACTGCGTCAATCATTTGAAAGTCCTGTGAAGACGTGGATTGGGTATCTATGGTGCCATGATGGACAGGAGTTGGTGATTGCATAGAGGATCCTTGTGCAGGAGATGCTGCTTCCACAGGAGATGGTGCCTGCATTACCTGAGATGGTGCCTGCATGTGAGCTGGTGCCTGCATATGGGCTGGTGCTTGCATATGAGCTGGTCCCTGCATGTGAGCTGGTCCCTGCATTTGAGCTGGTGCCTGCATTTGATGAAATGATGCCTGCATAATTATGAAGTGGTCCCTGTACATGTAATGGTGCTTGCATATCAGTGCTTGACATAGAAGCGGGATACCTTTGAAAATGATAAGAGGGATTCATTATGGACTGATGAGATGAAAGATAGGGTACTTGAGGTAATTGACCTGGCTGTAAGTTCTGTGATTTTTTTCGTCGGATGCTTTGAAAGAATTGAAGAGTCAGCAGTCTGGAACCTATTTTCTCGTCATCATTAAGTTGCTTGTAATCAGGAAGAATGGATATTAAAAATGATTTGTCTGGATCTTCTTCTTTCTGTCTTTAACTTATCACAATATCCTTTATCACCCCTTTCCCAAAGTGATGGCCTTGCACGAATGCATTGAATGAATAAATCAATGTCAAACATCTTTGTAAAAACAAGTGGTTCAGTGGAGCGCCGGAAGCGGCGTAGCCGTCTGGTGTGACCACGTGCATAGAACTGAGTGTGTTTTCCCATGGAAACGGGACGGATGCGGCGTTGCGGCGGTCCGGCGCTGCCGCAGCATGCTGCGGCGCAGTGCGGCGGAAACGGCAGCGCCGCACTAGTGTGACACCTCTCATTGGTTTGTGTGTAATATCACCGTGTGCGACAATGCGGTTTTTGTGGCGACGCGCATTAGTCGTTGAATAATAATATATTAGCTTTATCCATATCTGTATTTAGGCTACCTTCACGAGCTATTTTAACAGGAATGTTTATAGCTTCTACTATTTCCTCCAAAGAATTACTTAGGATTAATCCGTGATCGGCATAGAAAAATGCCAAGATTCTTAAAATTTTTTTCATTTCTGTAGCTTGCACAAGGTTTAATACATTTGTGAATTTATATAAAAAAAACTTGCGAATAACTGAACTCAAGCCTTACAAATACAGTTAATAAATTCATGAAAAAACAATTTATAGATTCATAAAAATTATTAAAACTAAATCTTGGTATTGCTGCAAGATAAAAAAATACGAATAATTTGTGTAATTTACTGTTCTTTGTATTAAACAAAGAATGAGTAAAGATTGCGCTATCAATTACAAGATGGGTGATCATTAATCGTTTTGAAATAAAAATAAACTCGCCAGCTGAAAAACGTTAATCCAAACTTTAAATTCCCCGAAAATAATTTTAACTTTATCCGAGGAGAAAATTGATTTTAAAGTAAATACAGGCTCTTTGGAAAGTAAAAATGGCATTGAGTTCTCTAGTATTCAGCCCAAGTCACTTTAAAAATAAAGTCTGTGAAAGAAACAAATAAAACTGAAGATCGTTTTATAAAAAAAAAAAAAATGGAAATTAGACCACTCCAAGAAAACTCATACCAGCTGAAATAGACCCAAGGCTTCAACCAAAATGTCTTATGAGTGTATTAAGGCAATATAGCAACAACGGTTGGGTGTATTAAAAACAACAAAAGTATATTGAATTAATTACTGTTTGTAAGTATTCTATAGGAAAAAAAGCACTATCATATGAAGTGAATATAGATTTATGTGAAAGTACGTTTGGCTTTGACAGAAAAAGTGGAAAAACTAATAGAAATAGCGAATTTACAAAATATGCAGGTATGATAGAAAGAACAAAAGGAATACCTACAAATGATGGTAACACACTACGTCTAAGCAATTTTAGATAAGGTTAAGTTCTGCAGACAAGCAGAATAAAAGACGTGGATGCAATGAATCAATAGCATTTTATTTTTCGGAACTAATATAATGCAGGATTGAAAGGGGTTTTTGAAAAATGCAGCTTTTATGCAGATAATGTACTCGTTCTTTTTCACTCACATGGAGAGAAAAGAATAGAAACCATCCGAATGTGGATTTGATATAAACAAAGAAATATTTACTCCGCCAGTCTTTCCTACAAACTCCATTACTGAAGATACAAGTCTAAAAGATCTAGATGGTGCTTTTAATGATCTCTCAAGTCATGATAATGTCACAGAGATGTAGAGAATGCAAAGATAGGGACTGAAAATAAGCAAGGATGTGGAAACATAACAGCAGCAGAGAAAGAAAGTTGTATAAAAAATGTGGTGATATCTAATGTATCTGAGAAAGAGATAGATGGAAGTGTATGACTGCTTATCATAGGCAGAATCTTGGCGGAAGGATAGCTGATTGTTTTGGCAAAGGTCATTCACTGGCAATGTTAAATTTATTTTACTGAGAAGAAGAGGGACTTACACCTTTCTCAGATCGAGGGTGACGTTTAAATTCAATGTATGTAGGGCAAGAAAGAAAAAGCCAAAGATGACATCATAAATTATAAACTTTGCAATGTACTCCTTACTTTTTTCTTTAGTTTTTGAAGAATTTAATCACTAGAAAAAGCAAAAATGTGACGCATTACTTTTTTTTTTTATCCATAGAAACAGGCAAGAAGAAATAAGTAAAGGTGACATCTTACCCTTATTCCCTCTAGTTCTCCCATACTCTCTGTTGAGAAACTTGACACGAAGAAAATCATGAAGGTGGCATCGTATCGGCCATTACCGTCTCCCCCCTTTTTTTTCCCCTGCCGAGGAACTTGAAGAGAAGAAAACACAGGGTGACGACTCACTTCTTGCTTTGCTCTTTTGCTCTAAGAAACTTGTTATCTTGGGCACCTATAATGCATCCTTTGCTTCGCAGAGTAATCAAGATTTTTGCATTTTTACCTTTGTAGGACATCTGAGCACAGGAATGGCACGAACCTGAAAGTCTTCTGGTAAGATTAACAGCGTTAGAATCCTGAAGCCTACTGATTTTAGAAATAGCACTTTTCACTACTGGCCAGCTCCTATTACAGCTACCACATTATTGTTGAGTTATGGGTGTATCTAGTTATTTTGAGGGAGTTTCTTATGACTTTCAATAATCTTATTTAGAAAATATCCTCTTTAGTATTGTCATTGTTATTAGTTATTATTTAGTTTTCTTTTCAATAATAATAGAAATAGTAACAACAACGGTAACGAAAAAAATCTTTTCCCTCCACAACGCTATCCTCTTGAAAACACTGTGTTAACGACCAGAGTCCTCTGCACAGAGTAATGATATTGTTTCTTAAAATTAGCAATCAGTGTACGTCTTGCACCACCCAAAAGTTTAGTAATTAAAAGTTTGTTTCTGGTTTCCGAAGCAAATAGTTTTAATTATTTTTTGTGATAATCGTGAAAGAGCTTGACCTGTTTTGGTATAGTTTAAATATAAATAAACTCAAGTTTCCAATGCACATTTCCATGGCACGTTTTTTTGCATAACTTGCGAAATTGCTAATGCAGTTTATGCTTAAAAGTTTTCACGAAAAGAATAAGTGATGGATAATTAAATTCTTTTGTAGCCTACGTGGATACAAATTACTTACTAAGGTACTACGATTAAGTTAAGGAAAATATAGGCATTTTCCAAATCTCCACCAACGCAGTCAGGGGCAAGTTGGGTCTTCAGCCTTGGGTATGTTTGTGTGTGTATTAGCAGGACATTTCACCCGTTGGAGGGTAGTGCCGTCAGTGCACCCAATGCTGTACACTGTAGGCTTTACTTAAGGTTCTTTGCAGGGTGGCCTCGGCCCCTATAGCTGCAACCCCTTTCGTTCCTTTTATTGTACCTCTTTTCATATTCTCTTTATTCCGTTTTACTTTCCACCATCTCCTATCAATTGATTTATAGTGCAACAGCGAGGTTTTCTTCCTGTTACACCTTTCAAACCTTTTACTGTCAATTTCCGTTTCAGCGCTGAATGACCTCATAGGTCCCAGTGCTTGGCCTTTGGCCTAAATTCTATATTCAATTCAATTCAATTAGCATGACATTTCAAGAAAGAAGGAACATAATTGAATAAAACTTGGCAGATATATTCAACTGATGACCCTCTCGAGATGGAGAACCTTTTTGAGAAATCATGGACGATTTTTCACCTCAGAAACCATTATGCCCATAAGTGGAGGATTTTTTGCGGTTTAAATGCGTCATGGTTGGCTACACATCTGTGGTATCATTTTCATACTGCATGTTTATTTTCGTGCACAATGTTATCATACATTCTTGGCGTGAGTTCATATGTTTACAGTTGACTGGTTAGGGCGCAAGTATGGTCGTCACTGAGCGCTCTCATTCATTTAGTTTATCTTTAATATACCTTGCTTTATGGGAGTCATAAATAAGCCTTTCGAAGAATTATGTTTTCATTTACTTTAGATTCTATCTTCTTTCGTTTCTTTAAATCTTCAGCTATAAACCCAAGGGGCTCCAGATGGAAATCAGCCTTCAGAGAGAGACAAGTTATATAATAAAATATGAGGAAACAGAAAATAGAACCGATACACCTGATATCAGGCGACATCAGCAGAAAACATTGATGAATTTGCTCCTTGCTCAAACATCCGGAGATCAGAAGATACCACAGGTGCACCAGGTAAACTATTACAGATTTTAGTTATAGTCAATATATAACTCCTAACGAAGTTAATCGTCAAATTTCCTTTGTCCTCTTTGCTGTTTCTATCCTCTAAGCTACTATCTGGGTATCGTCTCTCTGTCCATTCCATTCACATACCTCTTAAGCCAAGTGTTTTCTTTTGTCCGAAGCCTTGGCTACTCTTTGTTGTTCTGGGTGACAATGCGTCAGGAGATTACCCAAATTAGCTATGTCTCCGACTTTTTTTATAGTGTACAACTAAAATAACGTTTCCAGAATACGAATACTACTTTTCTCCAAAGCCTGGTTAAATATAAGTTAACCATAAATCACTGAATACCTACAACGTAAGTAAGTAGGAATAACGAGACAACCAGAAGTGAGAACATACGAACCAAGAGGCCTCCCAAATGAGACCACCCATAATAAGTACTTTGGAGACTCATGAGACCACATATAGCACTCAAATGAGCACTTGCAAATATGAGATCGTCCAATTAGTTCTGACGCGTCACGACCGCTTGCTAATGAGTTACGAATAAGCCTAATCCATGCTCTGTGTGAAGGCCTTCAGTATGTCAGATGGCAAGACAGTGTTCTCGCTCAAATGAGATTGAAATTAAAACAGGTTTATATTTCGGAAAAAATCTTCAATTAAAAATGACCATTCTAAAGAGAACGGATATTTTTTTATACCTAAGACGGTAAATAATAATTCTCCAGGTCTTCCGATGAGAGCTTCATTTATCCCTGTCACTTGATTCCCGTAACTTCCGTGATTTTTGAAACTTATAAAACTTGACGCCACTGGGACTTTCATGTGTTCTTAGCACAACACCAATTACTGACTAAGAAAGTTGTCAAGGTTGTTGGTTATGAATGTCAAGGGTATCTAACTGCAACTACTACATACTTTAATCTATAATGACGGTTACTTTTCAGGCGAGATTCTTGCTTTATCTTTAACTGCTGGTGGCTTGAGGGTAATGCAAGGCTATTTAAAAAAAAAAAAAAAACTAGTGAATTAGCGACTCTGGCGAGAAGAAGAATCTTTCATTTATCATGTCAAAGAGTTGTGGAACAAGGATCACCAAATTAAGTTTGTAAAATGAAAAAGAATGGAATGGCTAAGAGGCTGCCCATTGTTAGAATTAAGAAGGGGGTTCACTCTCAGGAATTTTGCATTTCTCAGAAGGGTAATCAAAATGCACATTCCATTTGCAGGCAAATGAAATAAATTATCATAGCTAGAATCAGTTTAATAAATAGCCGGTGATCGTTGGGGCCTTTAATTTTTTGACTGTCTAGGAACTATTGAAATGATTCCTTATGAGAGATATCAGGGTTAATAGATCTTTGTGATAAAAAGATTATGTGTAAAGGTGTAAAAGAACATTACAAAACGACTCTAATTACGGGTTGTAAAAATAACAAAAAATGAATTTCTCTCTGATCCAGCTTTGCTACAAAGTAGACACAATTCAACCCTCAGATGTACTGTGGTGTCGATTTTGTTTGTTTATTGAACAATCTGTATGAATAAATCCCTGATGATGAACACGCGTACTCCCACTGCAATCAAAGTGTTGCTGATTATGGATTATAAAAATTACTTGGAAAAGTGGCAGTATGAATAAAAGAAGAGAAAAGTAAAGAAATTATATCTGTAACCTCACAAAATGGATTATTCTATCAAGTGTCGTTGATTAACTGGAAACTGGAGACGACACTCACTGGGGGAAGTGATTCTTATTGTTAGAAACAGTGCACTACTGAGAGACGATAAACGTAATTAAAGTAAGGAGAAATTAAGCTGCTATAAACAGTTGCTAGATGCTGCCAACAAGTATATTCAGGTGGGTTGATGATACGGGTGACATACGGTGCTCGATTAGGATCTTTGCTGAATAGTGACCACAAGGGTTTTCGGGGGTCGTTATCTAGGATTAATATTTCTTGGCGTCATTACCTTTAAGATATTTACAGTCTTTTGTTTATGTTTGTACGGTCATCCCCAATGGGCTTGTACTAAACACGCCGCAAAGGTGGATACATACCGAGTTAAAACCCTTGGGGGTCACTATCTAGGAAAGAGCCCTTCAGAATTTCAGCCTTTTGATTTCCATTTTGCTGATTTCTTTACAAGGATTTTCACAGCCAGTCTTAGAAATATTCATCTCACTCAATGAAAAGAAAACTTATTTTGAAATGGGTTACTTTATGTGCTAATTCTTATTCTGCAAGCTGCGCAATGAATAGCTAGAAATTTTCATGTCATTTGTTAATAGTTACTTCATGCTATTGTATGTGTCGTGCTTTCTTTCAACCTTTTTTTCCGTAGGAATCTGGAGTTTTTACTTGCGAAACTTTAAAGTAAAAAAAAATTGTATGTTTTTGTATGTTTAGTTTTTACTAAATTTACAAGGTCACATAGCCATGTTTCAATTTTCTTAATTACGAAAAGGAACACTTGACTGTGGTTGGACGTATTTACTAACTTAAGTCTTGATCGCGTTTAAAAACAATTGCTGCTTGTCCCTCTTCACTCTGCAACCGTGTGAGGCCTTTATTTGTACACTGTTTCAATTCTAAGTCTAAGAATTAGTAACCTGGCGACTTGCGGTTAGTGAAACGAAAAAATTCCGGATTCAAGTAAACTTGTGCCTGTAATTTTGGACTGGTGAGGACTCATGTTGAATCTAACTATTTTTAGGCCATAAACTATTTTCGAGTCAAATTGCTAACTTTTCACAATGAAAATGTTTTTAGCTATATGACCCATGTTCTGACCATTTATAAAGTGAAAGTTACAATATTATTGATCGGGAGGAACCACAGGCTGTAAACTATGTCATAGCAAACTACCCTTTGAACCACCAAATACGTTAAAACAAGTAGGGACCCTTGTCTGACCTTATTGAAGTACTCATGTCTGAGTTAAGTAACCTACATTTCAAAGCCATAAACCAGTTTTTTATGGTAAAATAAAAAAAAGCTTCAAATGCTTTTTTTTTTTTTTTTTCGTAAGGCGAATGGCCTACCCTTTCATAGCTTGGGAGCAGCGGTTTTTGGCCTAGATATTTTGGGCAGAGCTTGATTCAATGAAATAGGAGTAGATGATTCCTTAGAGTTATCAGATCTCTCTCTCTCTCTCTCTCTCTCTCTCTCTCTCTCTCTCTCTCTCTCTCTCTCTCTCTCTCTCTCTCTCTCTCTCTCTCCTGCTTGGGAAAATAAGCATACCATTTCAAAGAACAATAAATTTCCTTTATTCTTTTAAGTTACAGGTTTATTGTTCATAAATGAACCATTAATTCATAAATCAGTTGATGAAATTATTATTATTATTATTATTATTATTATTATTATTATTATTATTATTATTATTATTATTAGAGTCGTGAACATAAACAGACTTATTTAGTAACCTTTGTTGAAAGCGATATCGTGAGGGCTTTTAGTTCATGCTGAAATGCCGAGGCTTTTTCATTGATTAGGTAATTTTTTTATAGCTATAATTCAAAACACCTAGAAAACACCAAGAAACTGCTAGAATATGATGCTCATTCCCCACGCAATGCCACTAAACGGTCGTCATCTTCAATAGAGTTGTGCATCTACTGACAAGCGAGAGACGGATCCATAAAAAAAAATGATAACCAAACAGTAAAGAGTTTAGGAGGAAAGTGTGAAACAACCAAATGATCCCATAAAGGGGAGAAGCTGCCCTGCCATAGGAAATGTTCTCATGATGGGTTGCTGTCGAAGCGCCTAGTGTCGGAAGCGCTATCGACATGTTTGCGCTTTTCACTCATACGTCTCTATTTAGTAGCACTTGGTGGTGTCGAAAGTATTGCTCTATTGATTCTTCTTGTGTGTGAGAGGAGAAGCGGATGGTCGTCAGTTCAATGTAGGAGGGAGAATAGGCCCTTTCAGTTTCGCTTGTACAGTATATAGGTGTATGGCATGTCTCTCTCCTCTCCAGTAGTTCCTCGTTGGGCCAGTCGGTAGAGTTGTGGGCTAGCAGTCGCTAGGCCCGAGCTCGAGTCTCCGGCCGGCTAATGAAGAATTAGAGGAATTTATTTCTGGTGATGGAAATTCATTTCTCGGTATAATGTGGTTCGGATTCCACAATAAAGCTGTAGGTCCCGTTGCTAAGTAACCAGTTGGTTCTTAGCCACGTAAAATAAGTCTAATCCTTCGGGCCAGGCCTAGGAACGCTGTTAACCATCTCAGTGGTCTGGTAAACTAAGGTATACTTTTTTTTTCTCCTCTCCAGTCTCAGTTTTCCTTCTTTAGCTTCCGGAATTTCATGCAATCTGTCAAAAAGTGTCTCTGATGGAACACTTATTATGATTTTATGACCGATTTTTTTCCTCGGAATGATATAGCATCGACATATCAACATTTATCTTTCTCACCCACGAGGAAACGTGATGTTACGCCTTCTTTAGGGCTTGATATAATGAAACATGTATACGAGGCATGATAGGACATTTAACCCCGTAGGGGGGTAGTGCCGTCAGTGCACCTCACGCGATACACTGTAGGCATTACTAAAGGTTCTTTGTAGCGTTCCTTCGGCCCCTAGCTGCAACCCCGTTCATTCCTTTTGCTGCACCTCCATTCATATTATATTTTTTCCATCTTGCTATCCACCCTCTCCTAACGATAATTTCATAGTGCAACTGGGAGGTTTTCCTCCCGTTACACCTTTCAAACCTACGCACCCTCAATTTCCTTTCCAGCGCTGAATGACCTCAAAGGTCCCAGTGCTTGGCCTTTGGCCTAAACTCTATTTTCCACTCCACTCCATAGGACAAGTGAATGGCAGAGGTTTTACAGACATTACTGACTAAATGCAATTAGAAGGAAGAGAGAGACATGAAAGGTGAAGATGCAGTTCTCTTGAAATGAAGGGTTTCATATATAATGATAATAATTGGCCAATAGGCCTCGTGGAGAATACTATTCCTTGGAGGAATGAAAAAATCTGGAAGTCGCCCAGCCATGGGTCTTGCGAAGTGCTTTAACCCAGACAAATTTAACCTCTCTAAATATTTTCCAAATTAATGTATTCATTGATATTTGACTCTTTTTGGTCTAATTCAGATATATGTATAGTTTCAGCAATTCGTTTTACCTGTAACCCCATAAATTTTGCTTAACTACATATGTAGTCACTGGGCTCCTGGGGTGTTATTTCTCCTTTACTGTACTATTTCAAACTACATTTCCTTGCACAATGGTAGTACAGTAGCTCCAGAACGTTATCATTAACTCATCAGTGATTAGTGTTAGAAAAATAGTTCTTTTTTATTCCTCCCGTTCAATTATTGCGATTTTTAACAATATGAGGCTGTGAAATCATAACATGCCCTTTCTTCTTCTCGCAGCGCTTTACTTGCTTTACTGGATCTATTCCACAAGCATTACTGCATGGCGTAACTAGAGAATTATCATTTCATCTCACCATTTCTATAACTCCATCAGCTCTGTATTCATACGACTCCCTGCTTCTGTTCTTCATTCTTCATTTCAGCAACATTTTTGACTGATCATCCTTTCAGGCGATTGTCTCTAATTGTTCCAGTGGCTCTGTTTCCAGGCAATTTCAGGTTTGACAATAGATCTAGGATGTAGAAAATTATCAAAAGACATATGGTGAGATGCAGGATTTTCAGATGTTTAGACCGTCCATTACAACATGTGTTCCAAGGGGGTTATCCTTGCAGTTATTCCCATTTCTTCCTTCATAAATGCTTACCTTATAGGGCATTCCACATGAGAAGGCGATAACCCAGCATTTGCAGCCAAATCTTATTGGCTTCCCCCTAAAGTACAGCTTACAAGAGGTCCTTCCAAAATAGGGTGCCATGACGCATGAATGTTTAGATGCTTGTGAAGTACTCCAAACATGAGTAAAGATTTGTTGAGAATTTCATAGAAGGGACCAACTTTAGCCATTTTGTTTGACTCAGGAGGTTGATTCTCTGCCAGATGAATAACTTGTTTAATATGCTGAAATCAATTTCGACTCATAGTTTCTGAAAATGCAGGGCAAGATAAATCAGGCGCTGTACTCCAATTGTCTTTCACTTGTCCCCATAGCATAGCCAGAAAGCAAAAGACCCAGTAAATTGTATATCTCCTCATTTTTACCTGATATTCTGACGTGTTTTGTTTGTTTTTGGCATACCTGTTGTCTCACATGCCAAATGAATTAGCATATTGCTGAACACCTTATCAAAAGCCACCCATTTAGATACTCCTGCATGTTCTGAGAATTTTCGTAGAAGCAAATGCTTTGCACATATCCTTTCATCGTGAGTGAGGTCAGGGAGAGGGGTAATATGGGCATGTTTCCACATTGGAAGATGTCTTCTTTGCTTGCTCGTTGGATCCGGGATAGTCTCTTCTTCAGAGTCGTCATATATAACATCAGCCTCACCAACAATTTCCTGTGGCAACATTTTATTGTGCTCTAGAGACTCGTCATCCATTTATTCCACATTGCTGCCATCACTACCACCTGGTATTCCTGTTGTGGCAATTTCAACATCGCCCCCTGCGTCTTCAATACCATCAACAGCATCTCTCAGGAACTTATGAGGATTGATGCTTAGGCCATAATACCTTCTGCTATTCATATTGTTCACCTATAAATTTAATTTGAAACGATATAGGAGAATATACCCTAATAAAGAAAAGTATAGCATAAAACTTGACAGAAAGAAATGTTAACAGTAGTCTGTAAAAAATACTTCATAGGAAATATCTCTGGTCGCTAAACTACCTACTTTTGCCCAATGACTACATATGCATTCAACAAAATTCAAACTCAACAAAAATGTAGAGGGATGTAACTATTGAGACGTTTACTGCTTTATCCCCTTCTACATCATTTAAGATAATGCTGAATGAGTGGTATGCCTAAAAGTCAATTTATTTCTGAATTGCGGGAGTTGAAATAAGATGCGGTAGCGACATTGAATAAAATTCGAGAATATTACAGTTTTTTCCGATGGAGCATTAAGACTTTAAAAAAAAAAAACATTTTTATGCTATTTTAGGTGGAATGTCATTTTCATTAAACTTTTTTAAATATCCAAATGCATAAGTAACTGAATTTATTGCTTCTTGTAAAATCCATTAACGAATGAAGTACAACATAGGTTGGGTAAGAGGTTGCATAAATATGATATTTTTATTCAATAATTACTATGGGTTCGAAAGGCTGAAAGCATTTTTATTATTAGAAAAGAGAATAAACCCTTTGTTTAAAGAACAGAGATTCAGCCGGGTTAGGCCAACGTACTGGCAATACCAGAGCAACCACTTCCTCTTTTATACATTATGAATAGAAGTAAAGCTGTCCAGCTCTCTTGTCTCTCCTTTCTCTATCCGACGGTTATATGCCAGAATGCAGGGGCGTCCTTCAGCGCATTTTCTCGTTGTTACCATGATAGATCGCATGCTAGTGTGTACAGACCTCCCGTGAAGCTTTATTCATAGGAAAAAATCAATCTAATCAACTCTCTCTCTCTCTCTGCCGGCAACTAACACAATGACCGACGTAGTTTACGTTTGCTTCGGGCACGGCGCTCGACTAAATTTATCAACAATTTGTAAGTCCCTCGCTGGTCATTTTCATAGCTAGAATAGAGATCGATATAGACCTGTTTTCTGTGATGAGGTATCGAAGTTAGGTCGCCGTTACTCATGCATGCTGATTCGGGTGCAGGGTAATACTGTCAGTGGAGGGAAAGATTCCGAGTGGACTGGCTATTTCCCTATATCGTCTAAATGCAGCCGTTTCAGGCTCTCTTTCTCTCTCTCTCTCTTCCCTGACATCCCCACACCTTCATCTTCCCACAACGCCTGCCCACCCAACTCAAAAGCTCCCCATGCGATCTGTGTCGCTGACTCCTGCGATGGAGTAATGAAACCAATTTATTTTTATACATTAGTCAGCAGTCCACGGTGTTGAAATGCTATTTACAAAAATGAACCTTGGGAAGAAGGCAGGAGGTAATATGCGATGATATTCTATCATTTCCTTCTGGGTACAATAGGAAATGCAAAAGATATGTTCTTTTAATGTTTTACGTGATGTCAAATAAATGGAGTTGCTCTCTCTCTCTTTCTCTCTCTCTCTGTTTCGAATGGTTCAGCGCAGATTATAGGCTGTTAATTTGTTCATTCGTTGACTGAGGGGCGATTAGTTACCGTGATTAGAATCCTTGAACATCAAATTCCTCCGTAATAATGTGTAACACCACGCCCGGGTCAAGGATTGCTTTCACGGTGGCCATGAACAAGGGGACGCAAAATGATATTTCATACGAAAGTTTCTGCAAAGTGTGTACCAAGGGAAAACATTTCTGTGGCAGGTCACGCTAGTGTAGTACGACGGTTGAGAAAAGTTCAGTTGCCGGTTACCGCCACATCGCTCTGCCTTCGATTATACATTTAATGCACGTCTTTATATCTTTGCAACAGAGAATAATCATTTCAGCTAAGTTATTTCCTTTTATTTCTCTCATGCATCGTCGTTAAAAAGGAAATGAATACGCACATAAAATCAAACAATTAATTTTAAAGTAGCGATATGCAAACCGGGCAAGAGAAGCTCAGTCGGCAGGATTGTATCGACTCATTCACTCGCCGCGAGAGAGTTCAATGGAGAACAGGTACATTTCGATTCTCCATATGTATCTGTGATCGGGTGTGTGAAATGAAGGACTGTGTTTGCGAGATTGGTCAGGAATAGTTTGAAACAACGTTTAAAAGGCGAGTGATGCATTTAGAGCCGTTCATTACATAGTGATATTATTTTTTCATTAAAAGTAAATTAAGAATTATAGAAAGAAAGCTCATAAATAGGAAAAAAATTATCAAGGCTTTTATTATTTTTTGATATTTTGTTTGAATTTCATTATAACTTCACGATCCCAGAAGTTTTCTGGAAATTACTTCGGGTTCTTATTGGTTTTGGAATTACTGCTGGTCAGACTCGAAGAGCAATTAACTGACGATGCCTGTTTAAGCCTTTAACCTCTGCGCTTCAGTGCTTCATTTGGGAGCCAGAAAAGATATGTGCATTGTTCTGGTCTACCACTGCAACCCTCACTGCCTTGTACGCTATTATAGCTCAATATACTGCCAGTTTATAAATCGGAATGTTGCAGATCTACACCCACTGCCAAGTACGTCTACAATGCAATGGAGTGTCTAATTAGACTGCAGACGAGTCTCTCAACCACCAGCATACAGTATCAATAATCCTACACAACCAACCGGTTCTCTCGTTATCATTTTAGCCCAAGAGATCAAGGTCGGCTCAGTAATTACCACCACTGCAGAACATGTAACTGCCATCGAACGGTTTTTTGTCCTTCGTGTATATATGTATATGCATGAGATATCTGTATAAGGTATGATGAAATGTTTCATTGCCGTTACTCTGTTCTGATTATATTGTTCATCATTCGGTCTAGTTGCTTAAATTAATAATAATTCCTTTTTGTTTCAGAATTTTTTCTTGATTTTGGCTCTCTCTCGTCCATTGTTTTTGCCTTTCAGATTTTTACTATTCGTTTGGTTAATGGTGCATTTCCTGTGCTATGTCCTTTATTCGTTTTTCTAGAATATCTGGTGCTCTTTTTCCCGTTCCGTCTCTCTCTCTCTCTCTCTCTCTCTCTCTCTCTCTCTCTCTCTCTCTCTCTCTCTCTCAGCCATCGCCACCACGGCCCTTCTACACTAAGCTCTCTCTCTCTCTCTCTCTCTCTCTCTCTCTCTCTCTCCTCTCTCTCTCTCTCTCAACGTTTGACAAGTCTTCACGAACTGTATGGAAAACATTAGTATAATCTCAAGAGGTGTTTCTGTGAAGTCTGTGGCAGTTTCAGGATAATTTCTTCCAAAGAAGAAGGGGAAATATCTCATATTGGAAATTGCAAATTTTTATTAAGCAAAATATGTATTCAGTTGGGACCAAAAAGTATATTTTTTCCTTTCAGTCTAAAACATTTCCCATTTTACAATCAGTTGTTGTAATGGAATATTTGCTCCCAAAATCGACTTCCAGTGTCTGAAATTCCTGAGTTTGGAAGAGTATAAAGCATAATTTCTAGTTTGTCTCGCAGCATTATTTATGAGTTATTTTAATCGTACGTATTTGGATTGTACGTGCTGCTGGAGAGTTATTTCAGTTTGGAAGCGTAGATTTAAGGATGTTTTTGTATAAAATACGTAGATCCAAAGAAATTATATAATCGAAATGATAATGTTCCTGTGAAGGAGGTGTTTTGAATATATATGGATTAATGGCATTTTTCTGTGATGAGAGTTCGTTTGATATCGGTGAAGGGCCCAAGTTTAACAGAAAAGGTAATTTTATCTGTCGCAAAACAATGTCTACTTTTCAAAGGACGTCTTCATTCTCCTAGGCCTAGTCATCATGTATGTGGGGTGATTGATGAGATCATTTTGATTGAGGATTTATGGATTTATACAAGTATATGAGATAAGGGGAACGGGTTGATATGTTGGCAAATGATGGGCGAGGCTTAATTAGGCAGTGAGAAGGCTTAGACATTTGTCTGCAAAAGGAGGTCTTTGGAAATGAAATTAATAAGAGTCAGGCAATATGAGGGTATGGATGTTGCGACGTTATTAACCGAAATGTGTACCTGCTTATATGGAAGAAGACAAAATTATCAAATATTTGCTAAGCAGTCCTCCACGAAATGGGATGGATATGTGTGGGAAAGGGAAAACGGAATCAGAAGAAGGGAATTGAGGTACAATACACAAAAACAGTAAATAAGTGGATAAAAAAAAACAGCAAACGAATCAATACGTGCATAAATAATTCAGCAGTTAATTAATAAGCAAGGGAAATTGTAGCACTTAAGTGTTAAAGTAGAAATGCAGAATTTTTGTTAGTAACTAATGAGTTGTGGATTCCAGTGCTCAGCGAGACGAGTAGTACACACTAACTGGAATTTTGTGTAAAAGATCTGAATGACCCGAATCATAATGCTTTTCCTTTAAATATTTATGTATATATATATATATATATATATATATATATATATATATATATATATATATATATATATATATATATTTATGCACCAATATCGTTTAATATCGAATTCACTATACCTTGGAAATAACTTATAACCAAGGGGAATTATAGCTGATAAGTGCCACGTCCAGGCCTGGTTTAAAAGCCAGTGTATGTTGTTCTAAACCAGACAACGGTTCGAATCCTGCAGGGGACGAAGCTATTATTATTTATAACTCACCTTTGCTGTAAGTTACTAACAAGTTATGGTGAATTGGCATTAAACGATATTTGTGGCTTAATATTTAGGACTATAAGATAAGTCGCGTGTATACAGTAAGTGACAAAAATTCATTACATATACATATGTTGTAAATCACCATATGCCAATTTCGTAGTTTTTTTTTTTTTTTTTTTTTAGTCTAGCTGAAGCTACTACTCGTTCACAGGTGGTTCAACTGATGGGTGGCTTGCGGGGATTGAACCATAGACCTTTCGAATGCTAGCCTAGTACTCTACCTCTGAGCCACTGCTTTTTCAACCTCTCGATATTATTTACATTCCATATAGTATTATCATTTTGAAGATTTGCAGATTCTCTGTCAAGGGTATTTCATTTGTTTTGTTTTTCATATTGATAAAGATTTCTCCTTTTCTCATTTCGACCGTTTTACTCCACTATTTATCTTTTTTTTTTCTTTTGGTGATCTTCATTATCTTCTGGCTAGTGCTGCTTACTATGTAAAATAACGAGTCACTTTTGCGCTAAATCTGTTTAATTACTTCCTAAACTTACAGCTTCTTTTAGCTCATTTCACTTAAGCAGGATCCTCTTTTCTCCAACTGCTATATTTTGTTGGTGGCGTCTGTGATCAACCATTTACTCGTTCTTATCGATAAAGCCAATCGATTTTCAGTAGTCTTATTTGTATAATTCCTCCATGTCTTCATGTATTTGGTAGCTAAAACTAACTAGCTCATTGATGATCGAATTTCTTCACTCCAATTTGTTCATCTGTATTTTTCAGTCTTGTGTAAAGTTGTATGACAACTGCCACAATGTTCAGCAGTCTGTGGGAAATGAACAGTTTTTTTTTATATCATCTTGCTGTAGTACTTTGCATTTAGTGGTTTACATATATCAGTAATATAATATATATAATATATATATATATATATAATGTATGTATTTATGTATGGATGTATGCATATATATGTATATATACATGTCTACAGTATATCTATATATTTATTTATACGTATACACATATATATGAATGTACATATAAATTAGTATATATATATACGTGTATGTATATATATATATATATATATATATATATATATATATATATATATATATATATATATATATATATGGGTATGGAGAGAGAGAGAAAAAAAAGACCTCATTGACCTTGATATTTGCATATGTATCCCCTGTCATAAACAAGCTTGCTTTAGCGCTTGCCTAACACTCCCACTGTGTTCTGCATATTTCCATGACGACTGAGATAAGTTGTCTGTGCTACTTACTCTGTGCCCCGTCTTCCTAGCGCCATTACTTGACCCTTTCTGGCATTTTCTTCCTCCACGAACACTTTTTCTGGCACTTTCTTCTTGCATGATCACTTTTTCTGGCACTTTCTTCTTGCATGAACACTTTTTCTGGCACTTTCTTCTTGCATGAACACTTTTTCTGGCACTTTCTTCTTGCATGAACACTTTCTGGCACTTTCTTCTTGCATGAACACTTTTTCTGGCACTTTCTTCTTGCATGAACACTTTTCTGGCACTTTCTTCTTGCATGAACACTTTTTCTGGCACTTTCTTCTTGCATGAACACTTTTTCTGGCACTTTCTTCTTGCATGATCACTTTTTCTGGCACTTTGTTCTTGCATGGACACTATTTCTGGCACTTTCTTCTTCCATGAACACTTTTTCTGGCACTTCCTCCTACTATGAACACTTTTTTGGCTTTTTCTTCTTCCATGAACACTTTTTCTGGCACTTTCTTCTTGCATGAACACTTTTCTTCATCAGATCATCAATAATCACTGCCATTCACTCTTATGTCCATGAACTGCAGTCAAACTGTTTTGTTTAGTCGTCCATATAAGATTTTTGGAATATATAGGCTATATATATATATATATATACATATATATATATATATATATATATATATATATATATATATATATATATATATATATATATATATATACATATATATAAGGTTGAAAATATCTGATATCAATATGAGTTGGAGGCTAAATAGGGCTGATTTGACAATACCAAGCAGAATGTTTGACATAGCTTAATCAAAGTTCTTGTGTAAACTTTTTGAATTTCATGTCGCACAAATTTTTGTGGGAAATATTGCTAGACATTAGGTCTAGGCTGTTTCTTGTTGCCTTCTGAAATATCTGTTTAGCAACATTACCTTTTGAAAGGGGTCATCTGTGTTCCCTGCTGGATATTCTTACAGGTATATCTTGCCAGGGAAGTTATAATAACTGCTGCTGTTAATTTTTTGGCAACACACCATGGAACACAGATTACATATTATTAACACACACACACACACACACACACACACACACACACATATATATATATATATATATATATATATATATATATATATATATATATATATATATATATGTATATAACGCTAAACGTAGCTGTACAAAAAACTTCTGCATAAATATCCAAATTGATGCTGCAAATTTTAAGCTCTGCAAATATATATATTCTTTTAAGCTAACATTCGTTTTCCCCTTAAAGGGGATGGTTCTAGAACGTGACAGCCTTCCGTTTATGTCCAGCACAATCATTTGTATGTGTGTGTGTGTGTGTTTGTGTGTCTGTTTACAGTATGTATTTATGCAGTCCATTTGATATCAGACTTTTTTGAATTTTTTATTTTTATTTTACCGGACATTTTGTCGAATGAACTGTTGTTACATTTAATAAGTTTTAAAGTCCTCTCGGTAACCATGGGCCTGATTCATTCTTCCGTTTCTTTTTGTGAAGGAGCATTTTAGAATATCCGCGTATTGATTTATGCATGCTACCAGTCGGTAATTTTGAAGGGCGTTTTATTTTGAATTTTCGGAATATTTAGTCGCCGTAAAATCGACTCTTTCATGGGGAACCATTGTACGTACAGCGTTCGTACCAAAGCAACTGATGTTCGCTTGTGTGTCGGTCTCGTGCTGTATGCACAAACACATAGGCTACTCACACACGCACGAACACATATATTATGAACAGATGAAAACATAAAGAAAACATAACCATTTGTAAAGTTATTTAGGCACTTATGAACGTGATTTTATTTATTTTCTGCCCGTTGCGTGACTTGACTTTCTTATACGGACAATTGCATAGGTAACTTCGAATGAAAAGGAGTTCACCATGCCTTTATTCAAAAGGTTTTTAATGTTGCTTCGAAAATAGATCTCGCTACTGGAAACAGAACTGTTATACGACTCTATCTCTCTCTCTCTCTCTCTCTCTCTCTCTCTCTCTCTCTGCTAAGTTTACTTGATTATATATACATGATTATGTAATTATATAGTTATTTTTATACAGTATACGTACAGGCCCCTCCCCCCACACATATATATATGTGTGTGTGTGTATTTTCAGCCTGGACGTGTGCCTAAAGCATATATTGTATGTATATTACTATTTGCATGCTTACACTATTAGTTCTTGCAAATGACATTACACGAAAAAATTATTGTAGATGTTTTTATTTTCCTCTTTTTTTCCTTTAGGAAAGCGTCTTTAAAATCTATGGTCGAAATAGTTTAACAATGACCAGTTACTGAAGTGGACCGCCGAAAATCTTCCGTAGGCATCGAACTATACTTCAGTGAAAACAGGAGAAATTTCGTTAGGCTATACACAGACTCCTCAGAAGACTTGCACTCATTTTCACGGAAAAATTTCTTCGTGTTTTTTTGCCACACTGCTTTTAAACTCAGTATAGGAACTCTCGATAGTTACGGGAAGATAAATTTCACATTTTTCAGTATCACAGGGAGATCTTAGTAATATGTAGGTAAAAAACGGAATCTTAAACATTTTAATTAGAAGTACGGGTTGTTTCCACAGTGTTTGTTGACAGTACTGTTCAAATTCGAATTAGTGACCGTATATTGAACGAGAAGGCTTAATGATACATCGTGGGTTAGCAAAAGAAAAAACCCCAAGGGAATTATATAGTAATAATTAGAAACTATCAGCCTAAGTAAAGGAATCTGTTGGAAACCATAAGGAGATCGGCAAGGATAATATTTGAGTGTACCCGAAAAATTTAACATTTTCATTTTTTGGGGGGTCCATTCTCTTTCTTAGGCGTTCGATACTGCCAGACGTAAGATACAAGTTCGTATTTTAATTAAATTAAAAAAATTAGTTCTTTTACATGTGTACCAGCCATCCCCACGTTCTGTTATGTTGCTTATTTTACATAATTCGCTGTTCATAGCATACGTAATCTGTTATTTCATGTATTTATTAAGATTAGAGAACTTTCCCCTCACGACCCTCAGTCAAGGTCACTAGGAATCTGCTGTTGTACTTTGGCCTGTTTGAATTCATGAAAATCTCCTGGAATATAAATACTTTGTGTGCAGTGACAAAACGTTTATGCACTCAACAGTTTTGTTCTATTTTGTTTACATAACATTTTCTAACGACCCTCAAAATTTGGGAACTATGAAACACAGGAAGAAATACAAGCAACTACACGTTACTCTTATGAGTTGAATCACCACATGCACATCTGACTCCTCAATATCCCTTTGCTAGCCTCCGCCCCGTCCCCTCTAACCCTTCTCCTGACCAAAGTAATTTAGAAAATAAAGAATAATGGGGTAATATCTCTTCATATGAATTGTGAAGTGACAGCTCTAGGCACTAAGTCCAAATCCACTACTGGTAAACGAGCCAAGTGGTATTGCATCAAAATTCACGAGAAAAAAATTGGACGGTATTTCTCCAAAACTAAAGTTACCTATATTAAAAGTCTATTTGTTTCCTTATTTAATGACCAGTTTTCAGATTTTAAAAAGGACAAGCATTCTTGAGAAATCGGAATTATCATAATTTCGTATGTTTAAAAAAGTTATAATGAGTTGAGATGAATGTTTAACTAAAGAGAGTATTTTGTGTAGTGTTGTAAATCTTGGTAACTTTTATTTCTTCTTAATTTAAAATCCAACAAGAATATTTCTTTCGTACACAAGTTAGGCCTTTTAATGGCTTTTGAAAACTGACTTAAATAAGGAAGCCTATATAAAACTGGATACTTTTTGAAGGTCGTAACATAAAAACTACCGAAGGAATCGAAGGAAAATTTCGGAGGGACTGGGCACAGTACATCTACACATTTTGGGAAAAGTTGGTTGATGCCAAATACTTAAAGAAAAAAATAATTTCTAAAGTTTCGTTAGAAGTGGTTCAGGCGTTCGTCTTCATGTTTGTCTTAGTTTTTCTCGAGATGATTGATACCACATACTTCTTCCAAAACCTTTTTATTTCCTATTCCTCCTGTTTAGGTAATTTAGACCAACGGCGAGTTATCTTTGTGGAAAAGACTGCAGTCTTTCGTATCTTTTGTTTCACATCCTTATAACCTACCGATATATATATATATATATATATATATATATATATATATATATATATATATATATATATATATATATATATATATATATATATATATATATGTGTGTGTGTGTGTGTGTGTGTGTGTGTGATTATTATCACTTTTGTACGTGATTCATTTATCACACATTACCACAGGTGAAAAATAAGAAACGGGGTGTAGGTCCTGACCGGTTTCGACTTTATTTCCAAGCCATTGACGAAGGACTGATACAGAGTATGAGAAGTCACAAATATATATACTACAAGAACAGTACTGACGAACATACACAACTGTTATATATATATATATATATATATATATATATATATATATATATATATATATATATATATATTATATATTTACTTTATTTTGTTTGAGAGTTATAATTCATTAGTGACGGCCCTAAAAAAAGAAAAAACAGCCATTCCCATCTAAATATTTTCCAAGACCCATCACTGCTGCAGACAGTTTACATTTAGCATTTAAACTGTGTTCTCAACATTCATGATCAACACGAACCAGTCTCTATATAGTTCTAAATTGCACCCGCCTTCTACTATTACACTCAAGTAATTGACGTCAAGAGCTCCTTATTAGTCAGCCTTTGTCATGTGCTCCTTTGTGCTCCTTGCTGTGCGAGTTACTCGCATTTAAATGTTCCTTATATTGGTGAAACTCCGAATTTTTCCTTCTGTCGTACAGGTTTCTCATATTCTCCGGTAGTTAACTAGCCAAAGAATTTTACCGTACAACTCAACATTTGTACTGCAACAATCAGATTATTTTTTTGCAGACCTTTTGAAAAGGATTTTTACAATAGTATTCTCAAAGGAATTTTACCTCACTAATTCTCGTATCAGTCAACTCTGGCATTTGTAACTGCAACAATCTTAAGTATATCTTTTTTTTTTTTTAACAGACCTTTTCCTTTTCTGGGTTTTGTGACCTTTGAGGTGTTAGTCACCTGCCTTGCAACCCACTGCAGTAGTTGACTGGCGACCAGGGAAATGGTTCCCTGCTGAGGTCAGCTGTGGCAGTCTGATATAGAACCCTGCCTAAAATGTTCCGACCTTCTGTAAAATTAACTTGGGCCTTCTTACTGGCGAGGTGGACATCCTAAGCACTGAACTAAGATCGCCTTTAATCGTAATACACAAAATAGGCTCGCTTACACACAGACACACACATATATATACGTGAGTATATATATATACTGTGAGTATATATATATATATATATATATATACACACATATATTATTATTATTATTATTACCGCTGGGAGACTGATAACTGTATGAGAAATCCCTTCAAACGTCGGAATGTTTCCACAGAGATACAACTATATAATATATACGAGTATATATATATATATATATATATATATATATATATATATATATATATATATGTGTGTGTGTGTGTGTGTGTGTGTGTGTGTGTGTGTGTCTCTTTATCATGTATATGTAAATATCAATGAGTATTCCTAACAAGAAAGATTTTTGTAACAGGAAAGCGTTACTGGCGAAAGTGTATAAGAGAGAGAGAGAGAGAGAGAGAGAGAGAGAGAGAGAGAGAGAGAGAGAGAGAGAGAGAGAGAGAGAAATAATGTACATTCTACTTGTGTGCCAGCCTCATTTATTTTCACCCGCTCGTGTAATCCCTTGCCATGACGATCTTGTCTCTATATTCCTGTTGCTATCACTCATTCCAGTCTGCCTCTTTTCATTTGTTTTATTTTTTCATTTTGTGCGAACCCTTCGGGCTCTGCACTCCGGTTTGCCCTTATCAAAGCCAGTATCGCTCTATCACCGATGCGCAGCGGCTGTCCTTTGAGATTTCAGAAGCATTCCGTTCATTTGTTCAGCCATTGGAATCTTGAGGCTCTCATTCCAAACATTCGTCCCATCAAAGTTATGCTTTCCACCCCTCAAGAACTGGCAGCGTTTTCATGTTAAAGGGTGGTTCATTTGGATATTGGAAATGGATACTGTGATTTGGACCCTCCGGATGATACCGCTTCGTTATTCTCTTTTTTTTTTTTCCTCCTCCTCCGAGAGAGAGAGAGAGAGAGAGAGAGAGAGAGAGAGAGAGAGAGAGAGGGAGAGAGAGAGAGAGAGAGGGAGAGATAGAGATTTTACCTTTTTAAAATTAAGTCTGATAGATAGACAGACAGAAGCTTTGATAATACCACATTGTACCAGTGTTTGCAACAGCCTTATAAGATAACAACTGTTATTACAAAAGTCTTACCATATAGAACCGAGCCTGTTGGAAGGAAGAATTCGGGCATATGAAATAAGAGATATGTATATAGTACAAGTAGATAGACCACTAGGAAAATGGGACTGGTTTTGTTTCTTGAAATAATAAAATCTTAATGGCATGCTTTAATGACATCTACTGGGAACCTAAGGAACTGCTTATGTTCTTAATCTGCACAAAATCTTTGCCATTTTTGAATAATTTGATATTATTGTTTAGTGCGTTTTTCAGCCATTTTTCCAGTAGTTTATGTTTTGACTAATTAAGTTACACAAAACGGAGGTTTAGAGCAATAATAAATTTATTTACATTTCACGTCCCTACTGAAAATTGACAGACCCTGGCATAATATTTTCATTTTCTGTCCTGATATCCCAGAAGACGCGTAGCGTTCCTGCATTAACTAGGTAGTTTTCAACCGACCATCCAAACCAAAAGCCAGACATAAGAATATTCATACTGGCTGTGTTAATGTCCTTTTGTCAATATTATGCAACATGTTTCATTCAAGTCCTGCAGCACTGAATTCGTGACTACCGAATGGGCCATTCTGCTTTTATGATGATGTTACCGGCTTGGATGATGGGCATTGATTTATCGAATAGCATTACCTATTTAGAGGACTCAAGATTGTTTATCTGTGTATAAATGTAACTGCGCTCTCACTATACCCTCATGCCTTTTAATAAAAGATACTAAAGGGCTTTTGTGTAACAACCAAGAAGAGATCTAGTGCAGTCAGTTCTGGGTCACCTTCGTAGGTCGACGACGTTCAAATATGGTAATATTGTAACTCAAAATTATATGAAGTGTTTCGTACCTTTAACAGAATTCAGGCGAGTGTCGATTGTCGATAATCGTTGTTGAGAGAGAGAGAGAGAGAGAGAGAGAGAGAGAGAGAGAGAGAGAGAGAGAGAGAGAGAGAGAGAGAGAGAGAATATATTGTGAAGGATTTCACCCCAGTAAGGTGAGGGCTACCTCTTCGAAGCCATCTAGTTTTCAATTATGTGATGGTTCTGCAATGTACTGATCTGTATGTCTGTTTATCTCTCTCTATCCAACTGGGAACCACAACAGTCAACCAACGACTACGTACTTAATTCATTGCTTAGGTCAATAAAGGCTTAGCTTAGTTGATTTTTAGGAAACGCCCCCGTATCGTTCTCTCCTGGTCCGGTTGAAAGAGAGAGAGAGAGAGAGAGAGAGAGAGAGAGAGAGAGAGAGAGAGAGAGAGAGAGAGAGAGAGAGAGATCCTACAACAGGTTGAATGTCAAGTAAATCACTCGGGAAGCAATGGGAACCAGTCAAGTTTTTCAGCTTATTTATAAGGATTTAAATTTTTGCCGTGCCAAAAGGCTTCCCGTAAGGGGGTTGTGCCGTCATTGCACCTTACGTGGTGCACTGTAGGCAATACTTAAGGCTCTTTACTGCAACCTCTTTCATTCCTCTTACTGTACCACCGTTCATATTCTCTTTCTTCCATCTGTCTTTCCACCCTCTAACAATTGTTTCATAGCGTGTGAGGCTTCCCTCCCGTTACACCTTTCAAACCTTCATATCGTCAATTTCCATTTAATCGCTGAGTGACCTCATAGGTCCCAGAACTTGGCTTTTGTCCTAAATTCTGTATTCCAGTTCCAATCCGTTCCACAAGGCTGTATGAAAACCACGTGGTTTTTAGACGTTCACTCAAAACCAAGTACTGTAGTGGTCGTTTATAAATGGAAGAATACCTCGAAACTTTAAAGATGCAGTGGAACGGTGAAGAACATTAATATAAAATATCTTCGTCTATTTCTTACGCTCTTTTTGGTCATTTATGGTTCTCTATCGCGCTCGCCAACCTACATAAGATCCACAACAGTCACGTGACTCCCAGTTACACAATTCCCCAATTAAGGCCAACAGAGGCACAATAAGTTTGTTCATTCCTCGCTCGGTGACTCGAACCCATCTCTTCTCGCTTGTGAGGTAAGTATGCTAATCATTACACCACGAGGACCCTGAGAGTCCGGAGAGAGAGAGAGAGAGAGAGAGAGAGAGAGAGAGAGAGAGAGAGAGAGAGAGAGAGGAGGGGGTGATTGTCATTTGTGGATCCAGGAAGAATGGAAAATGTGGTTGAAATAGGGAGGGATTAATCCGCACTGAAAGAGGGCGGGTTTGAGAGCCTGTTTGTAGGGCTGAGGGGATTGGAGGTGAGGGCGGGTGATGGGAGGGGAGAGATAAGGTGTGAGAAAAGCGGGTGTGTGTGTGTGTGTGTGTGTGTGTGTGGGAGGGAAGGGGAAGGGGGAGGGGAGGGTTTGGTATTGGGGAGGAGTGAGGAGTGGCGTCCGTCCGGAAGTTCATCAGCGTTGCTGCTTGCAAAATCTGTATCGATTTTTCCTTATTAGTTACGAGAGGTCCAGGAGGCTGCTGCTGCCTGATGAAGAAACTACACGCGTGGGGTGAGTATGAGGGCTCTTCCCTGAACTCCCCCTCTCCCCTCCCCTCCCCCCCACCGCCCTTCGCCTCCCCTCTCTCTCTCTCTCTCTCTCTCTCTCTCTCTCTCTCTCTCTCTCTCTCTCTCTATAACCCCTTTTGAGCGTGCATGTCTATCTCGTACCTTGAATATAGCCACCGTTTCTTTAACTCTCTCTCCCTTATCTTATTCCATTGATTCTGTTATTTCTTGTTTTGTTTTCCTTTCGCTGTATTCTCTTGTTTGAGCCGCTGTGACAACTTCCATCCTCCTTCGCCTGTTACTCTCTCTCTCTCTCTCTCTCTCTCTCCAGTTCCCCGAAATGCTCCTGCTTATCGATGCTGAAATAAATTTCCCCCCGTTTCCCCCTCATGTGCTTCCGTCTCGCGTTCCTCAAGGTCACGCGGTCCAACCTTGCAAATATTGTGATTGATTATGCTCCGTTCTACCCCGAAACTGTCAGTCTGTCTCTTTCCCCTGTTTCCTCTTCTTGCTTTTTTCGCTCTTAGATTGTGTCGCCGTTCCGTCTCTTCGGTCTTCTGGTTAGGCTTTTTCGTTGGGATGATGTCACAGAGGGAACCCGTTTAGTGTTCTTCGATAAACTGAAATTTACATTGGCCTAGGTTCCCTTTTTATCCGGAGAGAGAGAGAGAGAGAGAGAGAGAGAGAGAGAGAGAGAGAGAGAGAGAGACTGATCATCAGGTAATATACTTCTTTTACTTCACTCCACGATTGTAGTTTTACTCTCCCTGATCTATAGGAAGCAGCTAGTGTTTACTTTAACATTGCAATTTACGGCGTCTCTCTCTCTCTCTCTCTCTCTCTCACATTTGCCTGTCCTGTAATGAGAGTCAGCTGTTCACAAAGTCCTCTTTTTCTGGAGCATTTTGTACCTGAATTTTTTTTCCCTCGCCGAGTTCCCGTCTTGAGAAACGTTCCCGTCCTTCGCTCGGGGGTATTTGAGTGCATTACGCCAAGAAGCCATGGATTTCCAACTTTCCCCTGAGTAGGGCAGTAGGTTCCGTTTGCCGTTCCAGCATTTCGAGGAAAAAGACTCGAGAGTAAAAAGCGGATCAAAGAAATCAGCTCGCAAGTGGAATGTACTCTGGCATTATGAATTTTAGATAAAGGTCGAGTTTTTTTTCCCCCTTAATCGGGGAAAGACGATGTCATTTTTTTAAAGAGATGTTAAAGTAAGTCAATTATTTTAATGAGTGGAAAGGGCATTTATTATGCGTGAAAATTATGGGAATTCGAAATGGTATAAGGAAGTGTTTCTGGATAAAACATCTACTTACACATTTTGAATGTTCGAAAGTAAATTTTTTATCCCATTACTAGGGTAAGTCAGTCAGAAGGATAGAGCAAGAAATGGTTAGATGAAAAGACGGACAGAAAGATGTTAATAAAGAGTGATTGTGAAGGAAAGTGTGACATCTCTGCTGAGACGTTAAATTACACCCTAAATTTCTTCTGGAGAAGGGAAATTGCACCATTAGCGTAGGCTGCTTAAGTGTGATACAGATTTCTGCTACATTACATAAGAAGAGAGATAAGAGGCACGCTCCAAGGGAGGGGGGGTTGGTGTTTGTGTGGATACGCTTGTCTGGATAGAGTCACTTGCAGCAAACTGAGGAGGGTCAGTGATGTGATCATTCAGTGATTTGCCACTATTTGCTACCAAGCCCAACATATGTAAGACGTGGTTGGTTGATTTTTTTTTTATTTCACCTAATATAACTAACAGATTTTTCCAGTAAAGGTGGTCTAAAACTCTAGAAGAGGTAACTGGAATTTTAACTGGATATTTATAGGATCTTCTAGTGAGAAAGTTTTGGAACTCAAACATCTGCTTTTAAATACTTCCACTTTTTCTACATTCTGTGGTCAGTATGCTTGCTTTTATTAACTGCATGGCTTGAAGATTCATTTTTTCTTATAGTCGAAATCTCACGATCCATGCAGATCTTGCAATCGACTACAAAAATAAAGTATACCTTAGTTTTACAGAACCACCATTTAGATCATAAGTTTTAGTTCGTCAAATAATGTTTGGCAATTTTCTATTGGAGGCATGTATAGATGCAAATTGGGAAAGTGTCATTGGAAGCTTTAAATGTTGAGAAACCTACGCATTTCAGTTAGGCTTGAAGTATAGCACCGTACGGCAGCAATCAATCAGCCTTTTGTGTATTTTCAGTATTTTCCCTGTTTTGTTTGTATTAACAGTTTAATTGCCAATCCTGGGAAAGATTAAATTACACATAGAGAACAGGTTGCAGTGGGAAGCAAGTGAACTGGATTCACTGAGAAGGAATAGGCTATGTTTTCATTCCACCATCTTGACATATACAATATATAAATCTTTCAAATAAAAGTTAATGTCATTGGCTATAACACGTGAACGTTATTATGTGGATATATATTTGAATAATGAACGTACTGTTTAGTAATGTAAAGTAGAAAGATGACTTTCATCACAGTACTAGACTTTTGACTTCCCTATTTTTCTTAACGTATTTTATTATCATTTAAAAGTAAATGCTATATCTATTTGAGAAAACTAATTGTCAGAAATAGTTACCGTAGAAAGGTATGACAATCTCCGTTGTGTTTTGTGAACTTTTTTAGGCTGCCATAATGATTTATATAGGTATACTGGCAAATAGAGGCAATTTTAATTTTCTAATTTTAGTTTCAGGAATAAATCTGAGAGCAAATTTGTTTAACCCTTCGTCTGGAGCGAAGAAAATCTGTGTCTCGGAGACACTTGGTCTTCTCTACGGGCGGAGAATTTTTTAAAAACTTCTGGCGAAATCGTTTTAAACTTTTTACCTCGGTGGTAACTCGGAACTAATCTGTTGTGGGACTTTCCCGGAAGAGAGTCTTTGGAAAACAAGTGGATGAAACGTCCTAGAAAACAGATGGGAATTTCTCAATTTCCTTAACGCTTATTAAAGGTTCTTTGCGCAGCGCTTCTATCGATTACTTCGCCTGTTTTTCTCACTTTGCTCTTGCTTTCGGAAGAGCAAATGGATTCTTATTGATTTTTAAAATTTCAGCAGCCCTCTACATAAGTGAGACTGTTTAGGCAGAAATATTATGCAATAGTGAATTATTATAATCTTGCAAGAATAGTTCTTCGGGAAAAATAGTGTTATTTTTTTCAATGAACGATCCTCCTAAGCAATTTTTGTGCATCATTTATTCATAGAAGCAATTTGATAAAAACGTTGGATTACGAGGGCCAATATTATGTTTTTTTTTGTACTGAGGATCATTAGGCATAATACTAATCCCCAAGAGACACTGTGTCACTCCATGTTTCGTGACCTACGCTCTTTGTAATTGGCTCCATTATTTCGTTGGTAGCAGTAAAAGAAGCATATCGCTTCTTGATACCTTTATTCCGAAACATTTATATAGCTTTCGAAACACGCATTTTGCTATCTAAACAGTCTAATCGTTTGCAGTTTATTTCTACGAAGACCTTGTACATAAGTAACGCTAGTGAGGACCACTTAGTCATAAATCTTCATTTCTTGATGAGTAAGATCGACTGTTTCTTTCGTGAATGAAAATGACGCTGAGGCATTAGTATTTAGGATAATGCAAACCTTTGTTTTCTGGGGTCTTTCTTTATGGCCGAATAATAGCCTATACAATAATCTATCGCTGATAGAAACACTTTAATTCAACCACTTTTTCCTTTATCCTTTTCCTTGGTACTGTTGTCTTTTTATCTTGGGTACCAGGCTCTCTGTCTCCAGTTTTCATGGCATTGGAACCTGAAAACGTTTCTCTGCATGCATTTCAGAGGAGAACAAATAAAAGACTAGATAAGGTGTCCTCTTTAACTAGTGGCACGGATTCCATTAAGAACGCCATTTGGCAGCATAATTGACTTTTATTTTCCATTGAATGTACAGGGACCTTTCTTCCAGCAGTACCTAACTGAAAGTATTCTCTTACTGAGTGTGATCATAAACCACATTCTTTTCTCTTGAAGCTCTTTGTCAGAGTAATTAACTGTTAGGCAGAGCCTTTGATGGCCTCTGCTAAATTCTTACTGTTGTTTCACTTCTCTGAAAAGCGTTCATCAGAGTGGTGCGCATGCTCCAACGCTAATGAATGAGCCACTCACTTAGGGAACTTGTTATAAAACCGGTTGAAGAATTTTTGTACACCTTCATTGTGTAACATGCACTCTATGTAATGCATTAAGAAGAGACCTGACGCTTGCCACGTGGATGAATGGCCTGAAAAATACCACATGGGGGAGAGTGATCAGTAATCATTTGAATGTCATATCGAGAGACTCAGTACATACAACTTTAGGTAGAAACCTGGTACAGGGGAGAGATCTGCCTCATGATGCTTAATGTATCCCGCGTAAAAAAGTTTAAGTATATCTTAGTTTAACCAGACCACTGAGCTGGTTAACAGCTCTCCTAGGGCTGGCCCGAAGGATTAGATTTATTTTACTTGGCTAAGAACCAACTGGTTACCTAGCAACGGGACCTACAGCTTATTATAGAATCCGAACCACATTATGACGAGAAATGAATTTCTCTCACCAGAAATAAATTCCTCTAATTCTTCATTGGCCGGTCGGAGAGTCGAACGCTGGGCCAACATTGTGCTAGCCGAAAGCACTACCCACCCCTCCAATGAAGAACTGAAGGAAGCCTCATGAACGAGAAACATAAATGCCCTCTGGACAACAGAGATGGCAAACTGCAGAAAACCTGACGCCGGGATGCCCTGTGGTCGAAAGCAGACGGATGCCACGTGAACGAAAAACTGGTCACGTGCTTTGATGGCGATAGATCTGGTGAATTCTGCGTAGCTGAAGGACCCTGGTACACGTAAGCCACTTATGCAAATGACCTGACGCATTGAAGGCATAGCAGTTGCAGAGCTGATAAACCGTTTGGACATCCTCTGACGTTCAACGCTTTTATGTGCGATGTTTAGACTGAAGTAATGCGATTTAAGGTAATATTTTAATGCTGCTTACGATTTTCGAAAAAGAGGCTAGTGATACATTAAACGAAATATGTTAGTAAAACATCACTCAGTCTTTATTAATTTGTCTGTCATTACAGAGTCAAGTTTATGCAGAACCAAATATAATTCAGTCGTAGATAGATGCAGCAACAGTGAGAGAGAGAGAGAGAGAGAGAGAGAGAGAGAGAGAGAGAGAGAGAGAGAGAGAGAGAGAGAGAGGATTTACCCTTGAATAAAGAAAATACTAGCGTATCAATATTTTACTTTTGTCTTGTGTCATCAGAGGCTGCCATATTGTCGAGCTGTCTTTGTTTCTTTGCTTAATCCCTTGATCGCTATTCCAGCAACTGCTTCCTTCTTTATGTCTCTCCATAGCATCGTTTTACGTGTCATCGCCACGTCACTGAGATATTTATGCTTTACGATTGCCTCCTAAGCGCTGCCAAGAATAGGAATTATTTATTCAACGGGCCCCTGTTTATTTTTTTAATTCATTCTTTGTTTCTTTTTTCTTACACTGTCTTAGTATTAGTCGTTATTCATCTAGTGGGTTTATTTTGAGAAATGTATAATTAAACAAGAGTGCGGTCATAAATTCCTTGTAATGCCTTCGCTGGGTATGAGAAAAGATTTTCCTTCTGCATTTGAAGAATTACAGAATCGTGGAAATGTTATTGGGCCTGATAACCAGAAATTCCCGGCTTTAACTTTTAAGTTAATGTTATACAATTCAACAATGTTCGTGATTTAACGTACTAAGACATTCTTAAGAGCCAAACTGCAATAAAAAAATAAAAAAAAAACTCCTAGGGGAATTGAATACAAGATATACTGTACTAGAATTTTCAGAAATTGTTGAGGAATTTTCACGTCGTTTCTTTTATGGATTAGTTTTATACACTGATATTATTTTGGCGTTTCTTTATCACTTGCTTTCCGTTCTTTCTTAATTTTGAATTTGGGGGTGGGGGATTCCACATATAATTCTACTTTATTTTGGTCCCGGTTGAAAAAATGATGACATTGAATGTGGGGAGGAATCGATGACACTGCAGAAAAAAAGAATGAATCTAGCGATATATCTGTCTATCTATCTATCTATCTATCTACCTATCTATCTGTCTATCTATATATATATATATATATATATATTTGTGTATACAGTATATATTTACATACGTATATATATATGTATATATATATATTTATATACGTATATATATAATGTATTTATATACGTATATATATAATGTATATATATATATATATATATATATATATATATATATACATATATACATACATACATACATAGAGAGAGAGAGAGAGAGAGAGAGAGAGAGAGAGAGAGAGAGAGAGAGAGAGAGAGAGTTTAGAGGCAGAACGTTCACCAGATGAAGCAAGATACCCCAAAAACACCTCGTTCATCAAAAATTAAAAGGAAATGGTCTCCCGGGAAAGAAGACAATGTCGCGAGTCAAGGTGCTCTTGCAAGGGGGGAGAGAGAGAGAGAGAGAGAGAGAGAGGTGGAGGAGGGGAGAGAGAGAGAGAGAGAGGTGGAGGAGGGGAGAGAGAGAGAGAGAGAGAGAGAGAGGAGAGAGGCATGCTCACGTGTGCGAGTCCAAAATCAATAGAGAAATAAATTTCAAATGAACTTTGCATCGTCCAAAAGAGCTAATGCTCCTTCAGATCGATTGGGAAACGGCGGTGTGGATAGACCACATATATTACTCCAAAGTTTATTTCGGTGGGTCCGAGACAATATCGTTTTTTGTGAGACTTCATCGCTCCCTGCGCGCTCGAGGAAGACCCGGTTTCTTCTTCTTCTTCTTCTTGTGCTCCTTATGCATATGCTTGCTCCATTTCTTGTTAGATTGTGAGTTTTGGTAAATATACACATATATAAGTGCATATATATATATATATATATATATATATATATATATATATATATATATATATATATATATATATATATATATATATATATATATATATATATATATATATATATATATATATATATATATATATATATATATATATATATATATATATATATATATATATATGTATAATGTAGTATGCATATATATATAGATATATATATATATATATATATATATATATATATATATATATATATATATATATATATATATATATATATATATATATATGTAATCAACGGATAGGTTTGCTTAAAAAGCAAATGGATGTTACAGACTGAATACACACACAAAACAAAGCCACTACAACACCTTCTAAAAACATAACAAACATACGTCTCGAACGCTCGCCATACCCGCGCAATAACTTCTCGCTGCTGGGAAGAAAGGGCGTTGGGTCGTATGATACATGAAACATACGTACCGGGGTCTAAGCGATGTCAGGCAGGGCAGCCGATCGAGACCACAGGTCTACCCCAAAGCCAAATCAAAAGTCCTTCAAAAAGAAGGCATCGTGCTTACCCCATACAAAAATGGGAATAAAAGCACGTTAAAAGAAAAAGAAGAAGAAGATATATATATATGTGTATATGTATATATGTATATATACATGTATATATATATATATATATATATATATATATATATATATATATATATATATATATATATAATGTATGTATGTGTAATTACATATATATGAGTGTATATGTATATATGTGTGTGTATGTATGTGTGTGTGCAAACTTGTTGTGCGTTCATTTACAGATGGATATTTAATGTAGTTCTATTCCTATCGAAAAAATCTTTAAGCTATGATTGAATGGGATCTTTCAAATTCAAACTTGGAACTTTCATCATCGGAATAGCTTTGATCTTTGTCCAATCTTTTATCCGAAGGTACACACACACACACACACACACATGTGCCACACGGTCTTTGGTGTTAGGAATCTGAAAGGTCATGAATCGAATTTTTCCCCATCTTCGATTCGGCGTTGTTAAATTCGGCTTAAAAATCTTAGGTTAGCTTATATCAGATAGGGAACAATATGGGAAACACCGTGCTTTCAGTGTTTCGTTATGTGCTTGAAGATTACGACCACAACGAATAAGACAACAATCAGAAACCGTCTGTGTATTCTGATGTGATATTTCATTCCTTCTTCTCTTTAAGCATAATGGATGTTACTATCTTCCTAATTCTTCTTCTTGTGGAAATTGTGGCCCAGGAAAGATGTCAGACGCCTGCGCTTCTCCATGGTTATAAAGGTTCTTCCTATTTATAACTTTTTGATAAAGAAAATGTTGTGCAAACATTTGCCTTTACAATTCTCTTAAGCCCAGCATTCGCGTAATTACAGATTTTTAGTTCTTTAGATACCTGAACAGTAATAATGATTAGCCACAGATAAAGCGACATCTAACATGATGTTATTCTAGATATGCTGCAGTCTCAAGTGTTTTTAAATTGGATACGAAAGAATTGAGTTTATTGTCATTTAAACGTTAACGTAAGTTGGGGAATACTTTCTGTCACAAAGTCTACAGTACGTGAGTAAGTTTTGATTTTAAACAAATGCTCTTTTTTAAGTGAAAATGCGGAACATACTGATTTATTATTCCAAACTCACTCAGTAAACAAGAACTCTAAACCAGAACTTGAGGCCTTGTGCTTTATTGATGGCGAGTAATCAGCTTGTCAAGTGGTAAATCTATTTTAACTTGGAGGAACTGATTAAAGAAAAATCTTCCGGTATCTCAGCGATAATACGGAAGTCAGTCAGTTGATCCTCTCGTAGTGATACCCGCAGAGTTTTAGTTTTAGTTTTAGTTTTAGGTTTCACTTGCTTGAATCATCTTGTAAGCACTTATTTATTCCGTTGAAAACTTACTATTACAGTGTTTTTACAGGGATGCCAAAGTCTCTCTCTCTCTCTCTCTCCTCTCTCTCTCTCTTACTCTTTTATCTATATATTTATTAATTTTGTTTATTTTTTTCTAATAACATATCTTTTTTTTTTATTATTTCCTATTACCTTCTGTTACTTCTTCCAGATGAACACCATATTCGCTGGAAGCCTGAATTTCAAGTCAGTGGCCCCTGTGGGCTTGTACCATATCAATAGGATTTATGTTTTGAACAATAATAATTGTGATATATATATGTATACACACACACACACATACACACACACACACACACACACACACACACACACACATATATATATATATATATATATATATATATATATATATATATATACATGAATGAATTTTTATCACCTCACTTGTCGGCCGTGTGGTTAAAATCACGTCACTGTAGTCCTGAGTTCTTGTCTTCCGTGGTTCGAGCCCACGAGACGACGAACTTATTATCAACTAAAAAATTCCCCTTCGGGTAACATATATGAAAATATATTATTTCCGAGGTAAAGTAGATTGGATATTAAAGGACGTTTGTAGCTTAATGCTTATATATATATATATATATATATATATATATATATATATATATATATATATATATATATATATATATATATATATATATATATATATATATATATATATATATATATATATATATATATATATATATATACATATACATACATATATAATTATGTACGTCTTCACATCACAAACTTATTTTGAAAAGTATGCCCTTACGACGTCTTTGAAATAAAGATGAAATTCCCTAACCCCTCCCTCTCATTTTTTTTCCTAATCGATTCAAAGCACACACATTGATAGATATTCAAATGCTGCTCAGTCTGGAGACAAAAATATTTCAAGGATTAGTCCTGGAGAAAGACAAAAACTCTTCGCACTGAAGAGAAATATTGCTGTTGATCACGAAGCATAATTATTAGCGAGAGTTTTTGTCTCAGCCATTTTCCGTGTCTAAGCAAACACCGTTCGTTTACTCGCGACTTGTTAGAAATATACAAAGAAATATGTAAAGAAAACTGGTTTAAGCACGAAATACCAAAGAAACTAAAGACCTTACTTTAAAATTTGTTGATACAGAAAGTATTCTATTGCGTTCAATGTGTTTTTATTACTCTTTTGTAAAGTCTGTTTGGTGAATTGACTTTGCTTTTTATGGCCTTTTTTTAAACTGAGATGTTATCGATTTTCCCAAAACCGATCATAATTCCTTATTGCTTACCTTACTTTTAATAGCGCCGTAAAAGATTGTCATGGAATGTTGGGGACACAAAGGAAAGGAGCAAATTCAGAGTGTTGCTGTTGAAACGGTAAAGCGAAAAAGTTTTGACTGTTGAGAAGAATAATTAGCATACATACACAAATACAAGAGAAAATGACATCTCTTTCATCACTGGTCACGGGGCCGCCTTTTGCCCTGTTATAATTTTTGTCTTGAATGTTATTATCCCTATTAGACAAGCTTGCACATTCGTATGGACTAAGTCAGTCAGACTGATAACTTGCTCTTTAAAGCTCAACAGAATAGACCATCCATAGGTGGAAAAAGAGAGGAAATTGGCGAATAAAAAATATGATGTACAGAATCCCTCTCAATGGTTTGCATTACTTCCTGGCAGAAAGTGAGCAATCAATACAGTAGTTAAGCATAGTATGCAGAAGGGAAAATTGAGGTTTGGGCATACGAAGTGTTTAACACCGTACAGATGGAAATTTACAGCTAAAATATGACATGGCAACTATGCGACTTCAGTCCTTCTACCTCTAGCTGACAGTCATGCAGTAACAGGATTTTTTTTTTCTATAATGTCTTTTCTCCCAAAACCCTTTAGTTAGTCGTTCACCCAACGCATTTCACTTATTTGCGTTAATTTGCACATTATGCAGTTGGTTATTTTATCGCACCCCTTAGTTTAATCATAAAGGCTCCTATTATCATTCTTAATTGTATCGTATTCATCCCAGTGCCTGATAGACGTTCTTTTTTCCAACTCATTTTCAGCTGTTCCTTTAGAAGCATTTATTATAACTTTGTATTACAATGACTGTGATAAAGTCTAACTTTAATTAAATTTATAACTTTGATCATTTCATAAACTTAAAAAGGATTTAACGACTTCAGTCAATTAAACAACCCTGTATATTCTTGCTACTTATCCCTTTTACTCCCATTTTTCTTAATTCAACTTCATCACGAATTTAATGGTCAACCTCTCCATCCCCCTGTTAATTCCTGCTCTGCTTGGACATTTGCAGTTTATTTTCTTGTAAAGACTGAAAAGTATCTTTTCACAATCAGATTTTTACCTGCGTTGAATCCAGTGTATGGCACAGGAAGGCCAGTGAGCCTTCTTATTTACGTGTCAGTGAGCCTTCTTGCTCAAATGCAGAGGTCAGTTCAGACTTGAAATTGAGTGATAGCCAACAAAAAAGTAACACAAGAACGCTTGCATTTCTGCAACTTATTGCTTGGGTTGAAAAACCACGAGCAGGGAACAACACAAATGGTGGTATTTCTATCTGTTATGATAAAGAGATTTTCATTCTGTTTCACAATAGACTCCAGTGAACTTTATGATAATACTGGTTTATGGATTTTACGGGAAAAGTAAAATGTTAAGATCCACACGGTATTTGCAAAGATCCACACGGTATTTGCAAAGATCCACACGGTATTTGCAAAGATCCACACGGTATTTGCAAAGATCCACACGGTATTTGCAAAGATCCACACGGTATTTGCAACAATAAGCAGAAACGTATCACATGGGGGCAATAGAATTCTGACAAAGATTTAATTATTTTCACAGACGAAAGCTGCGAAGAAATGTTTGGCAAAGAACGAACCTAAGGGTTTTATTGGTGAATAATATGCAAAGCGGAGACCTGACTTGAGAACCAAAGAGCGATTCTACCCAGCTTGGAATTTGAGTATAATAGATAGCAGAAGAGCGTGAGCATTCGCCTCATTTTATGCTACATTTGCAGTACCAGAACCGAGTCCCATTCTCGTGTGCGTGACACATTTATCAAATATGGTATATCACAGCTCCATGCACGGACAATTGTGTGAAAAAAATGTGGCAGTTTTTGTTAGTGTAGTGCTTTTGCATCCTGAGTGGCTTGATAAAATGAACATGAAAGTTTCCACGAAGAGTTTGGGGAGGGAGGTAAAATGTAAAATTAAGAAGATTTCGAGGGTTTGAAAAGGATTGCCTACCGACGGACTGCTCGAATGGTGATGGAAATTATATCTGTCCTGGTGTTTGGTCCAAAGTGAATGATGCTCTTTACTTAACAAAAGTTAAATGAAAAGTAGGTATATAAAAGATGAAAGAGGCTTCGTTTGTCAGTAATTGTTAATAAAAGTTGGAAGTGCAGTATATTCGCTGTTATAGGCAATCTCTGGCCAGGCTTATGTAACTTCTGGCAAAGTTATCTCTGTAACAACCTAGAGTACCTCTGGTTTTATGACGATTGCTCTAATCTTGCTGGAATTAGGTCTATCCTGTACAGCTGCAATGATAAGAGGCATGTCACAGTATTTTTTGGTTACATTTGCCTACTGTGTTTAGTGATAATCAGTATTTATTCATATATTCCTTATTCTTGATGGCAGTTGTAAAGTGTAAACAAAGTTAAATAGCCGCGACACATCTTGGTAACTAGGGATTTTTTTTATATAATACATACATATATATATATATATATATATATATATATATATACATGTATATATATATATATATATATATATATATATATATATATATATATATATATATATATATATATATATATATATATATATATATATATATAAAACAGAAAATGTACCTTGAAAGGCTCATATCACGTCTACTGTATATTTTAAGATAACAGAGGCACACTTAACTGGGGAAGAAGACAAAGTTTCACCAACCTACCATCTCCAAAAAACGAAATCCTTATGATGCCTTAGTATTACAGAATTTAGTAAAATCCTTGAAGAAATCAGCGTTGCGCTCCGTATGTTTCTCTCTGCCAAGAGGCCACTATTGCCGTTCAACTCCGGGAGCTCTTCCACCTTGCTAATAGGCATTACGTGCTTTTCTCAGTCATAATATCTTGCAGGTGCGCTTTAAGTCGTATGAGGTAGAATGGCTTTATGTCTGGTAGTAAAGATTATCTCTTCCTGTGACATTTGTCACTGAAGATAGTTTTTTAAAGATATACGGACGGATGTAAGCTGTAAATGATGGTTACGCACCCATATATATGTGTGAATATAGTTTGAAAATCAAATGATAAAGAAATATGTATACAGAGATTAGTCAATATGAAGGTGAAAACATGATCCTTGAGAGAGAGAGAGAGAGAGAGAGAGAGAGAGAGAGAGAGAGAGAGAGAGAGAGAGAGAGAGAGAGGAACTTTTCAAGTCAATTTATTGTGTTTTTTTCACAACATAAATGTGTATGCAGAGATTAGTCAAATGAAGGTGAAAGAACTAAAGCGAATTTTCTCGTGTTGTATGTTAAATGAAGAAAGCTAAAGCTTTTCTTTTTTTTTTTGGCGGCAAATATAACTTGCTGTTGCTATAATTTCCTGTCATTTGGTTTATTTCTTTGTTTACATTGCCTGCTTGATATGAAAGATAAATCTTACGTGACTCGTTCATGAGATTGGATCAGAGTGACAATAACCCCGCCGGTAATGATTTGGTTCCCAAGGCTTTATGAACGTTCCCAGATTAGTGTTGGTTTTATGAAGATTGCTGTAATCCTACTGGAATCAGGCCAATCATGTACAGCTGCAGTGATAAGAGGCATGCAGCAGGATTTTTCAGTACACTTACTGCGTTTCTTAATGATCAGTATTTATTCATCATTGCTTTTGACGTCCTTGGAGAAATCTGGTAATTTCAAAAGACGCCTATAGTTTTCTAATTTAAGCTCAGACTGGAAGAGGCAACCAAATGTGCCTGTTTAACCAGGGCCCGAAGAGGATACGAAAATAAATAAATAAATAGATTAATAAATAAATTAATTAATAAAAATTCATTTGTTATCTTCTTAAGCCTTCATCGGTAACTTAGACTGACCTGAGTTTTCAGCAGCGAAGGTAACCAATGTTCTAGAAGTCCTGAACTTTCCAAAACTAGAATGAATTAACCCTAGTTTTCTTTCGTTAGGAAGTGAGAGCATGATCGTCTATTCTTTCACGAGAATGACTTTCTTATAGACTCAAGCCCCGTAGGGGGTTAGTGCCGTCAGTGCACCTCACGTGGTGCACTGTAGGCATTATTTAAGGGTGTTTGCAGCATCCCTCCGGCCTCAAGCTGCAACTTCTATCATTCCTTTTACTGTACTTCCGTTCATATTCTTTGTGTCATCGGACTTTCCGCCCTCTCTAACAACGGTTTCATAGTGCAACTGTGAGGTTCTCTTTCTGTTACAGCTTTCAGACCTTACTGTTAATTTCCCTTTCAGCGCTGAATGACCTCATAGGTCCCAACAGCGCCTGGCCTTTGACCAAAATTCTATATTCTATTCTATTCTGTAGACTAAAGATTTCTTTCTTTTCTTCTTGTTGAAATTACGCCGACACCTGGAATATATTAAGATGGTGGGTCACAAGGTATGGAACGGATAAACTGGAAAGCCTCATTTTGTTTCTTATTTTCTTCTTTACCAACTGTTTTTTTTTTCTGTCTTGTCTGCCATCCTTTGGATTTAACCTGCGAGGATCTCTCTCTCTCTCTCTCTCTCTCTCTCTCTCTCTCTCTCTCTCTCTCTCTCTAGTTCTGTCCCACTTTCTCCATAGCCTCGAATTACTCGTTAGGCTCTCTCGTTATTAATGCATTCTGTTAGCATTATGAAAATTTTAAACCCCTGTCTGATATGTCAGTAGTATGAGATTTGTTGTCGACATACATATAATATATATATTCCATATATATATATATAATATATATATATATATATATATATATATATATATATATATATATATATATATATATATATATATATATATATATATACATACACGTTTATTTTGTACTGATGCAGTGTTCAGTATTTTTGTGTGATTTTAATCCCATCTTTTTCTTCCGACCCAATTAATTAATTTTCTAATTAACTCACAGACTGCTTTCTTTTTCATTGACTCCTTTATGTTGCTAAAAATAACCGTTGTTGATTTTTTTTAATCTTGGAAGACAAAATCCGAAGAAAGAACTGCGTTCTAGGAATAAATATGTATGATACGTAGGTGAAAAGAAATGAGAATAGTGATGAGTAGATGAGGAAAGAGCAGTTGGGGGTAATGAGTAGATAATGATAACAGATAAGTGTGACATATACATTTCATTTTTAATTTTCTCTTTGGGTGGAAATGCCTTTGGTTTAATTAGGAACTATAGTGAAAAAGTGACATGCCGTCGGATTCGATAAAAATGAGGAATCCTTGATGATATGTGAATGAATGTAGGTGTATGTATGTATGAATAATAATGAATACTGGGAAGACAACACGAGAAAATCCAGCTGCTTATAAAAAGAGACAGACAAGGGGGAGGGGGAGGGGGAGGGGGAACAGGAGGAAGAGTAGGAGGAGGAGGAGGAGGAGGAAGAGGAGGAGGAGAGAGGGTTGAGGAGGAAGAGGAGGTGGAGGCAACAACCAACAGAAAACAGCCGAGTTTAAAGAGATGAAGATCGATAGACCAACTCTGAGAGAGAGAGAGAGAGAGAGAGAGAGAGAGAGAGAGAGAGAGAGAGGACAGGGGGAGGGAAGGGTTAAGGGGTGGAGGGAGGGTGGTGGATGTGTGCACCTTTTTATGGAAATACGCTCTTCCCTCTTTTCCTATACACCTCCGTCTGCCTCAAAGGCCTACTTCACCTCACTATGCTGCTAGTAGACATAGTGTCCGTGGAAATCCTCACTCGCTCTCTCCTATTCGAGACTTATCTTTGTTTTGGGAATAAAACAGACGACACACAGGTCCCCGGCACCCAGAGAGAGCAGAAATATGGGTGAGGGCGTTGAGGAAAAGTCAAACAACACGAAATTGGGCGAAAATTTCTCCAACCATATGGCAATCTCTTCCTCCCGCCTCCCCGCCCTCCCCCCAACAACCCCTTCTGCTCGTCATCTGCATGCGCGCTTTAGAGTGAATCGCTTAAATTTTCGTTCATACGCCAGGTGTCTTCGTTCACATTCACTAGAATTAGATTGGGAAGGAAAGGGAACCTTATAGGACGTCGTCCTCATTCATTTTTGACCTTTCCTTCGTTTGGGCATTGTTGCATATGGCTCGGCAGTTCATTTGTAGGTCCCCAAATGTTCTGGAATAAAACAATCGTGACAAATTGATCCTAGATGACGGAAACTGAAGATTTACTAGATACCTCCATAAAATGGGACAGAAGCATGGCGATGAAAGCGACTTTACATGAATATTACCCTTTTTGTGTGTGTGTTTGTTCATGCGTATGTATGCTAGGGCTTGTCTAAAGGACGCGTGCGTCGTCTCCGCTGTTTAATTTCCATTCCTTTGCTCTGCTTTTTAAATCTGCTGTTTGGGAATCGAGACACAAGCTTTCCTTTTTTTTTTTTTACGCCTGTCCTTGTTTATGAATATACTATCGTCATGTTTGATTTTGATGGGGAAGGGCTGGGGAAGTTGCCAGGCGTTCTCCCTGAGACATGGCAACGTTGGTCGTAGAATTGTTCCAGCAGATTATTCGTTTGTTAGGCGCATTTGATGATAGGCGGATAGATGTAAGTGACAGGGACGTAAACAGCGTGGTTTCACATGAAATGTGACCAAGAATAAACGGAACTGCTTATTTTCGTCAAACGTCGTTCGTTCGTTGCGGCATTTGGGAGTGGTCATAGCCAGCAGAGATTCACTTACAGTCCAGATGCAGGCGAGGAGCGCGATGCATGCCCGTATAATGGGACATAAACTAATAAAAGTGTTTGGCCATCAGTAGTAAACGTAATGACTTTGATGTTATTTTTGATGGACTGCTGGTCATTTTTATTTCAGCTAAACAATTTTAGTCAACATTCTCGCTAAAGTGGATGCGGTTTGTGACTTTTGTTTGTGTCTGTTTCTAAATATACCCGTTGGGGAAGTTGGAAGGAAGGTCTAAGCATCGCTTGTTTGTTTATTAGCTTATTTTTGTATTTTGTTAAACAAAAGTAAAATGCATACCGCGCGCGAACACAAACACACTTATACACATATACTGTACATACACACACACATACCGTATATATATGTGTGTGTCACTTATACACGCGTGACTTCTTAATATTCACAAATTTAAAGCCATAAATCTTTTGTTATCTAATCCACTATACCTGGGAATAACTTGCATCCAAATGGAATTATAACTGATAACTCTCTTGATTGTCCGGTGGTCAAAGTCACTGTATCGTTGTTCCTAAACCAAAGGCCCAGTTTCGAATCCTGGCCGTCGCAGAAGCACTTATCAGTAATTACCTTTAGATGTAAATTATTTCTAAGATATAGTGAATTCGATATTAAAAGATATTTGAGGCTCAGATTACACGTATGCAAAATATGGCCCAAATGTTACTTGAAATTTGATTATGGATTGAACTGACGATTTTTATGATTGGATCGATGGCACTATATCCAATCGCGGATGGATTCTACAGATATTACTCAACGTTAGAATTTGGCTGGGAATCTCTTCATATTTGAAATAGGCCTTAATTATATAATAATGATGTCTTGCAAACAGGTATTTCTTTATAAACTTTAAACTAGTATGTCATGTTAATAATTCACTTATCTTGACTGTAGTTTAGTCATGAAATATTTGCTATGGAGGAAATTTATTGAATGAATGCTATCAGCGTTATGTATATTAAAAGGATATTTAAAAGTTAAAGGTTAACATTGAGAGTCTATATAAAATTTCAGCCTATAAGTGAAGCCTGAAGGCAACACAGAGATTCTGAACTGAACTTTAACATAGAAAGACTGACTGAACTTTAACATAGAAAGACTGACTGAACTTTAACATAGAAAGAATGATGACTTGGAGGTCTGAAGTGAGCTTCTCGTTGTTTTGTTATCTGCAGTATGAAACTGAAATGAACACCACCTCATTTCAGTGAAAAATGAAACCAGGGTTGAGTATCGGCTATGAACTCTTCGCCCTTTTTTTTTTTTTTTATTTTAAGATCTAAACGACTGCTGTATTGAGTTTGAATTACTTTCTCTTGCTGATGTCAACAACTTGACAAGACTATGTATATTAACTTTTTTTTTTAATATTGTAACGACTTATCCAGATGACTGACAGTTTATCAGTTGTTAGTCACTGTGTCCACATCAACCTCTGTAGACACGAGATAAGGCCACTTCAATGAAAAAGAGCAAATGAATTTGAATAACGTTACAGTTATTCCGTCTTACTTTCTGCTTCTGAACCGTAGTGAGGTTTTTCAAGGTATACAATTCTTATCAATAAAGCCACCGAAGGGTTCAGCGTTAGCCAGATTATGAATAAATGTATGAAATTCAGTGCAATATGATCAACTATTTTCGTTTTCTTCCATTTTTTCATGTAAGTTCTATCAACAGAGAGGATTTTCACTCATCCATGACGGGGCTTACAATATATGACCATGTTTCAAGGGATTATTTCTGACTTTTCTGCCTGTCTGTTGATCTGTTGATCTGAGAGAGAGAGAGAGAGAGAGAGAGAGAGAGAGAGAGAGAGAGAGAGAGAGAGAGACTGGATATTTATGTGCAGAATGCATAGTTTGATGGATGTAACACAGAAGCAACAAATTTTGCACTCGTAATGCTGAACAGACTGTGGAACGTCCTTCGTCTTTCATAACTTACTCTTTCTTGTTCCCTGTCTTCTATGGTGTCTGTGTCACATCTGTCTGTTCCGGTTGGGCTTCGCGTCTCAAACGCCTGTCTCTGTGGGTAAAGCTGACCGAGATGACCTTGCTGTATTTTAGCCGATCTTGACCTTGAAGAGACATTTTCCTCTGCGCTGTTCGGGATCTTTTTTATTTGAGCTCCGAGGCCAAAGGGAGGGGCACCCTAATGCCCTTTTCTAGCCAGACCCACAGAAAACTAGAAATAGAAGGAAAATAGAATGATGGGGCTCGACTTAGGGTGATGGGATTGTCTTTCCTCTTAAAAGATAAAGGTAGTCACTTAGGAAAAGCAGACGTGGAAGACGACTTCCAAAGCAGCTTGATTTTAAATCCAGCATTTCATGAATTAGCTCCACCTATTTCATCCCTAATGAGTTTACCTCAGCTCAGATTTACTGCAGTCATTGATTAGGTTATGTGGATAGAAACAACTGTGAAAAATACTTACTGTGAAAAGAATTTGGTTTAATAGGTAAAAAAGACGAAAGTAATTACTATAGCCCTGAAGGAAATAAATCTAACAACCGTTTGTTATCTGCATTAGAACGTAAAGTTATTTAAACCGGCTGGTCTGGTCCCTCTTAGTCGAATAAAACTGCCGAGGACTTCCGTACCAGACTCTGTCTTACAGAAATTTACAGGCGTTAAATTGAAATGCCTTCCACAGATCCCACTTTTAGAATGAGGCCTGCAGGGGATTATCTCAGGATATGAGGAATCCAGAATGAAAAGTATATTCTCCTGAGTTCTGAAGGCAGTCACAGTAAATAAAAAAAAATAAAAACAAAAATCAAATAGGGTGACTTTCACTTGATGGGAGTGTGTGTATTCTGTTGAATAAAGACCGTAATTTGTTCGGTGTTGGGGAAGGACGCTTCACGATGAATTAGGCGAAAGGGTGTCAGATTTTGTTATGTGCGTTTCGTATTAAAAATGACTCAACACTTCACTTTCACTCAGGTGGTAGATTATAACCTTATCCATATATATATACATTCATGCACTATATATATGAGTACACACACATATATATACATATATATACATATACATATACATGCATATACTATTAATGTTTGGGCTATATATTGCATATATAGGACGAGGGCATCAGCTTTCCATTAATGAATAAATAGATAAAAAAACACTTTCAAAAAGTATGCAGTGAACAAGTGATAGGTTCTTGAAAGTTTTCCCCTCATACGAGAAGGTAGAACTGAATACTTAAAAGCCTTTGACGTATACGTACAAATTAATGAATAGTATTGAATTTTTTTTAGTAGACGAACTTCCAGCAATTGTTATAACCTACCTACATTAATTTCTCATTTCCTAAGAGGTATATTTGCTCGTTTTCTACCAGTATCATTCAAGAGGATGCTCTCACAAGAGATACCTGATTTGATATCAGTCTTGTCTGGGTTACTGTAGCCTTGTTTTCCTACATAAAGAGCGAGAACGCACGTAAACAAGGGACTAACCGCATATAACATTCACTTATACCAGTTTACGAGCAGTAGGAGTCCTCTCTTTTGTATTCTGGAGTCTTAATCTTTTTTATTGAGGAAGAAGTTCTTTTGATTTGATTAGCTTTCTGTTGCCTGAACCTCAGCTAAATTCTCTACTTTCTTTTTTCCCGTTTTATTTCTGTGACGCTAGAAAGACTGCCAGCTGCGTTTCTGAATCTAAACATATTAAATCTGACCTAAGGAAGGAAACGGTCGGCAAGAAAAAGGTAGAATCTTGATGCGGGATTTTTTAGCGTCGCAGAAACCAGAAGGAAAATAAAAGATCCAGGGAAAGACGAAAAACGGGGAGAACAAGATGAGGACAGTAAAAATGTTTTAAAGCAAGTCTGTGAGCTGAATGCCAGAGTGGGCTAGTCTGAATCCTCAAGTGGAAGGGAAAAAAAACGTCACAGACTTGTTTTAAAAGATTTTAAATTCCTGCACCTTGTACTCGCCATCCTTTCTTTGTTCCAGCAATTTTTCTTTCCCCTTCCCTTCTTTGGTTTCTGCTGCCTCTGTCTAGAAGTTCCGCGAATCAGTTTCTGCGATCTGCTTCTATTTATAAGTGAAGTTTGAGATTTTCAAACCAGGAAGTCGAAGTGTCCAAGATTTCTTTTCCTGCCTTCAGGTGAACTTGAGTCCGTATTTTCTTTCACATGTATGTATGTATGTATGTATGTATGTATGTATGTATGTATGTATGTATGTATGTATGTATGTATGTATGTATGTATGCTTATGAGCTTTCATACAACGTAAATAAGTATATATATAAATTCATATAATATAATTATATATATACATATATTAATATATATATATATATATATATATATATATATATATATATATATATATATATATATATATATATATATATATATATATATATATATATATATATATCCTGACTGAAATTGCACGTCTTAAAACTTTGCCAATATTCCTGTAAGAGGTGGAATGGCTGCCCTTTGATATAATAAGGTTTGAGAGCTAAATTTCGAATGCCTGGTGGCATTCAGATGACATGTTACCAGATAATATCACAGTCATTCCTCATGTATAGATTTAATTTTTCCATTCTCTTAGAGAACAAGCAAGAGTCTAGTTAACTACCAAATCTCAATACCTTCGTTAATTTTTAATATTTTCCTAAGTTCGTCTGACATTTTTCTTGTCAGTTCTTATATCGCCTTCTCCGTTGCCTTTGATGCTACTGTATCTGAAAATCATCAACTTCATGAGGATAAATGAAAACTGCTTGTACTTGAAAATATTTGAAATGTTCTTTTCAATCTCGCGAACTCCATGGCCAAATGTTGCAGATCTCCCTATTCAAATCACTTTGGAATTTTATGGAAGACAGGTGGCCTTGAAAATTCAACACCTGAGATCTTAAAAATTTTTTCTCGAAACTTATGATGACAGACTGGGAGGCAGTTTGATTGTGAGCGTTGTCATATCTAGGAACACAATATCGGCACTGTCATTGCAGTACAGTCAGTGAAGTAAATGTAAGTTGGAACCATCAACAAAAACCTCATGGTTTTAGAAACACCACAAGAACCATGAGAAAGATACGTAATGCTTTGACCCAGAATTATTAATTTTTTAGGGAGGCTTATTATTTAAACATTAAACCTCATATTCTGAATCATACTGCAGTTACTGCACCGGCAAAACAAAATCCATGCAGGTGGTTTTTGTCCACAACCTTCCATTCTGACAAGTGCCTGTTTCAGGCTAAGCGAAATCAGAGATGCTTGGAAAACCACATTATCTTGTTTACTTGCCACTGTTCAGCTTCCTTTCTTCTCCTGCAATATAGGCAAATTGAATAATGGAAAAACATGCATTTTGTGTCATTTTAATTTTGTTGCTTATCATTCAGTTACCATTACTTAAGGGCTAATGATAAGAAAGAGCAAGGAAACGAGGTGGTATAAGGCCTGTAGGATGTTTCAGCAACAACAAAAAGGAAATCATCTTTACCTTTACTTGCTGTCTTAGTTAATATTATTATTTCATTAACACTAAATCAACATTTCCCCTGGAAACTGGGGATTGCATCTTGTTTCCTTCTTGCCCTCCGCCCTGTAGCTAATCCCTCATTCGACCTGCTTGTGACCAGACGGTGCATGACCTTTCGTGACTCGGCGCGGTTTCTGAAATAATTCGATTCAGCCGCCAAATTTCCTTGCGTCTTTGATGTGATCCGGATCTGGACATTTTGGAAAGACGGTGACTCGACTCCTTTCATCTTTTGTGCAGTTCGGTGATATCCGGACAAAACTCTGGTCTGTTTTCATGAGAGCTACGTTATTATCTTAGGTCTCATCTTTAATGTATCAGCCGTGACCGAAACCGCGGGCAAATTATTTACTTATGATTTTCTTGTTCGCCAGGCACAGGCAGTGTAATATTTTTATGCAGTCTCTCTCTCTCTCTCTCTCTCTCTCTCTCTCTCTCTCTCTCTCTCTCTCTCTCTCTCTCTCTCTCTCTCTCAAGGTATATCTGTTACTCCTTTGTGATGAGGAACCAATTTTAGGAGAACAACAAGATTCGTTCAAGAGTATTTAAATCTTTATGGATAAATACGAGTTGTAGATTTAGCCATTTTTAGCTACTAAAGAGAACGGTTTGGTCCGTTGATTTTTATACTTCATAAAAGATATTTTACACCATAAGCTGTTAAGGTTAAAACAGTAGATATTTAACAGTCTATCTATCTGTAAAACAGGAAAAACGCGATGTCAAAAACATCAGTCCACACGATAGCATAAGAGGGATACAGTGACATTCAGGCGATATCGTGAAACTTGGGTGATTCAGACGCTTGTTTTGACTGGCATGTGATTCCTACCGGGAGCCAACCGGGAACTCTTTTTAGTTTAAAATTTCGCCATTACATTGGAAAGTTTGGTGATACGGTCCATTCTGCAGATGCCGTGCTGACAGTAGCTGTTTCCACGATCATGTATGCAGACTCCGGACGGGTTGGGTCGTGTCTTTTCCGACGAATTCCAAGGACTAGCTTCCATCCTCTTTCTCTCTGAGATAAACACTTTTGCTCAAATTGCTCGAGAGAGAGAGAGAGAGAGAGAGAGAGAGAGAGAGAGAGAGAGAGAGAGAGAGAGAGAGAGAGAGGGGGCGGGGGAAGTTAGCCCTTTATATATGTTTCCACGCAATTCTTTCTGGAATTTTCTAATATGTTCTTGATTTGAGAACCGTTCATTCTGCTTTTTTTCATTACCTGTACAAGATCTGCTTTACTGTGATACATCATATATCCGACGTGAAGAAACATTCAACCACTTCATACGTCTAGCCGTCACTGAAGGCTCATCAGTAACACATCGACCACCCCCCTCAGCACAGACTGTACATCTCATCCCTGTCTTGCTTGCATCCTATTACATATATGCCTATCATCCGAGAGAGAGAGAGAGAGAGAGAGAGAGAGAGAGAGAGAGAGAGAGAGAGAGAGACTGTACATCTCATCCCTGTCTTGTTCGCATCTTATTACAGATGGCTATCATCTAGAGAGAGAGAGAGAGAGAGAGAGAGAGAGAGAGAGAGAGAGAGAGAGAGAGGGGCTGTCCATCTCATCCCTGTCTTGCTTGCATCCTATTACATTTGTCTATCACCTAAAAAAGAGAGAGAGAGAGAGAGAGAGAGAGAGAGAGAGAGAGAGAGAGAGAGAGAGAGAGAGAGAGAGAGAGAGACTGTCCATCTAATCCCTTTCTTGCTCGCATCCCATTACACATATATGTCTATCATCTAAGAGAGAGAGAGAGAGAGAGAGAGAGAGAGAGAGAGAGAGAGAGAGAGAGAGTCCTCCTGCTTATCTTCTGCCCTTGACTGCGTTCCATGTTAGGTGTTGTGAGACAACAATGGCGCTGAATGATTTGCCTCCACACTACGAGATCAAATTAGATTGTCTCGTACCTTTTGCATGCGATCAAAGTTCAACGCTGCCACACGTGAGCGCCCAAGCTTATATAGTATGGTGTAAAGCTAGATGCCTCGGAGCCTCAGTATGGATGCGCTCATGCATGCCTGTGGGATATGCATAATACTTGTTCCTATGAACACATGAAAATATCTATGTTTCATTCCTTCTGCTCGCTTAGACAAGCATATATCTACCTCCTCTAAAAGGAAAATGGTAAATAGCGTATATATATATATATATATATATATATATATATATATATATATATATATATATATATATATATATATATATATATATATATATATAATATATATATATTTATGTACATGTGTATACATATTATATATATATATATATATATATATATATATATATATATATATGTATAATGTATATTTGGAAGATCTAATAATAGATTTCCATTGATATCTTTGAAGTGTGCATGACTATGACAGCGAATTTTCAGTACATTTTTGAAGCCTGGTTGTAATTTTTCCTTATGTTAATTTGTCTTCATGTCTGATATCCGTCTATAACTCTATATATAATAAAAAAATTCTGACATCTGTCTACATATAATAAAAATAAATACACAGTCACATCCACACAATATAAAATTATACATATATATATATATATATATATATATATATAGATATACATATACATATATATATATATATATATATATATATATATATATATATATATATATATATATATATATATATATATAGATTATATGTACATGTGCTATAGTGTTTTTGAAAGTATATAGTAACTTTAGTCGGTGCAACATCAAAAGAATATAGGTTAAGGTCACTACTGTTTTAACAAACGGCTGTGGAGTACATTTGAATCATGGGCAGGGCAGCTTGCGTGTATTGTACGATTCCCTTTTGCGTAAGTTTCCTGGATTAGTACCTTGTCTTTTAAAGGGTCAGCTTTTGCGTTTTAGTATAACGTTACAGTATGCACGTTTGTTTGTGTGTGTCTGCGTCCGTGCGTCTGTGTGTCTATGTACAGCAGATATTTGAACGTCAAAGAACCTGGATACTTGTGCACGAGGTCTTGGTTACTTTCCTTGTGCACGACAGTCTGTTCATGAGCCTCTGAATGGACTTCTTGGTTCCAGTGCCTTAAACAACTTGTGTTTATCACTCCTTTGAAAATACTTATGGCTCAATGGTATCTCAGACGTCAAGTCGGAGTAATGGGCCAGGGAGAAACAGCTCGAGAAAGCAGCAAGCGGATTATGCCCATGTTTAGATGATGCTTCTTACTGGAACCATAGAACGCCTCCCATGAACGCTCCTGCCAAACTGTTTTTATATCATATTCTCAGCCAAGAGACTAGGAAGAGTCTATTCTTAACCAAGAGACTAGGAAAGGGTCTATTCTTAACCAAGAGGCTATATAAGAGACTAGGAAAGAGTCTATTCTTAACCAAGAGACTAGGAAAGGGTCTATTCTTAACCAAGAGACTATATAAGAGACTAGGAAAGAGTCTGTTCTTAACCAAGAGACTGTATAAGAGACTAGGAAAGAGTCTATTCTTAACCAAGAGACTAGGAAAGAGTCTATTCTTAACCAAGAGAAGGAAAGAGTCTATTCTTAACCAAGAGACTAGGAAAGAGTCTATTCTTAACCAAGAGACTAGGAGAGTCTACTGCTTTCTAGCATTACATGATCAACTTGCAGATGTTCCTCTTTGCTTTCTTCTGTTTATTGTTTTCTCAGTCTTTCAATATTTCCCATCTGGGATATCCACTGCGGACTTTTCATCGTTTTTCTTATCTGTTCTTTCCTTATATTTGCGTTGCACGATGTTATTATTTTAGGTTTTATTTTATTTATCTTTTCTCGCCATCAGTTGCCTTTCCAGTAGTCTCTCTCTCTCTCTTTGTGTGTGTGTGTGTGTGTGTCTGTGTGCTTGTCTCTGCTGCAATTGGTGAGTGTGTGACTGAAACGACGAGTGAGCTTGCTTCCATGCCTGATTTTCACCATGTTAAAGCTCAAGTGTTTCTCTCTCTCTCTCTCTCTCTCTCTCTCTCTCTCTCTCTCTCTCTCTCTCTCTCTCCTTCAGTTGGCGAATGCTTGTGTGACTAGAAGCACAAGCATGCCTGATTTCTACCATGTTAAAACACTAATAATAATCTCTCTCTCTCTCTCTCTCTCTCTCTCTCTCTCTCTCTCTCTCTCTCTCTCTCTCTCTCTCTCTCCATTCGGCTCTTGGTTGGTGAGTGACTGTAACGACAAGCAAGCAAGTGTGCTTTGATATCTGGTTTCCTCCATGTTAAAGCTCAAGTGCTCTCTCTCTCTCTCTCTCTCTCTCTCTCTCTCTCTCTCTCTCTCTCTCTCTCTCTCTGCTGTAATAGGTGAGTGTCTGTGTGACTGAAACGGTAAATATTCCTGGTTCCCGTCATGTTAAAGCTCAAATGCTCTCTCTCTCTCTCTCTCTCTCTCTCTCTCTCTCTCTCTCTCTCTCTCTCTCTCTCTCGTCTCGTCCGTAATTGGTCAGCGAACATGCCTGGTGCCTGTCACCATGATAATGTTAAGTTACTGGATTCCCTCTATTCTTTCTCATCTTTCTTCTGATCTCTCTCTCTCTCTCTCTCTCTCTCTCTCTCTCTCTCTCTTGCACATGGTCAGAGGATTCTTCTACTGGGTATTAAAAACTGGCGTCATATCTACTATGGTCATCGACGACCGGACTGAAACGGTGAGCGAATGTGATGTGATGCCTGGTTTCCACAATGCTATGGCTGTCTTTGCCCGGCCCTACTCTCTCTCTCTCTCTCTCTTCTCTCTCTCTCTCTCTCTCTCTCTCTCTCTCTCTTCTGAAATTGGTGCGTGGTTGACTGAGCCAAAGTGCGAACGTGGTTGGATGCCGGTTTCGACCATGCTCAACCCCACGAGTTCGTTGCTCTCTCTCTCTCTCTCTCTCTCTCTCTCTCTCTCTCTCTCTCTCTCTCTCTCTCTCTTTGGAATCGTGAGAGAGAAAGAGAGGCTCATGCAAGGCCTCTCTTTCTTTCTCACACAGTCAGTAATTATGTGTCTTTTAGAGAGAGAGAGAGAGAGAGAGAGAGAGAGAGAGAGAGAGAGAGAGAGAGAGCATATTATGATTTCGATCATAGTGTTTACACGACCAGAGAAAGGCCCTGGATATTTTGTAAAATCTTATGTAATAACGTAAACACATGACTACAAATTCAGAATCTGATTCTGCGTATGTGAATCTGACTCAGCCCTTTAATATACAAATGTATCTATCTATCTATCTATCTATCTATCTCTCTATATCTATTTTTCTACCAAACTGTGATGCACAGGTAATAGAGAATTCATAGCTATCTATTTATGGCGATGGCGTTCCAATATCTCCTCGCACAGCTTCAGACCCGAGCTCAGTCCCACGGAGGGGAATCTACTTGTAGCTGCTCCCTAAAAAAATAATTGTGTTTGTGTTGACCTAAGAAGTAATAATGTACCTGGTGGTTGTTTGATTGTTGTGGTAGCTGTAAGGCGGGTAAAGACTTTGGCCCAGTAATCTCATCCCCAAAAGTTGAATGAAAATCAGCCTTTCAAAAGGAAAATGCGTGTATATATAGTCTCTCTCTCTCTCTCTCTCTCTCTCTCTCTCTCTCTCTCTCTCTCTCTCTCTATATATATATATATATATATATATATATAAAATTACATATAATTATATATAAAACATACATATATATATATATATATATACTGTATAAATATACATATATATATATATATATATATATATATATATATATATATATATATGTATATATATAATACCTAATCTAATATATTAATGCTACACGAGTACAGCGTTTTAGAGAAGAAACTTTTCCTAAATTGTCTGTCATGCGATGATTAGGTGAAGATGAAAGGATTTTTCTGCAAGGGCTGTTGTATTTCTAATAATGAATTAATTGATTGACTTTGCTTTAACACTATTACTGGCCCTCACTATGGGGGACATGTCACTATAGTGCCTGCGAACCATACTTACAATATGTCTTCATTGCATTGGTATACAGTTCCTCGTTGGGAGAGTCGGTAGAGTTGTCGGCTAGCACTCGCTAGGCCCGAGTTCGAGTCTTCGGCCGGCCAATGAAGAATTAGAGGAATTTATTTCTGGTGATAGAAATTCATTTCTCGCTATGATGTGGTTCGGATTCCACAATAAGCTGTAGGTCCCGTTGCTACGTAACCAGTTGGTTCTTAGCCACGTAAAATAAATCTAATCCTTCGGGCCAGCCCTAGGAGAGCTGTTAGTCAGCTCAGTGGTCTGGTAAAACTAAGGTATACTTATCTTTGCATTGGTATATCTGCACCAGTGTCTGTGTGTAGGCCTACTTACTACTGTTTTTCGCCTGATTGCAGTCTAGGCACGTACAAACACACACAGTCACACACACACACACATACACACACACATACACACACACTTTCACGTATGTCGATGTTAAAGAAGCAAACGAAAGACAAACGTATCATGAAGAGATTTGCGAAGAGAGATCCGCAGCAAATACGCCTTTTTCTGACAACACAAGGGATTGAAATCAATATTCTGTAATCTATAATCTGGTGAAATACGCGCGTGATAATCTGCGGTTAGATTAAGAATACGAATGGTAAGTCGAGGATTAATCAGGGATTACAGGATTTCCATGTATTGATTAGAAGACGCCCGCAATCCCAGTGCCCTGAACTATCGATTACATCTGGCAGTGAAGTGGCACGTTGCAGCCCTTAATGGTTTATTGCATAGTTGGTCCCAGTCTCCGTCCCCACTCCAGTTCTTTGTTATTTGCTTGGTTAGTCCTTACTTGAGCTTGGACGCCTGCTTGTCTGTCCGTCTTTATGCGTCAAAGAAATACTCCTTTAAGAGTCTTTCCTTTGATGCGATTGTGTGGTTGACTTGAGTGTAGTATCTCCTGTACCTTATTCCCCATTTACTATTGTTTAATTCATTCCTCTCGTTGTTTAGTTCATATTGTGCTTCCATGCTCTTCTTATTCCAATGAAAATCTTGCTTGATATCCTACTCATCTAGAAAAGGGAGAATGAAATGAAGGTTTCAATCCGTTTTGAGGGTTCCGTAAGTGGCTTTTTGTCTACTGAAAATATGATGTCGAAGGTTGCTCTAATGTAAATACACTGAAACACTATGGCCCTCTCTTAATCTCATTTGCAGATAGTTCCTTAGGGATAATGAGTAACGATGGTTTTTTTTTACACAACTGAGAAACACTGTTTGGTTGCAGAGTGAATTCGCACGCGATTCGTGTGATACGTTTCAACAAAAGAAAATCAAGTTGATCTCTACACACAGAACGCTTCGTAAAGGGCAAATTGAACTAGAAATAAGCTAAGATTAAAATTAAATTCGATACAGATCATTCATTCTACGGTAGCTGTAGCCCAAACATTCTTCAACAGAAAGCTGGTTGCTCTCAGAATTCCCCGAAGCGCGCACGTGGGGAAAGGTGAACGTTTAAGACGGGAAACTTGAGGCAAAAAGGAAAAAAGAAAGGGAGGTAAAAAGACGGGGAATGTCCTCTCTTAGATTCCGCTTCTTACGGGAATTTCAACACGTCGCAAGTCTTGCTGTTAGGCAAATTATCGCCCATCCTCTGAATTTAAGTCTTCCCTCGGGCCTCGTTCCTTTTTCCGGGTGAGTGGGACGGTTTCCGAGGGCAAGGATGAGCCGCCTTTGGGGGAAAATCTTTGACTGACATTTTTACGCCATTATTTTTAACACGATTCCTGTTATTTTACTTGGAAATTGTTTTTGTGGTTTTCACTCACGGCTGCGTCTCAGTCTGGACAGTTTCGTTTTAATACCTTTATAAATCTTAACGACTGCAAGATTATTTCTCACCGCCATCGGTCTTTGAAATGAAATTAGTTTTCATATTCGAGTTCTGGGTATCCTTTTCTTTCGTCATAACACTTTTCTAGATTATTTTATACCTGTTTAAATTTTCTGCTTAATATTTTTTTTCTGAGTGCGATAAGATTCATTCACGCTTGTCTGGCGGTTCTTTGAAGTGACTGAATTTTTTCCGTTATATATCATCTACTATGGAGCTGTGTGAGATGACTATCAACTACTATGGAACTTTATTTGCCACTGTCAACTACTATGGAGCTGGGCCCACGTTCGACTCTCCGGCTGGCCAATGAAGAAATAGAGGAATTTATTTCTGGTGATAGAAATTAATTTCTCGGTATAATGTGGTTCGGATTCCACAACAAGCTGTAGGTCCCGTTGCTAGGTAACCAATTGGTTCTTAGCCACGTAAAATAAGTCTAATCCTTCGGGCCAGCCCTAGGAGAGCTGTTAATCAGCTCAGTGGTCTGGTTACACTAAGGTATAATTAATTAATTAACTACTATGGAGGCTCTTAGCCTTGAACAAGGAAGCATCTTATCGGTGCTTCGAATATCAACCTTTTCGTTAACCTTGTTAATGGTATACATTTTTTGATGTGCAATGTTCAAAAGGAGGGGGAACATAATGCCCTTGGCTAGCCCAGGCCCGAAGAAAGCGAGATTCAGGAAAAGAAAAGAAGAAAAGTTATAAGAATATGGAAAAAACAAGAAGCAGGAAGACTATTTTAAAGCGCCCTTGATCGAAGTAGTACCTGCTGAAAAGAGAGACGGTATCTTGCGTTGGATCAATGTATAGTTATGAATATTTTCACGTAATGTCTCGTAAACCTCAAATGAACTTTGTATTTACTTGTTTCCGGCAAATTTCATTATACTTGCTATGCCTGGTCTCTCTCTCCCTCGCGGTCTCTCTCTATCTCTCAACACACGTATATATATATATATATATATATATATATATATATATATATATATATATATATATATATATATATATATATATATATAATTATTTTTTTTATATTCCGGCCAGCTTACGATTTGACGACAAATACCAAATGACTTTTCGGCTTGTTTACCATCATTAACCGCCTGTTGTATTGATCTTCGGCCTGTTTACGTTTTAACTATCGGTGTACGGTAGCTAATTGGTCCCTCACGCCATTCCGCTCGGCCTGTGATTGGCCGAGGCCCAAATGTTACAAATCCTCGTTACTAATGTGACCTGGTGTCTGAAAATTAGGTGAAGTCCCAAAAATGTGCCGCAGAAAAATACTCAAAATCCGTTAATAAGGGAGAGAAGTAACAAAAGACTCGTTAACAAAGAACAAGGTTTATTATGTATAAGCAATTTATATATATATGGGAATGGAAAATGCACTAATCAGTCCTAAACTTATACCTAACTTAAGTATACGAGCTTAATCTAAGAATTTACAACCTAGAGCAAACCTTAAACCTATAGCAAAACTTTATCGTAAGACATAACAAATAGCAATTAAAGTAAATTCCATCAAATGAAATAATACATAAAAAAATCATAAATAAATCCAACACTCAAAATAAAGGCATAAAATATATACAATATAGTTGCTGTGGGTATTCACGTAGTACAAGGTGAGAAATGGGTCCTTCGTCTGATTGCAGTGAGAACAGGACTAATCTACCTACGTATGGTGCACAGTTACAGATCCCGGCCAGGCCCCCAAATGTGTGTATATACTGTATATATATATATATATATATATATATATATATATATATATATATATATATATATATATATATATATATATATATATATATATTATATATATATATATATATATATATATATATATATATATATATATACACACAAATAATTAATGTACCAATTAATGTTTGTAATGATGTATTTTCGTACTGATTTTAGTTCAGGGCTGATAAGATAGAGTAAAGTATTTTCAAATCAATACGATCATTCTTTTTAGATCAGCTTTCAAATATGCTGCTCGTACTCTTTGCGACTGACCAGCTAATCCTCGAAGGTCTCTTTGGTAAACCATAACTTTATGACTACAAACGACTGACTAAACTACGCTACCTAAATGCAGCGATCAATAGAGCAATCATTCACCCTATGATATTCTAGATTCAATAAGGAAATGTTAAAGTAGATTTTCAAGGTTTATGGCTGTATACTTCTTTTCTTGTGATTGGTCGGTCTAAGAATCCACACTCTACTATTCCTCGTTAGAGAGCCTCTCTTCTTCATTCCCCTTTAATAAAAAAAAGCAAATAGCATCAAGTCTAACTCAAGCATCAATTACACTGAAACCACCAAATGATCAACTTATCATTCTATCTACTGTTAATGTTTCATAATAACATAATAAAGGCTCCTTTACCTTAGACCCATGCAGCTCCGTCACTGAAACGTGATGACCATGAGGTCTCCCACCGAGGAAGCCCCTTGTCATCGCATGCTCATCAATTTCTGAAGCGAAGAAAATGTCACATGTCTTCCACTCCAGATGAGCATTATGCTCTCTTATTTTGGTCTTTTGACGATGATTTTCTTCTTAGGGAAATTGAAGGCTATTGTCATCGATATCTTCAGGAGTCCTCCCTCCCTTCCTTTCGGTGTAACAAAAGAGCTCCTTCTCTTTCACTGCCAGTGGCCCGCATCTCTCCAATAAATTTATATGACCGTTGCTCACTCGGTCGCTATTAAGCGATTTCCGCTAAGTGTAGCGTTCGCGAGCTCTGTCTGAGAAATTTTACGCGATGTCTTGTTGGTTCCTTTTTGACAGAAAGGTGTGAGGTGTTTATATTCAATGTCATGTATTCATTTATTTTATGTGGATGTGTGTATATAGCTACGCACACAGTCTCACACATATGTACCGTGTTCATATAGTTTTATGGTATCTATATTTAATTGTAAAAATATCAAGGTAACTTATTTACATTACGTTTATATGCAATTAATTAAGAAAGAAAAAACTTCGTGCCAGTTCTTTATTATAAGAGATGTTGTGCATGCTCCACATGGCAAGAGCATTTCTGCTCCCAAGAATTAATTTATCAATCTAAGAATTAGAAAACGAAAAAGCAAATGCCATTAATATTAACAATAAATCAAGTAATCTGGCACCAAAATCACCTCACATATTTTGCCAAGGACAATATATGAGTTATAACTCACTTGACTAAAGAATGCAAGAAGACGTTGCAACTTGCCTTTGGTTTGTGGTAGTTTTATTCACCTGAATTGGACTGTTGGCCATTATTTTGAAGGTTTAATATTGATTAGAATTGCAAGGTAGAAATCAGCGTTCTTCTAAAGCTCTCTTACATAGTTCATATTTTCCATATATATGAGTATATATATGTATGTACGTATGTTTACATACATATCTATCTATCTATCTATCTATCTATCTATATATATATATATATATATATATATATATATATCTATATATATATATATATATATATATATATATATATATATATATATATATATATATATATATTCAAATATATTTACATATATAATACATATGAATTTACGCACACACACACACACACACACATATATATATACTGTATATAAACAGATAATATAATATAATATACTACAATAACGGGATAGTAATCAGCTGAAAGTAATGCGGGACATCAGGTTTATCACGAGAGACTTCAAGATTATTTCTAGCCTCATAATTATTGAGATTCGATGTGAATCGAACAAAAGACCTAAATTAGCTTTTAGTTAAATTAAATCGACGAGCTTTGTACGATGTCATATTTGGTAGTGCTTCTAGTCGGGCCTCATTGCAATCATTACAGGATCTCTCCACTTGACTTTAGCTTGCTTTAAGACCATAGTAGTTCTCGTTGGACGGGTTGATCTAGTTCTCGGCTAGCACTCTGCTGAGCCCGAGTTCGCGTCTCCGGCTGGCCAATGAAGACTTAGAAGAATGTATTTCTGGTGATGGAAATTCATTTCTCGCTATAATGTGGTTCGGATTCCACAATTAAGCTGTAGGTCCCGTTGCTAGGTAACCACTTGGTTCTTAGCCACGTAAAATAAGTCTAATCCTTCGGGCCAGCCCTAGGGGAGCTGTTAATCAGCTCAGTGGTCTGGTTAAACATTAGGTATACTTACTTGAGACCATAGTTGTAGCGTCGCCAGCTTGTGGCATTAGATTAGTTACTATATCTGTTGAATTAACAATGGAAGACTGCTGCGTTGACAGAGATTTTTGGAGTCTTACAGAAAGTGTGACGCCGTCATACTTGTGGGACCGACCGAAAACGTCCTGGGCTTTCCCCTTCAATCGTAAATATTAAATGCTGACAGTTTCCTTTCGTCTTCCGTTGTGGAATATCTCTTCGTTTACCGATGTTTCAAAGATACTGAAATGAGGATTGTGCTGCATACGTCCAAAGAGGGATAACTGTTTTGTATTAGAAATGATACACCCGTAGATATAGCCATTTAGTTATAATTATTAATCTGAGAACGCTGTCAGTCAAGAGTTAAAATGCTTGTTGCGTAACATTGTATCTAAACAGAAAAAAAATATGATTTACAGATGTTCTTAGCCGAACATCAATGTCTCATTGACGTTAATTTTCAATAACACCTAGAGTTCTTCATTGGGGGGGGTGGGTAGAGCTCTCGGCTAGCACGCTGTTGGCCCAGCGTTCGACTCTCCGACCGGCCAATGAAGAATTAGAGGAATTTACTTCTGGTGATAGAAATTCATTTCTCGTCATAATGTGGTTCGGATTCCACAATAAGCTGTAGGTCCCGTTGCTAGTTAACCAATTGGTTCTTAGCCACATAAAATAAATCTTATCCTTCGGGCCAGCCCTAGGAGGGCTGTTAATCAGCTCAGTGGTCTGGTTTAAACTAAGGTATAAATAACTTTTTCAGTAACATCTGAAATCTTGCAATGAAGTGTGTCAGTCACAGACAACCCTCCTCCTTTATCCGAGGCAAGGATTGGTGCAAATAGATAAATTCCGATGGCAGGGTCAAGGTCAAAAAGAAGGTACTTTCTTTTTTTTCGGTGTTCATTCACGTGCGGGCGAGAGGAAGACCTCTCTTAGATTTCTTAAAGAGAAATTTCCTGCTTCAAATTGAATCTTCTTCCAGGAAAGGTTCTGGCATTGTGAACCGACACATTGTTGCACCTGTAGATAAGATGACAGGAAATAACATTGCACAGTAAATTCAAAATTGCAAAAGGACTCTATATTTGTTCCTGGGGCATGACTTACATTTTACTGAAATACTTTAAAATGGACTGGTTTATTTTTGATGTTAGAAACAAAATATGCATAGGAGGAAGTAGTTAGTAAAAATAACACTTTTCTCTTCTTTTTTTTTCAGGAAAGCTTGTCCGTGAATGGTAAACAAAGAGAGGGCCACTCATCAGCCGTGACCTTTGCTAAATTCAAGTGACGTCATTTTTAACCCCATCTCTCACGCGTGAATAATCCCCTGTCAAAGACATCTTTCGAGAATCTATTCAACGCCATTCACGAACCAGTGAAGTCTGGAGTTTGATTCCATGGCAGATAAGTGCACGAAGTGACTCCAATCGAACTCATAAGGACAACTTGTCTATGTGATCTCAGACACTGCCTTTGATTCAAGTGCACATCGCAAGGACACACCAAAATGTGTTGTGAACACGTTTCAATCAACCCCTCGTGAGCGGCTCCCTGGGAAATGAGACTGTTCCAGTGAGAAAACACCCAGATGGAAAGAGGTCTAGAACTCGTCACTTCCGCGAGAAAAATGGAGTGAGACACATACGAAGCGAGAGATCAGGTCGAGATACATTTCCGAGTTTGTCATGGGGGAAGAGTCTCTCCACTGGCACCTGAGATGGATGCTGCTTCTGTTGGCCTTCGCACTTACAGCCAGACGCGGTGAGTACCTCTTGGCGCTGCTCTTCGTGTAGGCGTTGTGTACAGATCCGTTTTATGTATTTATGTATTTTGTTCGCTTGTGCAAACAGGCAAACACTTATACATATGTATGACTGTGCGCAGAGCACTGTACTGAGTGTGTGTTAATTAGATGGCATTGTTATTATCACTGTCAGTCTTAATTTTTGGGTGAATTTAAAGATGTCATTTAGTTTTGTATCTATGTTCCAGAAAGTCTTGCAGATAGACGTAAGTATGAACAAGTTCTTAGTGTATTATGTTTGTCCTTGGTCTTTGGTCTAAGTACGACTATGAAGTACGTATGTGTGTACGTAGGTACTATGTACATTTATACAAACAGACATGCAGACTTGCAGATGTACATAAGTAAGCAAATGGGTAAACTGTACTTTGTGTTTGCGTATTAGTTGGTATCATTACTATCATTATCCATGATAATTGTAATAGCCCTGATATTACTGTGCCTGTGCCTGTAGTATGGTAAGGACATTTAAGTAAAATTCTGTTTCTATGAAGACTTTAGGCAAAAGCTTTTTCATTTGAACGGCGCGTGGACCCTTCATGGGTCTAGCGTTCCAGTTACATTAGTTTCACATAAATATATCATTTTAACTTTGATTTGTAAAAAAAAAATGTGAACTGGTTATCCATGATGACTTTAGGTTTAATTTCGCGTACATGGTAAGCCCTAAGTATTCCTAATGACAAATAAAATGGAAGAACCAGAAGTTAGATGACTCCAGTATACTTTGGCAGATAGCTTCGAGACATCTCGTCTCCTCTCCTGTCTTTATAACTTGTGGTGGTATTACTATCATTGGAAGTTTGCCAGTGACTTTTTGACAACCTCATTAGAAGTTTGGTGGAACTGTCCTGAGTATACATAGCAAACATCGTTTCATTTTTTTTCTTTTTTCTTTCTTATTCTGATTTTGTAACTTGTTATTCGTTTATTCAGAAATACGTTAGGAAATGTTATAACCTCTTTTTAACTGCTTGGCACAAAGAGAACAAGTCACCCTGTCTCTCACAGTGGTTTTTTTATGTATTAGTATTGTTATCTTTTAAATGTGGCACGCAGAAAAGGCCACACATGTGCTAAATAAAACAAAATTCCTTATATGTACAGTATAATATATATATAAACGGAACCATGTTAAGTTTAGTGATCTGCTACAAAAGGATACTTATATAAAGTAATAAAAACCAAAGGAAAATATCTAAATATAAAGAGCATTTCAAAAGAACCAGAGAAAAATTGAGGTAAATTGCAAGGAACTTTGGAAACTGCCCATGGCCAAATGGGGATTGTTCATAGGCTTATTACAGATGTAATTTTAATGGCTGGTCAGCCTCAGCTTCATTGAGATGACTGCAGAGTAAATGCTGGTCAAGTGTACCTGTCTTTAGGGCTTGAGATTACGTTTCCTTTCCGGGTGCTGGGATGAGTAGGGATATTACCCTCTTTCCCGTTTCAAGATTAATAAATAAATCAAGTGGAATTTTTTTATATTCATTTGTCGTAAAATTAATTGCCTCTTTGAAAAAGAGAAAGCTAAAATCCCTTTTCATGTCGAATTCCAGTGTGTGACAAGATGCCTTAGCATCATTTTCAATCACGTTTGTAGAGCAAAAACACTTGATGTTATTTCCCGCTTGGAACCATACTTTAGTCCCAATTTATTGGCAATGCATAGATTAATCGAGACACCGACCTCACCTTAAGGCAGACATACCTGTTGATAGTAGGTGCAGTAAATTACCAAAAATCCAAGTAGCCTCCGTAACCGCTTAGAAATAACTAGACAAGCGCTGACCATTAATACATGAATGAGGCCAGTGGCTTCGCCAGTGGAATTTAAGAGATAGAAACTCATCATTTTTCAGCAGGTTATCTAAGACGACGTTATATATACATTATGCAAATAAAGCGATGTACAGACCGCCACTGTTCAGTGCTATGCATGTCAGAACTTCCGGATACGTGTATACTTTTCATTCAGGCATAGATTGTACGGAATACACACAGACTTACATACGAACGAACACCCTCTCACATCCAGGTCCAATGCAAGGTCAAGGACGCTTGAATGGTGCTGAAAAGGCTCTTCAGAGCTGGATATGAAAAATTTAATGCAATTCCGCTCAAGACCTTGGCTCTCGTACCCGGAAAGGGAGCGTTATAGTGGAGCAATAATAACACGTCTTAGATACAGTCACGGTCGACTTCCCACGGATATTTGGGGTGTCTCCACGCGAGCCTCTTTATGAATGTACGCCATAACATTGTGGCGTAACTGTTATGCACTCGTAGTGAGCATATTACAAGACGCGATGCCTGATTTCCCGTCATTTGCACAGATAGAAGGAACTACATTAGATGGTTACTGTTTCTGAATCTGTACAGTGTTAATTGTTTCACTGTTTTGTTAAGAAATATTAATTTCGTCTTACGTAACTCCTTGGATATCAAGCATAAGAAACTGTGGTCAGGATGAATCTACTAGCAGTGGCTTGCGTGTTCATATATTTAATTCCGTATTTACAAAGTATTATGTTGTTAATAAATCTTAAATTTATATATGTACACATTCATATACATAAAGTTTTTCTATTAAGTGGTTGCTTCAGAAGGCACTTCCTCCCTGGTTCTTTGCAAGCATATAGGGATGAAGTTCTAGACTCATAACTATTCCCCAGCCTGATTGAGATGCACCACAGTTAATTGAATACCAGGTGCACAATTCACTCTTCAGGCGTTCAGGAAAAAAAAAACAGTGGGTTAAACGGAATGCACCAAAGTATTTTCACCTCGATCTGGATGAATCCGAACCTCCTGCTGGTAAGGCTAGCGTCCTAACCACTATGATATGAGAATTATATAGTTATACACACACACACACACACACACATATATATATATATATATATATATATATATATATATATATATATATATATATATATATATATATTATATAGATATATATACACATATATGTGTGTATACGTATATATATATAGATATATATACACATATATGTGTGTGAGAGAGAGAGAGAGAGAGAAAGAGAGATGTGGGGGGAGGGTGAGTCCCTCGCCCCAAAGACTATTTCAGGCAAAGCTTTATAGTTTCGAGTTGTGAACACGGCCAAAGGTTAGCGAATTAAGTCGGGTGAATCTACAACTGTCAGAATTATTTATCATTGCATGAGGAATCTCTCATGACCAACTGACAGCCTGGCTATCTATTTTCAGTGAGTCGCGTAGGAGTGGCTATTCATAAAGGCTGTAGTCGCTCTGAATGCTTTTCTTTTGACCTGGCCGTCATTCTTGTTATTTCAGCGTTATCTGACATCTGAAATGATTTCGCGGAGTGGAGGCTTTTCACGTCAGTGAAGCTTGCGTAAAATTGAATGTCTTCTTTTCTCCCAGATATATCAGGTGCTTTCCGCAACGATTGTACGTTATCTTTGTTACCTCGATCAATAACCAAGTCTCTTTTTATTTAAGAGTCTAATCAGAAATTTTGTTCGTTAATCTGTCTTCAAATCAGTGGTCAGGGCCTCTGGATCAGGCCAAATTCAGTCTTTTTCCTATACAATGAATAATTAATAAAGCTATTTCTGTACTGGATATTTTTTTGGGAAGAAAAGATTGTTTCTGTGTTACTTGTAAGGTATTGGTAGTTATGAGATACTCAGTGGGAAAATTTCCAGAAAATATTCTCAATCAGGAAAGCAGTGGATGGTAGAAATTGCCCATTTGTGTAACAAAAGGTCTGTTGGTAATTTTTGCGTAGACGATGCAGAGGAGGCGGCTTGTACAATAGCTAACATATACTAGAACGCAAATGACCAAACGAGCATGAGAAGACCTGTAGATCAAAAAGTATGAAGTGTCCCGCTTACTTCTACAACATCATCTTTTTGGTTTTCTGTAAAATAAAACTATTGAGATGGCTTTGTCTGTCCGTCCGCACTTTTCTGTCCGCCCTCAGATCTTAAAAATTACTGAGGCTAGAGGGCTGCAAATTGGTATGTTGATCATCCACCCTCCAATCATCAAACATACCAAAATGCAGCCATCTAGCCTTAGTAGTTCTTATTTTATTTTAGGTTAAAGTTAGCCATGATCGTGCGTCTGGCACCGCCATAGGTGCCAACAGCCCAGGCCACAACCGGGCCATGGCTGAAAGTTTCATGGGCCGCGGCTGAGAGTTTCATGGGCCGCGGCTAAGAGTTTCATGGGCCGCGGCTGAGAGTTTCATACAGCATTACACGCTGTACAGAAAACTCGATTTTGCCGAAGAAACTCTGGCGCATTTTTTACTTGTTTATTTATGTCACGTCTTTCATTATAATTTTGGAAATGGAAATTTACGTCGTCTTTTGGGTCGTTTGCTATGTAACTTCTGCGAAACTCAAAAATTCTGAAAGGTTTTGAGTTAGCTGAAGGGAAACGATGTCTGAGAAATAATGTCTTCACTCTGTCTCCCGTTCTCTCTTTCTCTCACGCATATATGAACTTTCTCAACGAGTTGGCTGAAGGGAGACGACATATGAGAAATAATGTCCTCACTCTGTCTCGTTTTTGTCTCATTTTTCAACTTTCATCAACGTTTTTGTAGTAATTCTCTTCTAATAATGATTTTGGACTGTCGCAGTTACCACCTACACGACCATTGCTGCTGCTACTTCTATTATGATTATTATTATTATTATTATTATTATTATTATTATTATTATTATTATTATTATTATTATTATTATTATTATTATTATTCTGAAGATGAACCCTATTCATATGGAGCAAGACCACAGGGGTCATTGACTAAATTCAAATAAAGTTTCTCATTAGAAAATAAGAGATGGTAAATGGAAACACAGAAACAAGAGATCTCATTATTAAACGGGAAAAATAAATTAACAAACTAATAAACAGATAAAAATGTCTTAAAATTCAAGAAGACTAGCATTAGGATAGTGATGTATTGCATCTTCTCTTAAACTTTCGAAGTTCCAGTTGCACATCCTCAGGGAGACTGTTCCACAGTCCAGCCGTATGGGGAATAAAGGACCTCTGGAACTGAGAAGTTCGACAGCGAGGCACATTTACTGCATGTTGGCGCTACCGTTCGGCGAATCTGGTTGCTCTCGGCAGATAAAGGGGATCAGGAATCAATTGAGAATGCGAATGATCTCTGTTGAAATACAACTTATGAAAAATTGACAAACAAGAGACCATCCGTCGATGGTCCAAGTCATAACTGTTAGCATCAGAAAACAGAAACCTACCACCACGAACGACCCTATATAAAAGAGATAAATCTCTGGCTAGTTGAAAGATATCTATTATATGTTTATTATTTACACATATTTTATTGTGCCGTTAATAACTGTAGGGCCTGCTGTCACCCGTTTCCTGATAATGATTGAAGGATTAAATGTCGTTGTCACCGATTTACCTCATCTGAAATCATCATGCTTGTTTCTCGATTTCTTCATTTATTTTCTTCAGGATTAAATTATGATATATCTGTCTATCGATCTACCTGTTTATATATATACATATACAAATATATATACATATATACACAGACATATATTTATATACATAATATATATACACACACAAATGCATATATATATATATATATATATATATATATATATATATATATATATATATATATATATATATATATATATATTTATATTTATATTTATATTTATATTTATATATATACACACATACATAATATATAAATGTGTGTATAAGATATAAACAGACATACAGATTCCGTATAAGGTGTTATTAATTCGCAGTTGCGTTCAGGATTTATGGCTATGCATTTCCCACAGGGCATGGAACGTACGTAGCGCAAATGAACATTTCTGAAACATTCAGATATGTTAAAAAAAAAAAAAGTCATATGAAATAGCATATGCTATTGCTCGCAGTTCTCGGAATTGCCCGGCCAATTCTACGGTTTTGTATTTCACGTTTCCTCTCCTCTTGCTCAACGATGTTCCTCTGTAGAATTCGGTTTTTGCCTACCCAACATTATCACGTGAATTTATTCGTCAAGATTGTGTTTTTTTCCTAGAATGGTAATATCTCTCTCTCTCTCTCTCTCTCTCTCTCTCTCTCTCTCTCTCTCTCTCTCTCTCTCTCTCTCTCTCTCTCTCAACATTCTGATCTCTTCCCGTTACATTGCAACTCCTAATTTCCCACCTTGTCAGTGTAGCTCTTCCTGTGTACATTTCCTTGTTTCTGAAACGAAATAATCACCCACATTTCCATCCGTAGAAAGCGAGCTACAATACTATAAGGACGGTGGGCGTCATTTTCAGCAATGACGAGAGTATTGTCGGGAAACTATTGTCATTTTAACAATATGGGCACATGATGGGATGAAATGAACAATTTTGGTAGGAGCAGAAGCGCACAGACACACACTCACGCACACATGCACACACACAAATAGTATAAAAGGAGAAAAGCCAGCTTTGACAGCGGTCCATATAGTACTACTGTATGCAAAAATGCCGGGATGCATTGAACAGTTGTGGTAGGACCAGAAGCAGCAAGAAAGAAAAGAAAAAGAGGAAGAAGGAAAAGCAAAAGAAGAGAGTAAAACGGGGCCTGTGACTAGTTTTATCAGAAGATTTACGAGCAGACTCAGTATCATCGGGTGGGCGTTTTTAGTCGCTGAAACTGTTGCAGAACTTGAAGCCGATTGATTAGCAATAGGCCAAACAAAATATGTCTTCACGTAGAGATGAGGCTCAGTCGACTGAATGGTGAAACAATGTGGCGTTCCGATAGGGAAGGTCAACGACTCCAACGTACGTAGGAAAGAGAGCTCCAGTTGCAGTCGAAGGGAACAGCATGGGAGCGAAAAATATCCATGTATGATTATCAATTGCACTTCTGAGTGGGAGTGAGATCCCGAATGGAAAACGGGAAGAGCCGCCCGTCAAGCAGGCAGTAGGAGAATTGTTAAAGGAAGCAGGAAAGGTGATTACGTGCAAGCAAAGCAGCGGCGGTCAGGGAGAGAGGTTATGGCAGATGACGTGAAAGAGTAGTGAGGAACGATGACCGAGGACTTTGATGACGAGCTGCAAGCAAATGGAGGAAAGGACGTCAATAGCAGCAGCACCAGCAGCAGCAGGCGTAGTGGAAGGGAAACCTAGAGGCAGGAGGAGGAAAGAGGACGAAGAGTAAGGTGAGGAGGAGGAGGAGGAGGAGGAAGAGGAGCAAGAGGAGGAGGAGGAGGAGGAGGAGGAGGTAGAAGTAGTCATCCCTATTCCAAAATGCAGTGTTCACTTGAGTGCCTTGGAGAGAGAGAGAGAGAGAGAGAGAGAGAGAGAGAGAGAGAGAGAGAGAGAGAGTGAGAAAGAGAGAGAGGTGGGGGTTGAAATTGTAGTAGTACGACGAGGGCAGAGGAGGAGGAGGAGGAGGTGGAGGAGAAGAGGAGGAGGAGGAGAAATAAAGAGAAAAAGAATTCTTCTATGTATCCATCTTCGCTTACGCTGCGAATACAACCGATAAATGGAGGCTGTCGCCGTCGTCGTTAAGCCGTAAATGAAACATCCGTTATCGTAGAAAGAAAGAAAAAGAGAAGAGGGGGAAAAAGGGGGCTCATTTAAATGTTTTAATATTTATCTCTGGAAACCATTCTATTTTACATGGAGGGCAGCGTTAAGCGGCCATTGGGAGAGGGAGGGGAAGGGGGAGTGGCCCTGGAACAGAGGTGGGAGGGGTTGGGGGAGGGGGAGGAGGAAAACCTTTAAAGGTGATGGTGCCTTGAAGCTGTCCACTGCTGGCTACTGCTGTGACCGTGTAGATATGATGATGTGGATGTGTTGAATGGTAGATGATGATGATGATGATGGTGGTGGTGGTGGTATGGTGTTATGGTGGTCGAGGTGGTGATGACGAGAGCTACGCGCAGGAGGGAGGATCATCATTAATGTTATTATCGTCATCACCGTACTTCTGTCCTCTACACGATGATGGACAGGAATAGGCGATGCACAATTGCACATGCATTGGGTTGGTCATTGGGTTTTTCGTTGTTGAGATCTATGTTCTTAAAATATTCAAATGGTCTTTAATGTACTGGTACAGATAAAAATGTTCAAAGAAGCTTTTATTAATCAAATTATTATTTCATTTGAAGCATAAGCGGTCATACTTCATTTGGTTATGGTCGAGCTTCTATGACGACGATGATGGTGATGATGGAAAGAGAGAGAGAGAGAGAGAGAGAGAGAGAGAGAGAGAGAGAGAGAGAGAGAGGTGTTTGATGTCGGCTACGACAAATTTGCCCGTGCAGTGATGGAAATGGCACTGAAACGAAAGTTGCTGATGATCACGTTGCCTTTTAGTGTAGACATTAAGATGCCCTAGACTCATGCACTGTCTTTTCAGCGGGATTCGTAGGTGATAGGATAATACACCAATAAACGCTGATAAAACTTCCATTCTGCCTCAGGCGAGACGCGTGGCCATGTTTGTAATGAAACCTCCTGCATGATTCAGGTCCCGATCTTCACGGAGGCAATAAGAAAGTATTGTGTGTGTCTAGATAACGCTATCATGAAGGCTTTTGTCTCTGGCACTGGATGGGAGGGGTGTTAGGAATTTTTCTTCTTTGCTATGCCGTTGTGACTACCATCTTTATATTTATGAATTTCATCAATGCCAAAATATCGCAGAACTGCATTTACCTTCATCATAACTACCTTGGTAGATGCATCCATCTGCTTGCAGAAGGTCTGCTTAAACCAACCACTGTACGTCTGCAAATTCTACTACTTTTACTACCATTACTACACCCATCATCTCTTGCAGTCTACAATAACTACGTTATTGAACCCTCAAGCGGAGCTTCTACGGAGGCGTGTTGTAAAAGCAGGTCATTATTTCGAGAAATCAGCCTTTGAATTTCGTTCCGGTGACAAGCAGTCGAAATCATGTCAGCATAGTTCCACTTGGGCGAGTGAAACCTGAAATCGTCGGGCGTCCGAGGGGCATATATTAGGACAAATGGAACCGTGCAGTCCTTGAGCTTCAGGCATCCATAAAAGAGGGTAGATTGCGCTTGTGCATAAGGGCTTGCGTGCACATCTCTCCCTCTCTCTCTCTCTCTCTCTCTCTCTCTCTCTCTCTCTCTCTCTCTCTCTCTCTCTCCTTCCTACTCACACACATACACACGCCGGCACGTATTTGTGCTGGAAAGCCAAAAATACTGTGAGCATAACTGAGATTTAGCAGATACGTATATTTTAGCTTAAAACTTAGTGTTCATTGCTGGTAGAGGGAGTGATATGCATGCGTACGTGCATATACATGGTCAGTATACATGAAAAAATATTCGTACATGTACAGATTCAAGCACATAGATGTAAGTTATTGTAATGCAGCTACATGTATAAATAAGGTTCCATAAACAGCTGTAGACAAGCAAATGTGAAAGAGGCTAAAGAATACACACATCTCCCAGGCCTCGATATTAATGCTCAAATTCCCATAGAAGATCATCACGCTCAATATGAGAGTGTTTTGACAAACATATTCCTACGTGTGGGTGAGAGGCTTGTTGGTTGTTTATACATCGTTTAATAAAAAAAGTCCATAAATAGTTAAGCATATCTCTGAATGTCCGTGTTGCAGGAGCACCATTTCATCACTTGAAATCACAATCGGGAGAATCTTCCTCCCTGACACGAGAACGGCGTTCCACTTGCAACCAGAACGTCTCCTGGACAGTAGCAGGGAACACCATTTATCACATTACTTGGATTTTCGGTGATATATAATCTGCAGTGGCTGGGAGCGAATCTTAGTTCTTGGGTGCATATGCGTTTGTTTGTGTTTGCACAACGTATTTTGACAGGAACAAGCAACAGAGACACTCAGTGTAAGCAAGGGGTTACGTAGAGACGCGAGCAGAATTGAGCGTTTAGTCTGGATTACGTAATAGATAGCGAGCAGGAAAGGATATTCGCAAATGTACTGCGATGAAGCATCGTAGGCAAACAACTCCCTTTACTTAGTTATATCGCGTCCTATGGCTTTGAAGTAGAGTACCATGCGCATTTTCCATTTAGCAATTAAGCTTTAGCAGTGTCTCCGTTACGAAGTGATGTGTCCAGAGTAGAGACCACGTTAATGGGAAGCTTTTAGGAAGCGCCTCTCTAGTACAGCGCTGAAAATGACTTGTTTTGTTTTCCTCATGATTGTAACTATCATTCCAGATATCTGTAAAACTAATGGATGTTTATTTTTAAATAGAGTGGGGTTCAGTCGACTTTGAGGATTTTCCGAAAAAAGATCCAAACTTAAAAGTAGGAAACATAAAGTTATAGTGATGTCTGCCTTTATTTTGTAATAAATATTCCAATATTATTTTTTAAACGTTGGTAAAGCTAAAAACAGCTGTTGTAGTCGAAGAAGTAAATTGAAAATTGGGATTTTGTTTTATACCCAATGCTACAGTTGATGGAAATTGACTGAATAGTTTATACCATGGCAACTTCGGTCTAATCCTTGACTAAAAACGTAGTGACCTAGGCATAAGTAGGAGTTTTCATTTCAGCTGTTTCATTTGAAAATTTACTCCGTAAAAGAAGACGTTTTTACTTGGGATATTTCGATGAACAACCGTTTTATTCACTAATCTTTCTTCATTTTCTTTGCTATTTATACTCTCTCTCTCTCTCTCTCTCTCTCTCTCTCTCTCTCTCTCTCTCTCTATATTCACATGCACAACACACATACATATATATATATATATATATGTATATAATATGCACACACATATATATATATATGTACACAAACGTGTATATATATATATATATATATATATATATATATATATATATATATATATATATATATATATATATATATATATATACACGTGTATGTGCGTACCATAACGTTAGGATGCTGAAAATGTCTTTGAATTACCCTCTGGGCTTCCGTGTAAACTTTTATGTAATCGATAACTTTTTCGGAAAGCTGCGCTGAAGAGACTTATTGTTTCATACTTGAAAAGGTTGTCTTCCCGTCTCTTTTCTTCCTTTTCCTAGAAGTGAGGTTTGTAAGAATTACCCTGGAGAGGATAAATCTTAAGCGAGACAGAAACCTCCTTCGAAAAGTTTTGGGATGCTGATTACCTGAGCAGTTGTTGTAACTGTGTATGGGACTTCTCCGTCCGGGACTAGAGACTGGTTCTCAAGCTGTGTGATGTTTCTTGAAAATGCTGTCTGGAGAATATGAATACTCGCCCCACCCCCCCCCCATCTATTTCCCTGAAAATGTTTTAGACAAAATCTCCCGTCTGTCAGACAGCGTGCCTGACTTCAAATGCTAATCTATTTCAGCTCCATATATAAATTTACAGTACATTGGGATTTTGACCACTAGAGGTGCTGAACTCTGTGCTGTGGCTTCTCCCTAGACCAAGTGCAAGGCACCAAGGTTCTCCTTATCGTGTCATCTTTGGTAAAGCTTACCTTAGGCTTAATTGTTTCGGCCGTCTCTTATCTCTGGAATTCTTCATCAATTTAGTCTCCCTTTAAGTAGGAAAACATGCTGGCTAACAGTCTGTTTTATTTCTTCATGTTCCAGTTAAGGATGAAGTTCAGTAGAATTGAACTCTTGCATTACAATTTCATTTATATCTTCATAAGCCCATGAATATTAGTTATACCCCTGAACTTCTTTTTATGATACATGCTTAATAACAGGAGATAGATTAAGATGGCGACTGGATGGATGTTTAATCCTAATGCTGATTTCCGATCGTAAGATAATCTGCAATATTTTACTTCACCCCTGACTGCTTTTGTCTGTATCTGACACGCGGTCTAAAAGACCATTTTACACTTTTATCTCCATCTAAGCGTTGCCCCAACAAACAAACGGTTTATTTTCGATTCACAAAAATGTGTTCTGGATCGACTCGCTTCGAATTTTACTATTTTCTAGATCAATACCTAACGATAGACTTAACCCTCGGTCGTGCGAGGGGCATTATTATTTTCTGTTGCCAGTTAGTAAAATAACGCTGCGTGTTTGTGGAAGGTCCTTCATTTTTAAGTTACCGTAACTTGACGCTTTAGGTTTAGGAAATTATTCGCATGTTATCATGAATTTGATTATGCCCAACGCCTGAACTGCTTATCCTTTTCCTGTAAGTTAATAATTATGAATGCTTCAAGTATATTTATCATTCATGACTGAATAGGTTGCAGTCTGTTCGGAAATAATAATAATATTGATAAACTGATAAATAAAATTAATCAGCCCGTCTAAGTACATATCATCTTTCAAGTAGTAAGCAATTACTCAAAAAAGAACCTTCCTTAATTGTTATTATTATTATTAGCTTCATGGCGTGCACTACACTGTGCTGGAACTCGGCCCTGCCTGCCATGTCCCTGCTACACTCGAGATCCCCTACCTACCCCGCACCCATCCATGGCGGACAAACAGGTTTGCAGGGGGAGGGTGGATGTGTCATGTCTCACCTACCCTCCCGATCTCCTACCTACGTCGCCCCCATCCGGGGCGGACAAACAGGTTTGCGAGAGGAGGGTGGATGTGTCATGTTTCCCCTACCCTCCCGATCACCTACTACCCCGCCCCCATCTGGGGCGGACAGACAGGTTTGTAGAAGGAGGGTGGATGTGTCATGTCTCCCCTACCCTCCCGATCCCCTACCTACTCCGCCCGCACCCGGGGCAGTCAAACAAGAAAGATCCACTCGGATTTTATTATTATAGATAGATAGATAGCTCGTAGGAGGTAACTGCTAAGGAAACGGGATTTAAGATAATTACCGCGAGAAAACGGACGTTAGAATAAAGATGTCATTCTTAGAGAAACGAAGCAGATGTGATGAAACGATGAATCTTAATCATGAAGCTTCGTGTTTCCTTAAAGGTCAGTCAGTATTGACCTCCAGTGTTATATTTTACAAAGGTTATGAATATCTTATAGATATATATATGTATATATATGCATATATATATACATATGTATGTATATATAATCATACATAAACATGTTCAACGATAAACAGTTTCCCATAATGAAGAGATCGCTTCTGAGGTACATAAGTAAAGAGGCATCTTATGACTGCTGTATCAAGGATGAACTCCCTGCGCTGAGAACTCTCACACACACTGCGCCACTCACCTCCACCTTGCATACACTTTATCGCTCTTTTGGAATATATTAAGGTCCATTGACCCAACACTTCTTCCAATCCACTCCACGTATCTAGGACTCTCAAGAGTCCTCTCCTCGTTTCTTGTCTGCCATGTATGGGATGTTTGAGTATACCATTTAAGGGAACCTTATAAATTGATGAACATACATACACACATACATACATGCATACATACATACAGACATGCACACACATATATATATATGTGTATATAGAAATAATCAACACACAATCACGTGTGGAACAGAAATAAATCTCTGGCTCACATCAGGATCGAACCCAGGTTCCAACTTCTTTTATAACATGTATGGCCTAGTGGGCAGCGCCCTTGCCTTTCAATTGAAAGACCTGGGTTCGATCCTGATGTGAGTCAGAGATTTATATATGTGTATATATATATGTGTGTGTGTGTGTGTTCATTTATTCATATGCAATGGGGTCTACGATTCTGTTTGTTCATAAACAACAGCTATCATAGCATGAATATATATATATATATATATATATATATATATATATATATATATATATATATATATAACTTACAGGCAAACTATTATCTGCTATGATAATAATGATAACAGTGGCAATGAAAATAATCACCATTATTATTATGATGATAAGTTTATGAGCAAATGAATACATTCATGTAACAGCTTCGTTGCAATTTCTTTCCAAACGTCCGAACAGGCATGCAAGAGCCTATCACTTTAATAGTTATTGATGTATTGCTATACTTTAAACACTCGACTATACTCACGGGCTCATGCGTTTGAGTACCGTTTCCATATTGAATATTGTCATCGTGCAACATGGAACTCCAATATTTTTAAGCCTTATGCAACTTTCATTTTTAAGCTGTCGTTCAATAATTGTTACATTATAACAAACATTTTCATGTTCTTACATGGCCGGCCAACTGAAGTCACCATCAATAAGTTTGACGTCATGGCGGGAATTTAGTTGAAATATTATTTAATTGTCTTAATTTATGGGTTCCTTTAATGGTGCACCACATTTTGGCCATGAGGATCGTTGAGTTTTATGCTGTTATTTTGTGCTTCAGCACATATAACCCTAAGATAATCACAATTAAATTGATTTGATTTGGAGGATCCATGACCATATAACTTTGGAGTACAGTATTTTTGTATGATTTCCATATTATAAGGTTCTATAATGGTTACAAGTCTTGTTAACAACATTACTCCCTGTTCAAAGGGTCATTGGTTAATGCTTTTATGCGTGCATGTAACCTTTGCGCATACTTATGAATGTTTCTGTAAACGCATGCAAAAAAAAAAAAAAAAACAGTTTCAGTGATTCCTCGTGACAATTTACTTATAATCACAATTTGCTTACATTCTTGAAAGTCTAAATTGCGGAGAGTATCGGCATTTTTATGCAAGTATTGTTATGGCTTCAATATTGAATAACGACCCTCCAATACGTCTATTTTCGACAAGACTGCGTCTGTTGCGGATCGCAAGTGCGTTCCCATTTCAAGTTCCATTATGCTTATGGCGGAATTTTGCAGGAATGCAGAATTGACCGGGTATTGATTATCTTGTGAATGGTTCTCTTTCATGCTATGTACAATTCCCTATGTACAGTTCCTTGTGTATTCTTGCAAACAATGGTATAAGTGAGTGCATTGTGTATCTTAGCATGTATTATGCTATTTTGCCTGTGCTTTCAGTTCTTTGTTAATTGTGATAATTCTCATGATCTTTTTATGGTGTCGATTCTGGTGATTAGTCTGAAAGGACATTCTTCGGTAACTAGTTAAGTTCACTACTCAGTTTTATATTGGGACTAGTTCCTCGTTAGGAGAGTCGATAGAGTTGTGGGCTAGCACTCGCTAGACCCGAGTTCGAGTCTCTGGCCGGCTAATGAAGAATTAGAGGAATTTATTTCTGGTGATAGAAATTCATTTCTCGCTATAATGTGGTTCGGATTCCACAATAAGCTGTAGGTCCCGTTGCTAAGTAACCAGTTGGTTCTTAGCCACGTAAAATAAGTCTAATCCTTCGGGCCAGCCCTCTCTAGGAGAGCTGTTAATCAGCTCAGTGGTCTGGTTAAACTAAGGTATACTTAACTTATATTGGGACTCAGAGATCGAAGGGTTTCTTCTGAACTCTTTTATCCTATCGGAATTCATTTGATTTATCAAAAGAATGCCTTGCTTATTAGTAGTCCTCGTTTAAAATTTTCTTTTGAACTGTGTTATATATTTAGACATTTCCCAATAAATCCTGTGTTCTATTGTTGAGAAACTATTTCTAATAAGCTAGTCCCTGCAGATCATATTTTTTTTTGCATTTTTTTATTGAGTGACATCACGTAGGCGTGACAATTAGTGAGTTTTTCTATTTAATGAATAAAATTGTAACTCCAGGTTATATTTTTATTCTGAGTATGTTGATAAATTAAATAGGCGGGGAGAATGACCAATACACAAATCGATATTTACTAGTCCAGAGCTTATCGTCATCATGCGAGTTCAAAAAGCTAAGTATATCTTAGTTTAACCAGACCACTAAGCTGATTATCAGCTCTCCTAGGGCTGGCCCGAAGGATTAGACTTATTTTAAGTGGCTAAGAACCAATTGGTTACCTAGCAACGGGACCCACAGCTTATTGTGGAATCCGAAACACATTATACCGAGAAATGAATTTCTATCACCAGAAATAAATTCCTCTGATTCTTCATTAGCCGGCCAGAGACTCGAATTCGGGCCTAGCGAGTGCTAGCCGACAACTCTACCGACTTTCCCAACGAAGAACTGTACGAGTTCAAAGTATAGTGACGGAAGGACGCTTCACGTCAAGGTGTTCATAAAAACCAAACATCAGAGTCTGCAGTAGCAATGGAGAATTAGAACCGTATGACATGACTGCTTCTCCTTTCTGTGCCTTTTACACAGTCACAGCATTGAAACCCTTACCTATGACGTTATTTGGAGATAGTCTCCCGTTTCCTTCGTTAGAGACTTGTCACATCGAGTTGCATGATCGTGATGATAAAAGATGTGCAAGAACGCGTACGAACATACATATGACACAAGTTATGTTTATGACTTGTATTACAAACTTTAAACTTCTTCTTGCCCTAAAGTGTCATGCCCTGAAGTGCGTATATAAAACGACAAATAGGAAGCAAATCAGGAAGTTTAGAGTTCAAAGTATGTTAGCCGTTGTATTATATTGGTCATGTGAATATGACCACTAGATTCCACACACGCGCACACACACACTATATATATATATATATATATATATATATATATATATATATATATATATATATATATATATATATATATATATTACATACATACATATATATATATATATATATATATATATATATACATATATATATATATATATATATATATATATATATATATATATATATATATATATATATATATATATATATATATATAATAGTGTTCTCTTGTTATCTTGAATATGAATCCCACAAACAACTCTTTTCATCTAGTTCGACAGTAAGTAAAGAAATGAGAAAACTATGAACCAGAGGTATGATTTTCATATATGTCTCACTGTAAACCACTGTAGAGAAACCGGGTTTTTTAGAAGACTGGAAAACCTGCCTTAGAAGACAGGGAAAAAGTATTGGAAAAAGAGTTCCTCGGAGGACATTCTGACAACATTCAGGTCACTGGTGACATCTTTATTATACCTGAGGTTTGCTTTGCATGCTCTCTGAACCCGTAAACGTCACGAACACTGTAATACAGTTGCGTTTACACACACAAACACTATATATGTATATATATATATATATTATATGTGTGTATATATGTATATGCCTATATATATGTGTAGATATATATACAGTATATATATGTATGTATGTATGTATGTATGTATGTATATGTATTTATGTATGTGTGTGTATCCTGTGCTGTTCTATGAACATTTCATATCGTCAGGTAAATGCTTGTATCTACAAGAATATGCTTATTCGTGCGTTAATTTATCCAAGTATTAATTCGGGTTGAAGCATCTTTATAGCATAAGCACATGTGTTTGCCCAAGGGCCTAGGATTAATGTCACCCAAGGACTCTGAACCTAAATGATGCAGAGACCACGAACTTCGCGCATTCTCTACAGAGTCAGTTGTACTCATTTGGTTACATATTCAGTAAGACAGCTTGTTTAAAAAGATGCGTCTCTAACAGACAAATGACGCCAAGAGGAACAAATTCCTTGATATATCTTACCAGTGGTCTTGGGCCTCAGACAGCTCTCAGAAAGGCTACTGCACAGTGCCATGATTGGATGTGAGAAGGAATCATGATGGCCTTCTCATATTGTTGTTTATTTGGGCATAAACCCCTTCTTTTATTGCTCAGTCTGAAGGGAAATTATCCTGTAAAATTTCGCCGAATTTTGGTTGTTTTTCTGTTTGGCCGGATTCCTTACCACTGGTAATTTGTTATCTCCCAGGATCTTCTCAAAGTTGCCTCAGCCAACATACAAGAGTTTACTGTTATTTAGTAGATTAATTATTGTTTTGTAGAATCTTACTATGAATATGTGGCATTCTTCAAAAAGGACCAAAGCCTTTTAAGCAAATGATTGTCTGCCTTGACACTCAAGTCTCCCCACATATACACAAGTTTTTTACTTTGCCTTTGCAGTGTTTAAAGAGCCTGGAATTTAAGTGGAAGTCTTCTAAAGTAGTAGTGACCCCTACCATGGCAGATCAAAGCTATCTCTCCTTCACCGAACGAACCATCTACTTTAAGAGATCATTCAATCACTTGATAAATATTGCTATGAAAGACAACCCTTAATCTGTCAGCATTTCTGGAAATCTTTGATGCTGCATAAAATGTCATTTTCATTGCATAAATGTAGTTCATTGCTCTAAGTATTAATTGTGTTTGGTATAACTCTTGAGCCCCCAATAAATCTTCTATAGCTTGTATTTAGTAATAACTTACATAATTTCCATACTGTAAATTAGAATAGTCTTTCATCTCATCTCTGACTAGTTACCTGCTTTGTGGCCTTTAGTTGAAAATCTGCATTTTACCGTTTGTGTTTGTGTATGTAATGTTTAAATTCTTTATTATTTTCATGTACCTTCTAATTATAATGCATTCTGACAGTCCTCAAGTTCTTGGTCAGTGGTTTTCCTCTCCAGCTCGTTATTCAGCTATCTGCCTATATTACCCTCCTAATTATTCTCATTTGTATGCGGAGCCTAGACGCATAGCTGCCTATGACGAGCTAAACCATCACTAGTACTACGTAAACCGTCATGATGAAATGACTGCCTCGCTTAATTCAAGAGTACTCGCACAGTTCACTGCAACTTTGTGCTACGCGTCTGTTTCCTCACGTGACAAACATTTATAATTTCCGTGCACCAGTAGTCCTCTAATTATGTTCAGAACAACGGTCGCTCTGCTACACTCTGGTATGTGCTTTTACTCTTGGTGACAACATGAAGTTGCTGTCTTGATTCGAGCTGTCTTCGATGTTAGGAGTTTTTCAAACCGAGGCAACTGACTTGTAATATATATATATATATATATATATATATATATATATATATATATATATATATATATATATATACACACACATACGTATGTATGTATAAGACTATATTTTGTCAATATATCAAACATCCTTAGATTTAATGAGCTTAAGGTTGGATATGAACCACGAAGTGGTACTTACAGAAGTCCTCGTGACCTTTCATTTATGCATGAATGTTTTGTAAATTGCTCCAGTACTGATGAATGTTTCAGATATGGTAGTTTTGCCTTGCTTGCGTGCCAGTAATTGATTGGCCGCTGTCATCAGCGACTTTATCAAAAATGCATTAGTGAAAGGCAAGAGACACGTTGAAGCTAGACTTGCAAGTCTCATGCAAGTCTCATGTTATCCGTCAACATCTACGGTACTGGTTGTTGCCATATGATGTTCGAATGAAATGGTTTGTTAGCCTTCAGAAATTCTGAAGTTCTACTTGAGCATTTGTAATAATCTAGGTGACCGTCATAGCATTGTGAATGCCTCCGCTAGCAAAAAATTGCTCATTTACTGGTGGCTAAAATATAAAGATGAAACAAACTGGAAAAAAGGAAACTACTGGAGTTATAAGCATTATCCGCAGTAATTTTTTATTCTTTGTTCGTGCTTTCATCGAATATCTTCATCAGGGTCCTGTATTCAAGTTCAGTTTATAATCTTTCTGGTAAAAATATTCTGTGAATATTGATTTAGGCATAACTTCAGTTACCCTCTTGAGTGTATGTCTTCCTCCAAAACCAGTTAGTCTGTAATTTACACACCAGCGCTGACATTTTCACAAATTATTGGTAGACGTCATGAACACGAGAGTCAACCACTTTGCACATCCATGCTGTTCTTTTCTAGAGTTAGGAACTCTTTTTTTTTCCTCAGTACATCCTGATTCCTGAACTGATTGTGCCTGATGGGCATCTATACCCGTCTCAGATCCTTTCATACAAAGGAAATCGCATATTTTCATGAAGGAGACTCGGAACTGGGACTAAGGCATTGCTTCTCACTCCTATTTCTGTGCTGTTAGAACTGGGACTAAGGCATTTCTACTTACTCCAATTGCTATGCTGGTATACCGTACTCCATCTATGCTCCAGCGACTGTCAGCAAGGACGAATATATGCTGTTACATCATACCCGTCCATACTGATAGAAGGGTCTACGCTAAAAACGGCAAATCTGTTCACGCTTCCTCTTTTGTTGATATAAGGCAGCAGTGAGATAGTTTTATGCGATGTTTACCTTGGTATGTTTTATGTATACACAAGGATGTACTTGGATACACTTATCACGTATATGAGTCTAGCTCCACTTTTATTGACAGAAAACACAAGAAAGCCGGAGTGGAAAGATCATTGACGAAATGGCATGCAAGTGCAATAGAAAGAGAACCGTTTGGCAGTTTGCCAAACTCGTTTGTCACAGGCAGGCAGATGGTTCTGCGGAAAATCAATAGATAAGAAACACATTGGCAGATGATATGAGCATATTTCGATTAACAAGGTGCAACGACATCCCAGGATTCGGTTCGCCTAATAAATGCTAGTGTAAAGATATGCATGAATAATATGGCTTGAGAAATTAGAATACAGAGAGAGAGAGAGAGAGAGAGAGAGAGAGAGAGAGAGAGAGAGAGAGAGAGGTGGGGTCCAGTACATATTGATTAGTCAGATGAGGAAGATCTGGTGGGGTCTGTTCGAGATAACGGGTGGTGGCGCAATGTTTATGGTTGTTTGTTGTTTGTGAGGTTGTTTGTTGAAGGGAGGGAGCTGGTTGTGTTGCCCCACTTCACTCTTTCTCTCTATTAGTTTGTTAAGGGAAGAACCTTTTGTGTTAGAAAGTTTCATTAGCCTCTTTCTTGAGGGCTTTGCGGATTCGGTGTTTTTTCAAAATGTACAGTCGAAGTTAACGAGTGTAAAATCTTAATATTTTCTCGTTAAATTTACATACACACATACCCATATATATATATGTGTGTGTGTGTGTGTACATATGTTTTAATTATATGCATTTTCCTTTTAGTGGGAAGGGGTTTCAGAGGTTATTATTCTTGCAGTTCTCAGGACGCTGACCCCTCGCCCTTTACCATCCTAATTGTAGCCCACTACAGTCGACAAACCACCAGGTACATAATTCACTCTTCAGATTAACAGAGGCTCTTTGGATTTTGCAGGATACAGGCTTCAAGTTGTTTCCCTTCCGCGGGATTGAACTAAGGGGAAGTGGTTAAAATGACTGGTACCAAATATATTACGCAAAAAGCTTTTCTCAGCAGGGAAATCTCTAGAGGAAAAAATGTCAGAGCTACTGCCATATTTCCTTTAGTTTGGAATGAAGGATGAGCTCCCAGTGCGAAAAATTTCCAAAGCGTCATTCTTATGCCTCCTCAAAAGGCCTATCAGCAGCGAGTTGACACTGTGCCACTTTCCTCTATCTAGCAGACACTCTTGGGGTTCCTGTGTATTAACCCATTCTGTCCCAACACCCCTGCCATTCCATCGACCCGCCCCCTGGCTATGGCTTTCTCTCCTTTCCCAAAAACTTTCGAGTTATAAACATATGTATGTATAATTTTGGGAGATATTCAACATCTTCCACTCTCTCTATGGAACAAAACCACCTTCGTTAAATCTCTCCATTTCCCACCTTCTTAACATTCCTTAGTTATGCATAGTTTGCCAGGAAGTCATCTCAATAGTTTACACTTTTTTTCTTTCAGTTGCGTTCTATAACCCTATTTCCCTTCCGTAAAGAAAACGGGTTTAATTCATTCGTTCCCACTCTTGCTTCTCAAGACAGTCCTTATTCAAACCTTCTACAGGGCTCCCGCTACCTTCCTTGATTCATCTTATATTTGATTCACCTCTTGTCTCATTGTGCCATTAACTTCATAGTCTGTGCGTTATATCTGTGTAAGTCAAATCTTTCTCTTCTTCTTTTTACTGTACAGAACCTTAGTCTTGGTAAGATTAGCTTTCAACAGTAAGGGTCATCTATTACAAATTTTATTCGTTACTCATTTTCTTACTCCACAAACTTGCACTCACATCTGTACTACCTCTTACTTATTGCATCACCCCTTGCATAAAAGTAATAAACAGAGTACATGGTTGCCTGAGACCCACATTTACTCCCAACCAGGAACGCTTGGTTTTTTTCGACAAAAAGTCCTCTAATTGTTTTTGTCTTTTCCTTCTGCAACAACTATCTTTGCCTCTCTATTGAACCTGTCGTAGTCTGAAAAGTTTCATTTATGTCACCAATATTTATCCCCCATTACTTTCAAACTTCTTAATACAGATTCTTTATCTAAACCCGTGCGGCTCTTCTCTTGTAATATTCTTCAAGTCAAAACTACCGTAAACCAAGTTGCTAAGTAACCAATTGGTTTTTAGCCATGTAAAATAAGTCTAATCCTTCGAGCCAGCCCTAGGAGAGCTGTTAATCAGTTCAGTGGTCTGGTAAAACTAAGGTATACTTAACTTTTTTCCTGAGTATAAGAAGCATTGTAATGCCCACTTAAAACTCGTAATGTACTCATTCATCTTGCCTTTTATATAAAGGAACTGTTATTAAAATAGTTTATTTCTGTGAAAGTTTCACTAATTGCTAAAAACCTTTCTCAACCCTTAGTTACCCTTTCACAACTATCCTAACAACATAAAACATATCTCCTTTCTTTAACTTTTTAGGTGCTCTTTTTATAGTGTAGATAATCAAGACTATATCTGATTTTAGGAAACGTTAACGCCCTGGATCTTACACATCAGTCAGTTATGTCTTTCTTTTATGACCTGCATTCAGCAACCCTTCGGAAGTTGCTTTGGCGCAAAATTGCATTCTTTATAGACAGCATTTTCTCATTAACTTTTATGTCTAAAATGTCTTGGTTCCACAACTTTTCTCCTTGAAGTTTTTGCTCGCTTTCACCCAGAACGTTTTGTCAGCTGTCACTTTTTTTCCCCCCCTTGACTTCCTTGTTCTTCCTCTTGCGTAGCTCTACACAGTTCTCCCTTCTGTCTTGCAAACTGCACTGCAAACACCCGCCTTTCTCCTTCATTTCCTTTCTTTTACTCTGCATTTCTTAGTCAGACTCTTCGTCGCTCTGTGTTTGAGAATTCCACTTTTCCCTTCGGGGTCGTTAAGTGCTATAACAATAAGCGTTCTCTTCTTATACGTATCTTCTAACATTCATATCTTGTCAACCGTGCCTTACCGATACATATTCAAAACACAAACTTCAGCATCAAATTCTTTCCTTAGGTATTTTTACAGGGTACTGAGACCGAAGACTCCTAGGCCCCGACCATTTTGGTGACTTACTAACAATATAAAGCGACAAGAATACTAATGATCCGGTAACCTATATTATAAAGGAGCAACATCGATTGCTTTTGGCCTCCAAGGAAAGGCTTACCTTCCCTTTAAGAGCATAAAATTAGCCGAAGGGTCCACAACGTTGATTTTACTACCCATGGCACTTGGTTTATTCGTGCCACAAGCATTTTTGTTTGTTTGTAACAGTGAATATACAGCGTTGATTGCACGTACTCATTAATGAGATGATGCATTAATGTATTTTGCATATTTTGATTCTGTTGGTCATACTAAATGCTATTACTGACATCGGTAGGTATGGTATCGTTTTGTTATCGTGTATGGGTGGTTAAGAGATTTGATGGGGACGTAGGTTGGTGGTAACATGAATCAAGGGAGAAAAAGGAACGCTTGACGAAACTAACAAAGAACCCATGTGCAAACACCAAGTAATCTGCAGCTGTGTACCTAAGACTTAGAGCACTGGTGTGTTAGAGAACCGGTTACGCTGTACAGATTGAATGCTGGCGACAGAACTGACACAGTATACTAAGGCAATGAAAACGGTTCAGAATTCCCCCAACACTGAAATTTTCAAGGGATCTAAAAACAAAGAAGAGAAACGTAAGGAATTGACGTGATTTCTGATCTGAAACTCGGAATTAGACTCAAAATGAAGTAGTCTGAATGCTAATTTCTTATGCCTGTATCATATGAGTAGATATATGAAACTTGAAATAAAGTGCTTATTTGATTTATAGAACCAGCTAAATATTTCTCAATGATATGATTCATTTTGTTATACTTGAGCTCGCTGGTAAGTAAGCAATGAATTTCAGTAGTTTTATGGTTCCCCAGATCCCTTGGCTTTAGTAGATGTGATATTAGACTCCAAACGACGCCCCTAATGTCTTTCTAAGTCCTTTGAAAGCTCAAGTAATTACTTTCCATAGCTATTTCATATGATTTTTTATTTGTATTTTTGTAGTACCGGGCAATTCGGAGTCTCAAGTCTCGAGAGGAATGGTGCAGTATTTAGTGAACGTTAGATTCAAATAACGACACCAATTTACGTTAGGCTTACTATAATATCATAAGACCATGTACTTTGGAAATTTGTTTTTCGAGTGATTCGATATATTATGCTTGTCACCATATTTTAAGAGAGAGAGAGAGAGAGAGAGAGAGAGAGAGAGAGAGAGAAATTTAGTTTTGTTGTTCTTACTCTTTGTTGTCCGCGGTTGTTATAGCACCGACATGTCTCAGAATCAAAATATAAAAAAGAAAGTTTGGAGCTGTAGAGTAGAGCCCATCCATTAGGGCATATATATCTCCGAAAAACTGAACAGTTTCTTCCTCTAAAATCTAATGGATTGGTCCTTGGCTCATGGCCAAAATCCCAGTATATTTTATGAAAACACTTTTAGAAGTTATGCTGGACTGTTTCTGACCATGATTTTTATAAACAGTTGGGTGTAAATACTCAGATTTTTAACAATGTTTTAACAAAAAAAATATTAAAGATAGACCTTATGGAACTGTTCCCATTAGAATTTCTGGAATTCTTTTGATAATGTCGATAAGAGAATCTGATGAAAGTAAAAGTATTCTGGAGTGTTTTTAACAAAATATTTTTATTAAAAAGATCATAATACTATCACAAATATTTTAAATCTATTTGGCATCTATTAGAGAATTTTTGATGTTACTTTTGGGCTTCTCGATATTTAAAAACACTCAAGCGAATAAAAATGAAAAGAACCTCTTATGTTTTGGTGACAGTAATAATACTCTACATTCAAGTAACGATATATAGCTTCACAAATACAAGCGTTAGGCCAATAAGTATATCAGTAACATGATTTTCTAGAATCTGAATGAATTCTAAGATTTTTGGCTTATGTAATGGAACCTCACAAAGCTTACGAGGAAGACAAATTTTAAGGAAATGACATTCAAATTTCATCAGCATTTGAAGCATAACACCATTTGCACGATTTTGAAAGGAAAAAAAATCTTCTGTAACATGAAAGTTGAAATAACATTGGACAGAGATGCCTTGTGAGCATCCCCATCAAAGGACAGAATTTCTTTCATATTTCCCTTCTACTCAGATGATAAATTTAAGAAGGATTACAGCCATAGTAAGAAAAACAGCAATGGTGCTATGATGGTTTTTCATAAAATTTTATTGCTCAACTAGCCAGTCATAGTAAGAAAAACAGCATGGTGCTAATTCTAAAATTTTGTGCAACGCAAAAATTTCTACAGGTAATAATAAAGCTTACGAGAACGTGCTAATTCTGAAATTAGAATCTGAATGGGGGACTTCAAAATAGTGTGACTAAAATACAGTTTCAGATATGCTGTTTGAAAGGAGGTTATTGGACATGCTAATGAAAACTTGCAGAATATTAACGATACGCAGTCGCAAGTTAGCAACACATACCTCTACCACTTGAACTTGAAACTAGTGACACCTGCTAGGGCTGTTGGGATAAGACTGGTATGTTGAGCTTGAACAACAGACAAGCCAAACCAAACAAGACTTAACTGGCTCTTAGGATAAGACTGGTATGTTGAGCTTGAACAACAGACAAGCCAAATCAAACAAGACTTAACTGGCTCTTAGGATAAGACTGGTATGTTGAGCTTGAACAACAGACAAGACAAATCAAACAAGACTTAACTGGCTCTTAGGATAAGACTGGTATGTTGAGCTTGAACTGGCTCAGACAAGCCAAATCAAACAAGACTTAACTGGCTCTTAGGATAAGACTGGTATGTTGAGCTTGAACAGCAGACAAGCCAAACCAAACAAGACTTAACTGGCTCTTAGGATAAGACTGGTATGTTGAGCTTGAACAGCAGACAAGCCAAATCAAACAAGACTTAACTGGCTCTTAGGATAAGACTGGTATTTTGAGCTTGAACAGCAGACAAGCCAAACCAAACAAGACTTAACTGGCTCTTAGGATAAGACTGGTATGTTGAGCTTGAACAACAGACAAGCCAAACCAAAGAAGACTTAACTGGCTCTTAGGATAATACTGGTATGTTGAGCTTGAACAACAGACAAGCCAAACCAAACAAGACTTAACTGGCTCTTAGGATAAGACTGGTATGTTGAGCTTGAACAACAGACAAGCCAAACCAAAGAAGACTTAACTGGCTCTTAGGATAAGACTGGTATGTTGAGCTTGACAAACAACCAAAGAGACTTAAGCTCAAACCAACAACAAGCCAAACCAAACAAGACTTAACTGGCTCTTAGGATAAGACTGGTATGTTGAGCTTGAACAACAGACAAGCCAAACCAAAGAAGACTTAACTGGCTCTTAGGATAATACTGGTATGTTGAGCTTGAACAACAGACAAGCCAAACCAAAGAAGACTTAACTGGCTCTTAGGATAAGGCTGGTATGTTGAGCTTGAACAACAGACAAGCCAAACCAAATAAGACTTAACTATGGTATGTTGAGCTTGAACAACAGACAAGCCAGACCAAACAAGACTTAACTATGGTATGTTGAGCTTGAACAACAGACAAGCCAAACCAAACAAGACTTAACTATGGTATGTTGAGCTTGAACAACAGACAAGCCAAACCAAACAAGACTTAACTATGGTATTATGAGCTTGAACAACAGACAAGCCAAACCAAACAAGACTTAACTGTGGTATTATGAGCTTGAACAACAGACAAGCCAAACCAAACAAGACTTAACTCACTAGGGTGTGTAACAAGCATGAACCTTTCAGAAAAGTGAATAGTCACTGAAACTCGATTAAAATAAGTGATTTTATATGGCATCGATTCTTAGCGAACGGATGGTAAAAATAACAAAAGCTCCCTGATACAGAATGTTTCAATAACTAACAAACTTACCTCGTTTTCATACTCATTTCAGGTCAGTTGACCAAAGGCCCTGTAATGAAAAGCATAACGGGAGATGAGCTAAAAATCAAGCGCAGTGATCGTTACAGATGAATAGTGGTTTGTAGTGAATCTCTCTCTCTCTCTCTCTCTCTCTCTCTCTCTCTCTCTCTCTCTCTCTCTCTCTCTCTCTCACACACACCAATAGCTGCCATGATGGAAAAGTTTTCGTACACTTGACTAATCATGAAAAATGGGACTCGGTGAGGTTGCTTGCGTTCCCGCGTCGTCAGGAGGGAGTGGCGAGGCCTCTGGTAACTTAAACATTTTACTTAACTTGAGAGGCCGAGTGGGTTCCAATTCATGAAATGTCCCATTAGCTTAATCACTTACAGGTGGCATTTCCTTCAACTCCAACCTGTGTGATTTCCTTCCTTCTCAGAAAACTTTCTGCCCTTGCATGTTACTTTCACTTCAAATGCTTTAGTAGTCTGAGTATATGCATAAATGATTTTTCACTATCTCAAGTCTATCAGTTGGTCTTTGATACTTATCAGTTTTACTTTAGAACACTGTATTTTCACACGCGTGTCAGTGTCATTTATGGAAAAATATCAGCAGAATTGCTTTATATTAATATATTTCACTTGTTAAAAGATGGCTGTTTGTTTATAACAGTGGGTGGCACTCTTCAAGGTGATACTACTACAGATATGGGGATTAACAATATAGTCAGCTATTTCCCCCTCAGCAGACGTACAACTTTCAGAGCTTGCAAAGCTACGACAATGGATATGATAGTGGCTTTATTACAGATCTGCAAGGTATAACAAAAGTTCATTTGCGGTGGACAATACTGAAATCAGCAACCCCTTCCATCGGTTGCTGGTGATGTGTGTTCGTTTGCTGATCCTGGGATAAAGCTGAACTGTTACAACGGGCTCAGTGCAAAACTGCCTGTTACTGAAATTGTAATTCCTGTGGGTTTTCATTCAGAGCGTAAAATAATAGTTTTGTTGTTTGGTCCAAGAATGTAACAAAAATGTTGTACTATTCCTCTTTTTTGGTTAACATGAATCTGTATCCTATGGAGAGTGATATTGGTCATTTTTCCAGTATTCAAAACGGTGCTATTCATCTCCGATCTTCTGTTCTTCCAAGGGTGACCTTATTCGTCATCTTGAAATTAGTGATGGTTCCCTCCTAATCAGGTATACCTACTGGAAGTTCTTTCAGATCCGTAATCATTTCTTGAAATTTATTGTTATCAAGAAATTCAGTTGGCTCTTTTGATACAATTCATAATAATGATTGGAAGGATCATCTGTATTCATAGTACCGTAGGAGTACTTCATGAACAGTACTGCTGCGAAGAATTGTACCATCTTGGCGTAGTTTATAGAACAGCAGAAGGTAGCCATTCGAAATCGGTCTACAATAGTCGCCGCCGAACTACAAGTAGTCTTAAATGCGTACTTCTTTTTATTTTGCAGGACTCTGTATTCTTTCAGCAGTCGAATGTAATGTTTGTCGTCTAGGAGACTGGTGCCACAGGAATGCTATGATCGTAGAATGTTACCGCAGTTCCTTGCAGAAACGTTAGCAATTAATTCTCTGCACTAACATTCGGCGAGTAACAGAAACATTAGCTTAACATTTCGGTTCTGGGTAGGCGATACGATTGTTTCAAACTCAGTTGAAAGAATAGTTTTCATATTTGTGAAGGTATAACTTCAAATCTTCTCACTTGAAATGAGATGAGAATACAATCCAAGAATGTCTTAATTTCATTTCTTTCTGTTAAGATGTGTTATGCTTCTATCTGTAAGTACTACTTATGACGTTGCTCTTGAGATTTGTCGTCTCTTCTTCTTCTCATTATTATTATTCAGAAGATGAACCCTATTCATTTGGAACAAGCCCACAGGGGCCATTGACTTGAAGTTCAAGCTTCCAAAGAATATGGTGTCCATTAGGAGGAAGTAAGAGAAGGTAAAGGGAAATACAGAAAGAAGAGATCTCACTTATTAAAGAAGAAAAAATGAATTAATAAATTAATAAATAGATAAAAATGTATTAAAATGAAAGGAGAATAGTGTTAGGGTAGTAATGCACTGCATCTTCTCTTGAACTTTTGAAGTTCCAATTGCGTTGAAACTGTGAATTCAAGAAGCGTCACTTGGGTTATTACCGTCATCCCTTCTTCCCCAAGACAGGAGAGAGAGAGAGAGAGAGAGAGAGAGAGAGAGAGAGAGAGAGAGAGAGAGGCTTTCTCTCACTCACTTACCGTATGTATACATTATGATATATCTAACAGTTTGTTATTTCAGGAAAAAAAATTTTGTTTGCGATGACTTTATCACAAGGACTTTATCGCAAGAATTAAAAAAGTGCAATTAAACAAAGAGTATGGTTGCCTGCAAACATTCCTGATCAAGTAAATAAATAAGAGTAAAGTAAAGTAAATAAACTACAATTTAAACCGCGCAGGTAGACCATATTCCACGATAAACAAGAGGCAAAAGTTTTTTCTTTAGCCACATCGTTTATTCGTCCTTAAAGATTATTTTCCGTTAAGAGTGCGCAGAAATTCTCAAAATTTTCTGTGGAAAGTAAAAATTCCTCTTTGAAGCACTGGCTTTTAATAATTATATTCTCTCTCTCTCTCTCTCTCTCTCTCTCTCTCTCTCTCTCTCTCTCTCTCTCTCTCTCTCTCTCTCTCTCCTGCAGTGGTGGGTGCGTTTTCGATTTTTCCTTGAAAAATACAAGAGGCAAGAAGAGAGTTTCTTCCTAGAAAGAATTTGCTTATTGGCGTTTTTATTTCTGTTTCTTTCAGAGCGCATTTTTCTGTCTTTTTCTTTTCTTTGTGCTGCCTTGTCTGTTCACTTCTCTATCTCGTCGATCTAGCTTTCTTTTAATTCGCTTTCACATCCTCTTCGCTCTCTCTCTCTCTCTCTCTCTCTCTCTCTCTCTCTCTCTCTCTCTCTCTCTCTCTCCACTTCTTCTTTTAGTGCTGTCTTTCCCACACATTCCTCCTCACAGTTTTTTTTTACTCCCTCCTCTCTTCTCGCTTCTTCTCCTTCCTCTTCTCTTATGACCACTCCTCCATGTTGTCGTTATTCACCTTTTTATTCATTATTTCAGTCATTTTGATGGTTGTATCTTATTCACTCATACACAAACCTCATCAATATAGAGTACTTTTAGTTATGTTGAATACCTATATTCTTGCTTATTACTTCATGTGATTATTTTAGACAGAATAAAAATGTTTTACGGTGAAATGGAAAATATGATCGTGCAATTTAAGGCATGGCAGGTACTTGGATGGATGACCAGTAAGAAGTGCCAGACGCTATTAGCACGGAAACTCTTTAAATATCTGTGGATAACAGCATGGGCTAGCAACTTCATCCCGATATACACTTGCTGAAACCTAGAAGGCTGCCACACACTCCCATATATATATATATATATATATATATATATATATATATATATATATATATATATATATATATATATATATATATAATATGCATATATTTTGTGTATATATATATCAGACACACACATATATCTGTATAGTATATGTATAATCATTGCTTTTAATGCCTTGCAAAGCAGAGGCCTCTGTGAAATTACTCCACTCACGTTTTTCTTGTGCTTTAACTTCTACAAATCTCCACTTATCTCCAGCCTCCCGCTCCATGTTTCTCATTCAAGTAAGTGTGGGTCCTGCAACTCTTCTGGTGCCCAGTGGACCCCAGCTGACACTGGCACATTCTATTTTCTAAGAAATGACTGGCTGTTCTTCAGTGTCTGTAGCCAGTGACTCTTCAGTGAATCATCCTGAATCTTCACACACACACACACACACACACACACACACACACATATATATATATATATATATATATATATATATATATATATATATATAGTAAAAATATCTAGCTATATATATATTATATATATACAGTATATGTGTGTGCGTGTCTTGTCGTGTGTCCAAGTGTGCCGTCTTATTTCAGGATTTAATTTTCACTCGTGAAGAAAAAACTTCGTTGCTTCCTTGAGACATCTTTTTAGAAACAACACAAAGAAGAAAAGCATAAGTTACACCTCATTTCCTTCTAATGTTGTTTCAAGAGTTGTCGATTTTTTCTTCTTCCTTTTCCTCTCCTGTATCACTTATGGTTCTGTTGTTGACTTTTAATTAGTCAAGGTGTATCTGAGTGAATTAAGATTGCCAGTCTGAGAATTATTCGAAGTTTACTGAATTCATTAGCAATATTTCAGAAGAAGCTGTACCGCTATTTTCTTTTATAGCTCACGTTCTTGCTAGCTACGTGTACCCTCTCTCTCTCTCTCTCTCTCTCTCTCTCTCTCTCTCTCTCTCTCTCTCTCTCTCTCTCTCTGTAAGTTACATCGTTCTTTATAATGCGCTGACATTTGTCTCATTTCTTGAGAGCTCACGATTCATAATTTCTCAAATGACCTAATTACATCTACATTATGGATGAACCTCCTTTGACAACTGCCAGCCCATCGCCGCCTTACAAATTCTTGCCGAATCGTTCCATTATTCTTGCTATACTTCAAGCGTCTTATTAGCCTAAAGCGACCTGTTGCCTCGGCGTCGCATGCTCTGAATTTATCGAGGAGAAAGTGCCTGCAGTTGCCTTGCATTTGGATGAGGCCCAGGAAGCCCCGGACGAAGGGAAAAAGGAACCGGGTGAACGAAATTCTGCATAAAAGAGGAAAAATGAGAAAAGTGCAAGACTGTCGGAAAACACTCAACGTTTTTCGAGAAGACGAGGGAGGATTAAGACAAGCTCTGCTAATATTTCAAGACGACGTGATCAAAATTTTGTTCCCTTCTCCTGGGAGCAGAGGAAAAGGATCAGTGAAGAATAGCGCCATAGTCGGTCAGCTGCTTCTTTCGTAAGCAAGAGTGCTGTTCAGTAGTGGATGGTCACATCTCTCATTTCTGTTCTCTTGTACATAAGCACTTGCAAAGATCTTCATTCAAGCATATGGTTTTCTATTCTCCTAGTTTATTTTCATCGTGTATTTGAACAAATTTAAGTCGCGATTATTTCCAACATCTTTATGTGCTCATTCTCACAAGTGGCGTGTAACCGATGCTAATTTGAGAAATGCGAAAGATAGACCCAATGCCTTTATTTGTAATGACGACCCAGAAACGTTTTGTTTTAAATTCTTTACGTCAGTATCATCGGCGGATGGTATATCCAGTTTCCTTTTTTTTTTATATAAGATAATGGTACTTAAATGTATCTCTTTAGCCTCCTTTTTAATTAAGAGTGAAAATTATGCTCTCCCAATTTCATCAGTTGGTCTTCCATCGTAGAAATTTCCACCAAGATTTCCCAACTGTCTGTCACTCTGCATTAGAATGGTGATTTTTGTAACGAAAATCAAAGGCTTTCTAAATTGCCTTAAATATCTTTCTGGGGACTTTCCGTCTCTCATGATGCCAAAATCAACACCGAATGGAAGTGTATGGTCGGGGAGTAGCTCAATACACAATAGGTTGGTGGCAACTGACCGACAAACCCAACCGTCTGGATAAAGGCCGTCCAAAGTTTTCACGCCTCGCTGTGATCAGTTTTCAATTCATTCTTGCGAGAAGATGACAGGAAGGTTTGAGAGGCCTGTCTGTTGAACAGTGTGACTTTTTTTGGCCTTCATTAGCACCTTGTGAATGGTTATCGGTAGTAGGAGTAGTCCTTGTTTTCCCATTATAAAGGAGGGGTTGTAGGCGCTCATTCAAGGCTAGCTTATTTTTCATTATATTTTGTATTGTATGGCAGCGGTTTTATTTCGCGTTTGTTTAAAGCGTTTTCTTGAGAAATTTTAGCTTTTGGTTTTTACTTGTGGTGGTTAATTAGTTAGTTATTATTTACGGTAGTACTTTCATCTTGATTTACTGGAATACTTGCTTTTACATAGCGTTTCTTTTATAGTCCGGTTTTCATTGCTTTTTTTTAATGTAACATTTTAAATTTTATGAACTTTTTCAAATATAATTTTTTGCATGTTTTTTTTTTTAATTTAGCATTTTATTACGTTTTTTTGTACGTGGTGTTTTTATAATTTACATTTCGACTACATTAATTTTCTGCTTCAACTGCACCATTTTTCCATTCTTACGCTTTACCCCTCCTCCTCTCCCTCCCCCAGGTCTCTCCCCTCCCCTCCTTTCTAAACCAGCCACTCCCCCTCCCTCCTAAACCAGCCACTCCCCCTCCCGCCCAACCTCCTTTGTTCTTGTCCGTCTTTTTATCCTACCTATGCTTTATCGGATTTTCTGCAGAATCTGAGTCCTTTCTTTTTTCTCTTTTAATGTTTTCTTTTGAATGTTAGCTTTATTTCCCCTGCCCAGGAGGTGATGTTTGTTTGTTTGTTTATTTGTTTCCTTCTTTATCCGCTTGTTTGTTTGCCTGTCTGTTTGTTTCTCGTTACTCTTGCGGTGGCTTGAGTAGGCAAGAAGTTATGCATTGGTTTTCAAGGAAATCTACAAAAGATAAGTCTGTTGGACTTTTTTTGTTTTGTCAGTTTCTGTTTGTCAGTAAAATTATGCATGAAGTTATTAGTGGATGGATTTTCGCGAGAATTTTACTACAGATGAACTTCCTGACTTACAGCAGGTAAATAGATCTTGGGAGATAAGAACGTAAATTTTAGGTAGACATGTCGAAAACCTGATAAATTTGGTCACCGAATTTAATCATTCCTTTCTGAAAAGAAAGTCTGCTTGGAGGTTAATTTTTTTCTCAACTTGTAAGAGCTTGACATTGGCGGAGGTTTTCATTCCCAGTTTTTTTTTTTGTTTTGTCGTGTTTTCTTTTAAATTTAGTGTCTGTTGTACTTTCTTTTGAATGTTTGTATCATTTTTTTGTTTTTCCTTTGAAATTTAATTTTATAACTTTTACTATAGACATTATCGTTATTGAACCTAGCGTCCTGTTACAAATATATCTCTCTATTACTTCTGCTTTGAAAGGTTGGTTTTTTTTTTAGAACATATGTTTTCATCTTGATAACATTCCTCCTTCCCACAAATCATCTTTTTCCTTCCTTCCTTCCTGACTTTAGCCTCCCCTCGCCTATCATCATCATCATCATCATCATCATCATCATCATCATCATTTGTTGCTCCAAGTAGAAGGCCGGTCTTGGAACTATGATTACTTCGTCTTAATCACGGCCCTGTGCATTATCCTGTCAGTCTGTGGAAATGGCTCGGATTACGGGACCGCCTATCTGTAATTCGGCAAAATGACCTTTACGGCAACTTCATTATCGGAATCGGACTTTGTTATCGCATATTATCGTTAGGTTCATCGGCGTTTCCGTCGGGCCGTGCAGTGTAGTGCATGCGTGTACGTGTAGAATAGATATATATATATATATATATATATATATATATATATATATATATATATATATATATATATATATATATATATATATATGTGTGTGTGTGTGTGTGTGTGTGTGTATATATACACGTTTATATATACATACATATATATAAACATATATATATATATATATATATATGTATGTATATATATTATTTATACGCACATGCATACATACATACATATAAACACACATATATACATATATATATATGTATGTATACTATTTCACAAATTATTTATGATAATTGTGGAACAATGTTTTACTTCCTTTGTCTTGTGGACATTTTGTTTCACATATTGGTGTTTATCCTAATTACAATAATATTAGACAGTTTTATTTATGAATCTATGATATGGGAATCAGCAGGTTCACAAAAGAACCACGGTGATTGAGACTGATTTTTAAAAATAATTTGAGGGCTTAAGCCGGTCTTTCAAACTATAGCCAAGATATGCCTAAATATCGGTCATGAAAGACTTTGGTTTCGGTTTTTAGTTTTTGTCAGAGCTTTTAATGTGCAGCCATCTCTCTCTCTCTCTCTCTCTCTCTCTCTCTCTCTCTCTCTCTCTCTCTCTCTCTCTCTCTCTCTCTCTTCTGAACATATATATATATATTGGAAGTCAAATTCTAGATTTTCGTAATGAGAGCCAGGTTTAGGAACTTCTAGTGGTTACTCAGTGGTTTTGAAGTTGAAACTATGGTCTTTTTCATTTATCCGTTTATATTTGATGCTAATAATATAACCTATAATAGTACTAATAATAATATTATCCTTATCCTTGAGCTCATTCAAAACAATGAAAACACCGAAGATGATGGTAATAGCACTGAAGACTAAAAAAGTTAAGTATACCTTAGTTTAACCAGACCATTAAGCTGATTAACAGCTCTCCTAAGGCTGGCCCGAAGGATGAGACTTATTTTACGTGGCTAAGAACCAATTGGTTACCTAGCAACGGGACCTTCAGCTTATGTGGAATCCTAACCACATTATACCGAGAAATGAATTTCTATCACCACAAATAAATTCCTCTAATTCTTCATTGGCTGGCTGGAGACTCGAACTCGGGACTAGCAGAGTGCTAGCGAGAACTCTACCGACTCATCCAACGAGGAACTAGCACTGAAGGCTAATTTTACGAATGAATATATACTTCAACGTATAGAACAAGACTTCCGGAACTGGGATCGTGACCCATTTGTTCATCTAAATCTGCGAATCGTACAGCATTTAGTTCGTTTTCTGTGCAGAACAAATGAATATCATCTGTTTCGATTCTCCTCGCTCGGTCAAGACGGATGTGGAATGTCTGCATTCTTGGCTGTTTTTGTCTGGTTCTAAAATCGCCTTTATTGTTTCTATTTTGTGATGCATCGATTTCTAAACCGCATTGCAGTATACATAGATGTATCAGCTACCTTATGAGTTACGTTGCAATTTGTTCTTCGTATCTACATGGGAAATTTTCACTCGAAGAGATAGAATATTAATTTGTAACAAGCGTGAAAGCAAATTTCTTCAGTATAAAATGGACGCGTGTTTGTTAAATGACTCAAAACTAGAAACTTATTTCTCTGGTTCTTTCTTTTTTTGGAATGAATTTTGGAACCTAGGATATATTGGAAAACTACGCTTTATTTTTATACTTATGTGAGATAATGTTTATGTGTCCTTGTATTTTGCTTAAAGTTCACTGTATTTTGCTAAAAGTTCACTTTGCGAGTAAACTAGACATTTCCAGCAGTCGCTGGTTCTGTGACTTGTTCGCTACTTTGGTACTTCTTTCAGTAATTGTTCTTAGTAGTTGGCGGTGTATTCAAGTTATTCATTATTTATATTAAGCTGAGAGTTTTTGTGGTGGGTATGACTTTGCTCTCAAGTGCAAATAATGTAAATTTTCTGATGTATTAGAACAGTCGAATTTGTCAATAATGGCCGAGTGTTTAAAGTTTCACTTCTGGGGTCAGTGCTCGAAACAGGTTGTAACAAGTAAAATAAAATAACAAAGGGAAGCAAATAACAAATGCATAACGACGGAGGTAAATCAGCAAACAGATATATGCATTCACAAGGTACAATGCAAGCCAGAAACAGGATAGAGAATGCTCAAAAATAGTATTACAGCCTTTCAGCTGCGAAAACAAGTTTGTTTATAGAACAATTTGTTTCCATTTATACGCATTGCAATTTTCTCTGACACCGTACAGTACATGTGTGATAACTCCTGCTCGCATCTGATTATATAAGCGCGCAACAAAACGTGTAGATGTTGAATGCCTCAACCAGTGTCTGACAACTATGAATTTAAGCATGGCAGTGTTGTTTATGTTCACTGACAATACCAAATATTTAGGCGACTTATATTCACAGTTAAAAATACGGGCTGTGTGTTCATTTATGCAACGGCACATGAATAGACTCGGTCACGTAATTACGAGTGTATTTGTTTACGGATTTATATATAGCGCGGCACCTTTCCTAGTTTGTAAAGGAGTTTATTAGTAATGCCGTCCCTGTTCGCTGCCGTCATTTTCATCTCTTCCAGAGCACAGTTATGTATCCTTTGTCCTGGAAGCCTGCTATTGTCTTGCCTGTTTCCAAGAAGGATCTTTCTATTATCCTATTGTTCTTACTCCTACTTATCTAATGTCCTTGGGACTATTTTTAACAAGTATCTTCTAAAACACCTGAACTTTCACACTCCTTCATCTGAACTGCTCGTTAGTCTTAATAAAATCATTTGATGGTGCCAGTCATGTCGTATTCACGCCTGGATGTTTCTTATAAAGGTGTTTTGTCACTCTTCTTGGTGGTTATATAAGGCTTTTGACAAGTTCTTCCATGAAACCCTGGTTGTCAAACCATTCTCAAATTGCCAAACTTTTGTTTTGACGTTTTGTGTTGACGGCGATGTTTAGCTCCTAATTTATTGATTTATTTGGCGGCCTTAAGCTTCCTATCAGGACGTTTCAGTTCCTGTTACACTTGATGGTGTAGCAATTGCAGCTTCTCTTCTTTCTCGATGTGTCTTTGAATGATCTGTTTCTCCTTCATTTCAGGCGTGTTTTTCCCACGCATTTAGGAGTGGTGATTGTTTCGATAATCTCTGATCCAATGGCTATGCTGCCTTTCTTTATTACTGTTCTTTGAGTGGTTATACTGAATGCTTCCTGGAACTTATACTTTGGTCATGTGGCATGCCATCTGATTTCAAGCTAACTAGCTCTGTATGGAATTTCTTAACTCGAATGAATGTATTATTCCATTCTCTTCTCGTTAGAAATTGACTGCCAATTTCTTCTTCTCTGTTTCCAACAGTTTCAGCTAAAGACCCAGGCTTGTCATCACCAAATATGGGAATATGCATTCCTGAATCTGTTATTATCTCTGAATTAATGTTAAAGATGGTGGTTCTGGCTAGTAAAGCATTTCCTCTTTTCTTGCTATGACCTAGTTTGATTTTGCGCTCTTTTAACCATATATATATATATATATATATATATATATATATATATATATATATATATATATATATATATATATATATATATATATATTTGTGTGTGTGTATGCATGTATGTATGGATTGAATTTCTGATTGTCTACTATTCATAGAAATGAGGTTGCTAGACCTTAGCTCTCTCGCTCATCACCTTGGTTACGACAGAGTGCAATCGGGTGATTCCATGTAGAAAATTCATTGTTTAGGTCTACAGAGGCGTAGTTGGTTTTAACTGGGAGTGCCGCAACTACTCTGTCTTCCGAAATTTGCTTCAGGTTCCTCTCGGTTGTGGAATCTAGATACACCAATCTTAATCCATTCTTTCCACAGGACCAAGCCGCCTCAAAATACTCTGATCCATTCATCCGCCAAAACTAACCTTTTTTTACCATTTCTGTGTATCTTCACTCTTTCAGTTCTTCCTATGCACATATACCACACGAACAAATAATCTCATCAGCGTTGAGATTATTTCCTTTCATTTGCATTTGCATCCACACTTCACTTCCATTGAGGAGAGACAGCTCAACAACTCATTCACACAATCCTCCATTTGCCAGTTGTGAGGAATGTGAATTTATATATATATATATATATATATATATATATATATATATATATATATATATATATATATATATATATATATATATATATATATATATATATATATATATATATATATATATATATATATATATTAGTATAATATAACATGCCAATAAGCTGTTTCCTCTAGGGTGAGGTTGCTTCAGATATTATAAGAGCAAAGGCAAGTAGTAGCATCCTTCATCCACTAACTTTTGATTAAGAATGAACTCCTGTACGGAAAACTTTCCCAGGATAAGTCACTTTACAAGACGACGCAAGGATTTTCAACATCAAATCAGCCCTCTAAACGCACTGTCCAGTCATTTCTTGAGATGATATAAAGTGCAGCAATTGAAAATGGTATGGGTTGAACAAATCTCTCTCTCTCTCTCTCTCTCTTTCTGAGTCTCCTTTGGCATTAGTGGTTTGAAAGGCGAGGGATTAATCATTCTTATCAGTGACAAAAGATTTCTGGGTAAAGACTGCAAGGATTTCGATAAGAAGGACGCGAAGGAGGCATGACATGAATATCACGCCATTAAGAGTTCAGAGAAGGGAAAAGGTGTAGTTTGTGTGCGCGCATGTGGGCAGTAGCGCGATAGGTGAGAGCTCAGGTCTCTATCAGGGGTGCATTGTCTCCATGGTTACTTAATCTATTTATGGATGAGGTGATAAGGGGAAGTGAGGCAATGAGTAAAAGCTATAGGTGCAATTTCATGTAACTCGACAGATGGGCGGTTTTCGGAATTGCGGGCGACCGCTGATCAAAATAAACCAGCTGATTTTGTTTCAAAAGGGTTTGAATTTTTTCGCGTGGAAACGTTGCACAAAGCTGATAAAGAATGAAGTTTGAAGTGCAAATGGATATCTCAGTTTGGACGAAATGAACGAACGAATGTTTTCAGGGCTGCGAACGGAGGAAGAGATTGTCATACACCAGTTACGATGAAGCGGTTGCCGTAAATGATAGTAATCAGTGAAAAACTAATCCGCGCTATAGATGCAATATATTAGGTAGATAGGCATGAAAAAAGGATGAAGACGCATTTAAGGGCAAAAGACTGAATTCCTCATTCAGTTCAGCATCGTTATACTAGATTTTTTACTTTCTACACATTGAATGAAATTATAAACTACGTAACATATCTTTTATGGAAAGCATACCTACATCGAAGAGTATAGAGAAAGGGTTAAAGGGTTTCGGGAACAGACACTATGTAAATTAAGCCAGTTACTGCATTAAGCAGGTCTGTAGGAATGGAATATAAGGAATTAAAATGAGCAGACAGCTGAAAATTCTTGTACGGAGGGTGAAGAAAACAAAGAACACCAAGGATTTTGGGGGTACTGGAGCTTTTGAAAGAGCAGGCCCATATAACAATGGAATACGAAAGTGGGCTTCAAGTGCGTAAGTGTTTGAAGTGGCACTGAAGCCCGTGTTGAGGAACTGGTCAGTTTCTATAGTCACCTACATCTAAAGAAGTAAGCAGGGAAAAAAGGGGGGTTGTGGGGGGGGAGAACTTTTTTTGGGGTGGTAAAACTGACGGGGAAGTGGAAGAAGCACAAAATCAAGATCTTGTCCAGGTCGAGGTGTTGTCTGTAATTAAAAGGAACTTATGCCATTTTACAGTGTAGTTGATTCTACGCTTGTATTAATTGTGAAAAATAAGTAAATTGATCCAACTACCGATTTTTTTCATTTTATCTGGGGACTAAAATGGATTGTCGGTTTTAACCATTTAGGTTTTCTAAAAATTATGTTCAAACAGGGATGCAACGAAGAATGTATGCATAATTGCATTCAAGTAGTTTGGGGATCAGGGTAATCTTTATCATACAACTGTTTCGTCCAGATATTTTAGGCCATTCATTTCAGTATACTCGCGCGCGCGCACACACATACACACACACACACACACACACGCGCGCGCGCACTCACACAGACACGCACACACACTCCCACACCCACACCACACCCACACACACATTTATATATATACATATTCTTATTTAAAGATTAAACGAAGATGGATTTATTAGGCAGTTATATTGTTTCGTTGTTATTAAAGTTTGCTTTTAACACCGCCAGTTTATATGAATTTTTCCCATTTATTAGAATTGTGTTCTGGAAAGTGAGGTCATTATTGTCAGTGGTCAGATTGGCAGAGTTCCTCTGCATGCATACGCTTGCATGTGTATGTCTGTCTCTCTTCATGCAATCGGCTTCTACTATGTGCATGTTTATATTGATCCATCTACCTAACTGTCCGTTAGACATACATATATTTCGATATCTTTGGGTTTATATACGTGTGTGTGTGTGTGCATTCACACTCATACACCAGACGCTGCATATGGAACCATTCCCATGAAATAATATTTATGGAAAACAGAAATGACCGCCTACTGTTTCACCTCGTTGAATATTATTATAAGTTTATCATCTACACTGAGATGAGAATGCTTTAAATGACACTTTTTAGCGAAAGCAGTATTCAGGTTGATCAGTTTGAGTTTCTATCTGTATAGTGAAATGAAGTTGTCCTTTCGACATTCTCCCTTTAAGTTTTTACACACGCACACACACTCCCCAGGAAATATTTTCCGAGTATTATCATGCATCAGTCAGCCTTCTGAGGGATTCGTTATACGTCTGGCACACATTACGACACTTTGTCGTTTGGCATCTGGCACCAATCACTATATCGGAGTTATCATACATCCGGCGCATCAATCATGTTGAATTATTGTGCTCCTGGCAAATGTCAAGCCTTTTGCGACATCGTACGTCTGGTTCGTGAGCTCTCTCTCTCTCTCTCTCTCTCTCTCTCTCTCTCTCTCTCTCTCTCTCTCTCTCTCTCTCTCTCTCTCATGGTGGGAATGAACTACTGTGATACCAGTATACGACACTTGGTCTTAATCTGACCCTTGAGGATATTCAGATGTCTGACGAATGCTTTCTGGGACACACAGTAGTCTCAGTTTGACTTTATTTGATTTTACCTCGTTATTTTTTCCTGGTTTTAAGAATCTCTAATTAACTTATTTTATTTTTAGTTAAACTATGATGATAAACACCTATATACGAGTATGTTCAGAATTACGGAAATTGTGTGGAGTCAACAGTTGATTTTAATTACAAAGGTAACATTTCACCATTGATAGCAACTTAAGAAAATGTAACCTATTCTCCATTCTCTTTAAACAAAGATTGAAGTATATACCCATGTAATTACTAACATATCCTGCTAATTACAAAGGGAGCCAAATAATAAAACATCCAAGTAATGACAATTTCATCCTACGAATGACCAGCTCATTGAATAATACCCATAGGAAAATAATTACTACATCAGAAAAACGACCAAGATGTCAAAATATTATGTTCATTAATGGAGAATGTAGTATGTTCGAAAGGATGTGATTCTTAAGACTTTGTTTCCACAAAAAGAGAGGCAGTGAAAATATAATCATCTTTTGTAAAAAGCGTATATCTTGTGTGTATGTTCTTAGATATATGTATAATGAAATAAGAAGTATTGCTTTATTTTGAAAATAGTAAAATAACAGAAGATATAAGAAAGCAGGCATTGTTCTTTTCATCATAGCTACTGAATCAAAGGACAAAGCCCTCTTATTATGTATGTATATATATATATATATATATATATATATATATATATATATATATATATATATAAAATATTCAATGAAAATTACTGTATATAAAAACTAATAATTGTTCTGTATAATTTGCATTAGGCGTTTGTTTATTTGAAGTGGCTCTATCATCATTATGGTACAAATACTGCTACTCAAGGTGCATACAAATAGAAGGAAATATAAGTAAGGATAAAAGTGCTTTAGCAAAAATAAAATTATTTAATTCTTAAAAATAAGTACATTTAAATATTCATTTAAATACACTTATTTAGAGTAGGTATTTCAAAGTGTTAAGAAATACAAAAGAAAAGGAAAAGAAAAGTAAGTAGCAGAATCCATGGAGCATAACAGCAATTAAAAAAAAAGAATAAAAAATGGAACAAAGTGAGTTTAGCGAGGTCAGAAAACTTTTTAACAAGCCTTCTCTTCTGGAGCCAAGAGGGACTCGTGTAGACCCGAAACTTTCATGCAAGACTCTCTCTCTCTCTCTCTCTCTCTCTCTCTCTCTCTCTCTCTCTCTCTCTCTCTCTCTCGTACCGTACGTAAACCAGTCTAATTTAAACTGTAGTGTATTGCGTTGGGTCGCTTTTTGAATACCTCTCACTCTTCCTGGTACCAGATTGTCTTTGGAAGTGATAATTATCATCTTCCTCTTTTTCACGAAGAGCTGACTTTGTATGTTTGTACTTTTCATATCGTTCAATAACAAGTAAAAAATGCGCCGAAGTTTCTTCTGCGCAATCGAGTTTTCTGTACAGCCGCTACAGCGTACAATTAAGGCCACCGAAAATAGATCGACTTGTCGGTAGTCTCGGTATAATGCTGTATGAGCAGCGGCCCATGAAACTTCAACCACGGCCCAGTGGTGGCCTATCCTATATCGTTGCCAGAAGCACGATTATGGGTAACTTTAACCTTAAATAAAATAAAAACTACTGCGGCTAGAGGGCTGCAATTTGGTATGTTTGATGATTGGAAGGTGGATGATCAATATACCAGTTTGCAGCCCTCTAGCCTCAGTAGTTTTTTGAGATCTGTGGGCGGACAGAATAAAGTGCGGACGGACAGACAAGCCGGCAAAATAGTTTTCTTTTACAGGAAACTAAAAAGCAGGGTCTCATTTTAGAGCTAAGCTACAGAATACCTGAGTTCTTCCGTAGGGAAATTGTCAAAGAGGGCAAATCTAGCGTAAGGATAAGTTTCACGTCAGTATTATCATGACTCTAAGTCTTCGGACAAAATTTTTTGAAGTAACTTGGAATAAAACTAATTTATGTTGCATGTTTCATCTTTTATTTTGAATCCCTAAGGTACGAATATTTGGATGCAGTTTTAAATACTAAATAGATGTTCTTCCAAATACATTGCCTTTTTAAAATAAATGTTACATTTTTGTATGTCTAGTCTAACTCTGAAGATTGCTCTTACCCAGTGTAGTTGTAGAGAGCCCTTATATCATTTTCCTAAAATAATCATCCTGAATATTCCACGTGAACACGGAAAATTAGGAGCCACCCCACCACCACATCATTTGATGGCGGAGACCGTAAATTTCGGCACCAAGATTCCAGCAGACCAAAAGGACCCTCTCGTGACCAGAGCAGTGGTTCCCCAGCGCAACATTTCCCCGTAAACAGAATGTTCGTCATTTTGGCAGGTGTCTCCATTAGACTAACCAAGTGCAGCGGCGCTGGTTTTGTATTTCTGCCTGTTTTCATAAAGTGTCAGCTTCATCAAATTTCCACGGGCCTCTCTGAGTTGACAATGTGTGTTCTTAGTCGACAAGCTATTTCCCAGAATTGCTTTCCAGTTGACTTTGTTCATCCCCTCTCTCTCTCTCTCTCTCTCTCTCTCTCTCTCTCTCTCTCTCTCTCTCTCTCTCTCTCTCTCTCTTCCCTTTTCCTTTTTGTTTAAGTAAACTGGTTACGAGAGGACCTTCTTTTTTTTTCCTTACCCGAATAGAATAAATTCTTCTCGGAATTGTTTCCGCGTTACTTGGAGGGACAACTTCCCGAACATTGTAGCTGCAAATGAGTTTTCTCTCTTCTTTTAATTCTGATTTCGTCGGTGAGCGCCAACAACGACCAGGGCCTCTTTAACACAAAGTTCATTCATTCAATAAGACTGCCGATCTGATGATTTTAGCCCCTTAATACCATTTAATTTTTATATATCATATCTGTAATACTTCTAAATGAAGTATGTATTATAGATATGTAAGACAGCCTTCCGGATGATAAAGTTTAACCTTAGGAACGAGACGTCAGTTAACCTGAAGCCCAGTGACGCAGCTCGGGGTTTGTAGTACTGATTATAAGTCTTTGGCCACTCCTTCTTCTTCTTCTTCTTCTTCTTCTTCTTCTTCTTCTTCTTCTTCTTCTTCTTCTTCTTCTTCTTCTTCTTCTAACGAGGAAGGAAATTACAGAAACTAAGTTGAAATGTTCGAAGTGTCACGTTAATTATAGCTTTTACTCCCCAGGGTACATAAGTTAGCATTACATTCCCCAGCATTTATTCAGCCGGAAATCTCACTCTCCCCGTTATTAATTTCTCCCCTGAGTCTTCTGCGAACCAATTTTTTTCTTTATTAATGCTTGCAAGCAAAAAATATTGACATAACTGCCACTAACCGTCATTAGAACTTGGGAGGGGATTTTCCCTGAAGAAGAAAACTGCTTGCTTATAAGTACGTATTTCATGCATGCAAATACAGATATTTGTATTCTTGCATTTATGAAAGCTCGCATGCATATATGGCTGATGGACTTAACAATATCTGGTGTTATTGGGATTCAGATGTTAAACTGATATTAGTTCGTTGTGTAAGGTCAAGGAATGTGCTCTGTTGGTTACATCTGAAGTGGTTTACCTCATTTATAATAACAGTAATAATTTTGCTTTGCATATTCTCATCCAGAGCTTGAAACATCTAGAATTTGATGGAATGACAAGTTGATAAAGTAAACTTGTCATTCTTTGTAGCTATTTAAGTCTGGGATCACCTTACGGGTAACAGATGCAAATGAAATAACCAAGTACAAATCATTATTGTTAAAGGATATTTCTTAATATCATGAAAAACTAACGGTTATTGTACGTAGCAAAACATTCCAGATTATGCAAGACGGGATGTATCTCTGATAATCTCTTTTATACACTTTAGTGATGCAAAAACATGTGCACAAACGTGCTTTCCAAAGGGAAAAAGATATGGTGAATGTGTACATATACCTTCACACATTACGCATACACATGACACACACGCACATATATGTATACATATATGTTTTTGTATATATATATATATTATGTATATGTATTAGTATATATATGTGTTTGCATGTATAAATATATGTATGTATATTTGTATATATATATATATATATATATATATATATATATATATATATAATTTATATGTATAGGATTATAGAAGTTTTAAAGCAAATCCTATGTGAGGCATTTCACCACTAAGTAAATAGTGCCGCCACTGGGATTAAGGTTCTTTGGAAACCGTTGGTTGCTTTCTCCAACTTTCCCTTTCTCCCAATTCCTAACTCCTCCCTAAGTTTTAGAAAGTTTCCTACGTCGAATATTAGGAGCATCCTCCTGGAATTTCGAAAATGCCTTTTACTTTCTTTCTGTAAAGGATAGTTTGTATTCTTGTGCTTAGTTTGCCGGTTCTTTGAATATGGGTTGAGTGCAAAAGTGATTTTCGCAAGAAAAGTTTTGGCCTATCCATCGTCAACAAATACTTTTTCTTTGTTGGTTCAGTAAACTGTATGTGAGAGTAAGAAAGTTAAACTACCTCAGATGAATTGAAATCAGTTGGTGCGTATTTTCCTCGTTGGGAGAGTGGGTTCCATTCTCAGCTAGCACTCTGCTGGCCGCGAGTTCGAATCTCCGACTGGCCAATGAAGAATAAGAGGAATTTATTTCTGGTGACAGAAATTAATTTCTCGCTATAATGTGGTTCGGATTCCACAATAAGCTGTAGGTCCCGTTGCTAGGTAACCAGTTGGTTCTTAGCCACGTAAAATAAATGTAATACTTCGGGCCAGCCCTCTCTAGGAGAGCTGTTAATCAGCTCAGTGGTCTGGTTAAACTAAGATATACTTAACTTAACTTAAATGTTTCCAGTTTCATGGAACTGTTTATTGCAGTGAGGTTTGGACAAATTCCACTTGAGTCTAAAGAAGGGACAACTAAATTCATTACTGTGTAAAAACTTGAAAAGCGATATCACATATCTTCAGATTTTATAGGTGGACTCTAACCTGTTTTTTGTCAGTTTCTAATATGACAACAGAACAAGAACATTGACAAATGGGGTAATAGTCTAAATCTAAATCATCTCTACACGATGATCAGGCATCAGTGATCCCAAGAGCATCATGTTTGTCATGGGGAGATACACCCACCCTAAGTGCCTGTAATCTGAAACGTCAAGGTTGGCGTGAGGAACCCACATTATCTGGCGTCAAAGAAACAAATTCACCTCCCTCAGAACATTCTCTCATTTTCGACATCATTTTTGAAATTCTTCTCGCCATCCGCAGCAGGCGCTCTTCTCCCTCACCACTCGCAGTGTACACGTCAACAGTCTTGGAAAGGAACAATTACCATACATGCATAATTTAGGCAACAAAGAGACTGCTAAATAATCTTTCTAACCCCTCACCCTTTACGTAAGGGGAGAGAGCTTGTAGTTAAATCACACCCGTTCTCCTAAGCTCTCCGGTTGTTTTCCCCTCTTCTGTATGTCTACTCATCCTCTTCCATTACGAAGTGAGGGAAACATCCACAGGGGAGAGACAACGGCGATGCTTTATGTAAATCGCGGCCCTGTAACTGGTCGGAGGTTCCTTTTCCTAGGGTGGGTTGAGAGAGGAACGTCTCAAAGTTTCACTCAGCCGTGAGGAGGAGTTGGTTGGAGCGTCTTTTTCTCATGCTACACCTATTGAATTTGCATGTATTAATAAGTTAACTAGTGATGAAAGTCAAGTTATCTCTTGCCATCGTTAAACTGCTTTATATCAGAATCAAAAACAGTTTACTATCAAGTAGATAAATTTAGAAAAAGCAAATTTAAAAACCCAGTATTTGAGAAAAGACAAGGTACATATTTAGACAGGGATTGTCAGCATGGCAGACACAGCTCAACACTTTAAAACGTGCCTGTGATGTTTGCACATGTACTCTACTCACAATAACAGCGCTGGCTTGAGTAAGGAATGTTCACGTGACCGTGCTTCGTAGCTTTCATCCCCCGTACATACGTCATATCACCAAATATATACTTGCCTCAGTTCTACGAACGCGATTAGGAAATTAAATACTCGTTTTTGGATGGTAATCACTCAAGCTGTGTCTTTGTTTTTAAGAAACTATTTCTCGGAGTTTTGTCGTGTTTTTTTTTTTTTGTGCTACCTCTTTAGGATGCAAACCTTAGAAGCTACTTGACGTGTCTGTAGAAATATGAATGTTAACAGGTTCTCCAATCGATATGACATGGAAAAAATCTTTAGATTTTTAGTAATAGGTACCAGAAGATTTTAAGTAGTCCGTCCCAGAGAGAGTCCATCCTTGAGAGAGAGAGAGAGAGAGAGAGAGAGAGAGAGAGAGAGAGAGAGAGAGATTCTATAAAGACAAACGGCTTTTGTATTTATGTTTAATATATGTGCGCCTTCATTCCAAGTGAATGTGCGCACTGACACGCATATGAGTGCGCCTGTGCGCGCGCGTGTTAGACGCTCATTAAACCTGCATCTGTCGGAATTGTTCCTCTCTTTGCCTCTAACAATCTCAGCCTCGGATGCCCCATTCCAGGCATTTCTCCGCGACAAAGACCATTGGAGCGTGTTACTCCAGTTCCCGATACAATATGTTACAGGGGTGCGTGAGTTCGTGTGTGTGTGTGTGTGTTTGGTTGGCTCTGTGGAATGGCCAAATGTCCCCATGATTGTTTTTCTTTTGTAAATGTTTCTTTATTTACATTCTGTTTATTCGTCGCTAAAACAGAACAAAAAGCCACTTAAAAGAAATAATATTTAAAAGTAATATATATATATATATATATATATATATATATATATATATATATATATATATATATATATATATATATATATATTATATATATATATATATATATATATATATATATATATATATATATATATATATAAAACGACAAATAACGTTCCATATCGAATTCACTATACCTTGGTAATAACTTGCACCCAAGGGGAATTATAACTGATTAGAACATCTGCCCCAGCCAGGGCTCGAACATTTCCCTTTGACCACTCGGATATATATATCTATATATATATTAATATATATATATATATACATACAAACACTATTACTTACATGAATATGACGTATCGTTGACATCATTTCTTTTGTTGATCATCTTCATATTTGTCCTCTGTTTACCTTCCGCTGCTGCTGCTGCTGCTCTCTCTCTCTCTCTCTCTCTCTCTCTCTCTCTCTCTCTCTCTCTTCCATGCGTCCATTGAACCATCGCTTCCATTCCCCTTTCGGAGAAATCATATCAGCGAAATTAAAGGGCTAGATTCATTGCACGGGTAGAGAGAATGAGCAAGGCACCCGCCGTTTTATACTGCCCCTAGAGGTGTCATGCTGGAGATTCCCTCTTCACACTGACTCAGTTGATTCAGTAGTCTCCTCTCTCTCTCTCTCTCTCTCTCTCTCTCTCTCTCTCTCTCTCTCTCTCTCTCTCTATATATATATATATATATATATATATATATATATATATATATATATATATATATATATACATATATATATATATATATATATATATATATATATATATATATATATATATATATATATATATATATATATATATATATATATATAATGTATGTACAGTATATATGTAAATGTATAAATATATATATATATATATATATATATATATATATATATATATATATATATATTATACCCAATACTAATGGAATTTCAACTCTTCTCTTAAGGTTTGGTGTCTGTTGTGGATTTTTCCGGGGGCTTCGTTAACTAATTATTGATGTTTCACCTTCCTTTTGGGAAACCTTGCCAGTAGCCTTTCAGAAAGCATATGACGTTTAAAAGAGTTAAACGGCGTCAGGTCACGTCCATTTCCTTGATTTGTTAACGATGTTGGGGGAGGTAGCTAATGCCAAAAAGTAGGAGACTAATAGTCTTTGAGATGCACACTCTAATTCAAATAACTTATGCAGTGGACATTCTCTGGTAAATGGCATTTTGCTTACTGGAACATCGCCATCGAGGGTCCTTCATGTGAAACCTTTCGCACTGTACACTTTGAAGTTCTCCCTAGGCGTTTAGAATCCCACATCAGGCAGACAGTTCAAATACACCGCTAGAGACATTATCCTATTATACTATTAGTCGGAATACAGAACGTAGTTGCAGAGGGTCTAGTTTAGTTTATATGGCAGAAGACGTCTTCCAAGTTTCAGCTTTGGAACATTTTAGATGCGTAAATAATAATCTAGACTTGTACAGTTAATCATTTTTGTAAGCTGTAGTCTTCTGGTAAAACCTCAAAAATTTGTGATGAATAAAACATAGCGTGTTGCTTAAAATCCTAACAAAAAACGGATTAAAATGCTAGATTAAACAGGACTTATTATGTACAAAATTTATAAGGCATATTAATACAGTTGTGGTTATTTCCTTGGATTCATATTCATAAAGAATAAATTAGAAGAATAGTATACGCAAATTTGCATATTTTGCTCTTAATTCAAGTACTTTTGAATTGGCTCTTAACTTTAGTGTAGTGTACTAATTAGGCACTGTTTACTCTTAACTCTGTTACACTTGAATTCGGGTTTGTTTGGTAGATGCTTTAGTATACTTAGATTGACTTTGTTGTTCTTAACTCTAAGAAACAAAGAATGGCTTTGTTGGTACACTTAAACTTGTCCTTTTTGCTCCTAACTCTAGTACAGTTAAACTGGCGTTGTTTGCTATTAAATTTATGATTATTGCACTTGAACATGCATTGTCCATAATTTTAAAATGTACATACAACGAAACTTTGGAGAAATAACGAAAAGTAACTGTCCGTCCTGGCAGAAATCAAGCTAAACGGGATAGCGAGATTCCCTTAGATTTAATCCAAAGTGTTTCTCTCAACTCGCAGTTCTAGTACACTTAAATTGGCCTTGCTTGCTATTATCTCCAGTACTTTCTATAAGTTTTGGTGTTATTGACTAAAGAATGACATCATTCATTCACAGAAGTTTGTATGAATACGAAATATTTACAATTATTCATGTAACTGATTAAATATTATGGAAGAGACATGTTTAATGTCTGCATATGAACTTAAAGATTCGTAATGTTTTATTAAACATTTTACTTTAGGGTGTTGCATAGCGTGACTTTTGTTTGTTTTGTTTTCGCTAAGAAACGTTTATTCTGTTTTTCCGTATGATAGTTTGGTATTCAGTATGGAATAAAAACTTGCTTTAAAAGTCTCATTATGTGGTTCCATGTAATAAAATACAAAGGTGGAAACGAGGCAAAAAAAAAAAGTTTAATTTTCACGATATTTATTGGCTGAGGCAATTTACATAAAAAGCTGTTCGTAATCTATTGCGGTTACTAATGAATGAGGGGGTTGTCTGCATACACGGCCCAGGTAATTTAGTATCTTTCGACGTGGACGAGAAAAAATTCGGCCAAAAAATTATACGAGCGTGTCCTTAAATTGTGAAATTTAAGAAAAAACCAACACAGAAAATTATTAAATTCTACAATAGTTAAAGAAAAAGAAACCCAAACTGTGCAAACGACCCAGAAAATACTAAATATAAAGAAATGACAAAACACGGGGTCGAAAAAAAGGCGCAAAAGACTACGAATTTCCTAGATAGGAAATGGAAAAGAAGAAGCTCAAAAGAATCAAAACCGCTCAGAAAAACACCAGCTGTAAAAAAACTCACTAAAAGGACACAAATGTCTCAGGAAATTACCAAATGTGAAAGAAAATAGAGGCTAAAATGGTTCAGGAAATTACCGAATTACGAAGAAAAAAAAAAAAAACTAAAACTGGCGTAAACGGGCCAGGTACTCCCAACTTTACACAAAACAACAGGAACGGCCCCAAAACGACGCCAACAAACATCAAAAAGACATCACACCAAGAAAATGGTTAAAAACAAAATCAAGAGTATTATTGGATATTACAGTAGTGTTTGAACTTGTCTGTTTCATACGGTTGTGGGGTTTCACTTTTTTTTTTTTGTTTAAAAACTTAGGGCTTTTGCCGGTCAGTAACCGAAGTAGGATATTTAATTTAAAGAAAAACTTGTGTGAAATGAACGTAATTTCGGCCTTTATTGATATTGGGTACAGAACGTATTGCAACTCCGGAATATTTAAGCAGTGGCATAGAATGGAATCTGAGGGAAATCAGTCGCTATATTTCCACACGCAAAATTTATGTATATATTTATTTAATTTTAATTTTTTTGCGTAATGCTTTTTCCTACAGCGGATGTGTCAAAGACTTTTCACAAGGACCGCTTCCCTTTTCATAAAACTGAGCAAACCTTAAAACGTAACAACACATTTTTCTGTATTGTCATCCCTAGTGGTTGACACATTAAGGAAATAAAGTAAGCAATGAATTTTGATCCCCGTTGCCTGCCACACAACCCTTAAGATCTCGCAAAAATCTCTAAGAACTGGTATCTTGCGACCTGCTCAAGACCGTGGAATCAATTTTGCCTTCATAGCTTATGCGATGCCAGAAATAGAGTCAAAATGAAACGGGAAAAACGGTATTTAGTGACGTCATAATGACGTGGGATAGGTGGAGGCTTGTCATTCAGAATACTGGCAGTAGGCGAAATGATACTTAAAATTCAATGAAGTAAATAAACTGGAGTAAGGGATGCGTAGTAAATTTGTTAGTTTTCTCCTCTCATGTTGATCTGGAGCTCGGGAAAAATGCCTTTTTTTTTTTTTTTATTAAACGCGTACTCCGGCTTAAGCTAATGTTAAAAACTCCCAAAAAGTTTGCTCTTGGTACATTTACATACGTGAGGATGCTATGGTTTTAGAAACAAGGAGAGAGAGAGAGAGTAGTAGTAGTAGTAGTAGTAGTAGTAGTAGTAGTAGAATGCGGGAGGTACAATACATCTCATTTTCTAGAGAAAGAGAGAGTGAGAGAGAGAGAGAGAGAAAGAGAAAGGGTGCATGTGTGTGGGGGAACACAAAAGTTGGAATATATTTTAATTCCCTTAATCATTGCCGCAATAAAGATCTCATTGATGATGAAAGCGGTATAGTTACCATCAACGGCCGACGCCAATAGGGCACCAACAACAGTCATAACTATTAATGGCTGTACGGTAATGACAATGTCAGTACTGATGATGACATTACTGCGACAAACGACCGCTAGTGATACCGGCCGTAATAAAAAGCGATGCAGGTAATGCCCGCTGTCCATTTGCTCTCATGTTTGCTCATCTTTTATTTCCCCTGGTGTTTTGTGTTGCACGATTGCATATTTGGATGAAGGCCCTTTATTTTTAGCTTTCTCTTTTTCCTTTCTCTCTCTTTCTCTCTCTCCCTCCTCTTCCCGCTTCTTTCAGAATGGCGCCATAGCGTGAGATTACGCTGAATGGTGATTCTTGTTTTACGCGCCATATTGTCAATGGAGCGATTAGTAGTATCCATTGAAAGTTGATATTCTATGAAACAACCATTTTACTAGAATTACACTACGCTATTTAATTCGTGAAAAAGAATAATTTTAACATGAATTTAAATCGACAGTTGTAAAGCTGATATTCAAGGAACGAGTTACATAAGCCGTTGTATGGATGCTCTGATTATGCACTTGTATGTTTCTCCGGCTTTGTTTTACAGTGTAATATAGTGACTTTATTATAAAAGAAACGAAGGTGTAGAAACGTAGAACTGAAATGAAAATTTTGTATTTCTTCAAAAAAAAAAAAAAAAAAGAAATCCACTGTTTCTGTACCCTTTAACTCCTTTCCTCCAAAAGCATGATTATAGGTTTTGGGTAGAGTTTGTTTTCTTGGGCTATATGCTCCCAGATCATCTTAGGCTTGATAAGCCCAGGTTAACAAGCTACACGGCATCTTACCCGCACAGGACACTCGCTCATAGTTTTGTTATACTCTTATATTCACATTCTGCTGAAAAGGAAATTAGATTTATGCAGTTCTCTGTTCCAAAGACTTTCCTGGTTTCTCCCTCTCTCTCTTTCTCTCTCTGCCTTTAAAATTCTCATTCCTGCCAGACCATAATGGCGATTTCACGCCGTCAAAACCGCTATCCTGCCATTTTCAGTCTTTCATAAGTTTGCCATTGGCATGTGATGTGCAACTTTTGGGCGAGGAAACTTTTGGATTCTCCCACAATCAAATCAACGAGACGCGGCTGTTTCATAGCTCCGCCTTTGTTGACGTTTCGCTCCACACAATGTTCTCCCTCCTCCTCCTCTTTTTCTTCTTCTTCTCCTTCTTCCTCTTCTTTTTCTAAACTGGAAAGAAGACCGTGATTTCTCGAAGGGCGTTGTGATATCGCATCGATGCTCATGAAGGAGACAAAGGGAATTGCAAGTGTCAGTTCGTTGTCTTTTTCATACTTTCTTCTCCTCCTTTTCTTTTCTTCTTTGATTTTTCTTAGGAAACGAGTTTGTCTCCAACGGGGAAGCATCCTGTTTGAGTGTCAATAATGACGAGAGTCTTAGAGGTACGTTCTTTTTTGTTTCCCCGTTTTCCTTTCATGTTAGCGACGCTTTATTGTCCGTTCTTTTATTTTCTTCCTTACGTTATCTTTTTCATGATTAGCTCTCACATTTCACTTTCATATGCATATTTACAGTGATAGAGTTCTTGCGTTCAGGAACCTGAAAAACTGTGTATCAGTATTGTTATAAACTCCCCGTTCCATCTTTTTTGAAGAGCTATTTTCGGAATTTTTATCAGATGAAAATCAATGTGCAATGCCTTCATTTTCCTGATTTGCCTACCGGAGGGGAACGTATCGTATCTTATGCTGATGTAGCGAGCTGGGAAATTCTCTCTCTCTCTCTCTCTCTCTCTCTCTCTCTCTCTCTCTCTCTCTCTCTCTCTCTCTCTCTCTATATATATATATATATATAAATACATTCATATACATATGTATATATGTATATATGTATCTATAAATACAGTATATATATATGTGTGTGTGTGTGTACATATATTTGTATACACACAGATATATATACATATATATATGTATGTTTATATATACATATAATGTATGTATGTATATTGTGTGTGAACACATGTGTATATAGGCATGTATATCAGTAGTTGTACTACTGTTATGCTACTACTACCAAGACGTTGGAACTTTTTTTTTCTTATGCGTTCTCCATCTCCATCCCTTCTATAAGAAGCGGGTGTTGAGTCTCCCGGGATTAAGTTTCATTATTACTTCCTCCCCCCCTCTTCCCATCATTTTCTTGCTCACCTCGGGTCTGGGCTAGTTAAGGACATAAGTTTGGCAGTGCCATCATGCTTTGTATCAGAGAGAGAGAGAGAGAGAGAGAGAGAGAAGAGTGATAAAAACCTATCCGATAACTTCCAGATGGTCGAAGTCCCTTCAGTCTTACCAATTCTATTGAGACCACCCACTGAACTGATGACGCTCAAGAAATTTGCAAGTTATAAGTCTTTTTGTCATTGCCTCATTTCGTAATGCGTTTTGTGAGCAAAATCACAGATAATTGTAATGCAGTATTCATTCTGTGAATTTGAAGCACCAGTGCTAAGATGGCCAGTTACAGTGGGACACTGGCACTGAATCAGATAACCCGAATTGGCACTTTGATGTAGTATTTTGAACAATTGGTGTATCCTTGTATATTCTCGTCTGAGAGCCGAACTTCCGTATCTTATATTGTTTTATTCCTTTTACAGTAATTTTTTGACAAAAATTCACGCGTAACTATATATGCAATAATTACGCAGAACTAATCTTATTGCCACCGTACTTGCTATTAAAAAAAACACACACACACATACATACATACATACATATATATATATATATATATATATATATATATATATATATATATATATATATATATATATATATATATACACATATATATGTGTGTGTGTTTAATAGCAAGTACGATGGTAATAAGATTAGTTTCTGTAATTATTGCATATATAGCTATATATATATATATATATATATATATATATATATATATATATATATATATATATATATATATATATATATATATATATATATATATACTTCTTTTTACATTGGGTGGCCCGTCCCTTTACAGTCAACTAATTATCATATGCACAATAACAAATGCAATGCATATATATATATATATATATATATATATATATATATATATATATATATATATATATATATATATAATTATGAACTCATTAACAAGCACATTCATAATCATAACACGAAGTGGTCGTGTAATGAAGGAAATCAAACGAGTGTGTCGAAATTCCGCAAAATCTGGAGCCTCAGGCGAAGCGCAGAGGAAACACACACACCACGCGCCGAGAGAAGGAAACTGACCATCATGTCAAGATTCACGTTTATGATGTCCCTCAGGATATTACCGGTGGCCTCTTGAGTCTCAAGTAGGAACTGAGGAGACTGTTGCTAGGATATGGCGGCGGCGGCAGGTGCTCGGAGAGTAAGGGGTAAAGGTGGGGTGGGGTGGTTAGTGAAAATGCAGCAACAGCTCTCGGGAAAGGGAGGAAGAGAAGTGTTGGTGGCGAGCACCTTGCATGCCCTTTTGAGAGCGCGCCCTGTGCAAGCGACAACTGTTATCTCTCACAAAAGGTCCTTGCGAGCGGGAAGGGATGTGTAGAATTGCCTATTTATAAGTGGTGTCGCTTGACCGCGTCATTGTACGCGCCGGACGGTTCTAAATTTACCTTACGCTGCCCTACACTTCACTTCACTCGTGGATGTCGACACTTGCAATCGGGTCCCTGCTCGCCCTCAAAATGGGCTGTCGCTCTGTGACACCGACTGGTTCTGTTTTGCTTTCTTTCTCATTTCTCCTCCTCCTCCTCCTCCTCCTCCTCCTCCTCTTCGTCTTCTTCTTTTTCTTCCTCCTCTTGTAATTAGTTTCTTGTATTTATCATCAAAAAAAATTACGGTATAATCAAAGTATATGACAATAATGTAGTTCACATACAGAAAGCAACACATTGCATTGTTGCAATCATATTCGCGTTTAGCGCCCGAAATACTGCATTATACCAAGTTTGAAGGAAATGTCCGGTGATTTCATTATTCCTTGACTCTCTCTCTCTCTCTCTCTCTCTCTCTCTCTCTCTCTCTCTCTCTCTCTCTCTCTCTCTCTCTCTCTCTCATTCGAGCTGCTGGCCAACAGATCCAATCAATACAACGCCCCTGAATATTCTACAAGGTCATAAATATGATTCTCATCGTTCTGTTCACTAGAGAGAAAGAGAGAGAGAGAGAGAGAGAGAGAGAGAGGGAGTTGCTTTAATATGCATTTCAGTACGATGCATCTCGACAGAGAGAGAGAGAGAGAGAGAGAGAGAGAGAGAGAGAGAGAGAGAGAGAGAGAGACTGCATTATGCATTTTCACACGATATCTCCACCCACCTCCCGCCCCCAACACACTCACACAGACTGCATTATGCATTTTCACATGATATTTATTCACCCACCCCGGAGAGAGAGAGAGAGAGAGAGAGAGAGAGAGAGAGAGAGAGAGAGAGAGAGAGAGAGAGACCTCAGTATGCACTAACCTACTATAGTTTGCAAGTGTAATGTCAACACTCAATTTGTCGATGTACGAGTATCGTGATCATTAGTCATTTCAGTATTTTATTGTTGCATTACATGTTTTTACTTCAACATGGGAGACTATTTTAGGCACTTAAGGATAATTTTTCATCCGTATTGATTCAAAATCTATATGAGCGTTTTAAATATTTTATTTCACGTTTGCTGAATGACGTAATTTGTCTTCGATTGCACACTGCCACAAATTATCTTATTTTTACGGCCTACTTTTATTCATAGGTTACGTAATCATGATGTTCATAGAGGGCATTGTGGCTAATACAGTTAAATACATATACATATACACACATATATATGTATGAATGTATGTATATACATATATATATACATTTATACATATATATTACATATATGTTTGAATATATATATATACACACACACACACACACACACACACACACATATATATATATATATATATATATATATATATATATATATATATATATATATATATATATATATATAGTGTATGTGCGAGTGCGTTTAGGTATTCACGTATGTACATGTAATAGATTTGTCTGACGTATGAAAACCCTTACATATGCGTTTTTTTGTGTGTGTGTGTTTTTTTTTAGTTTAAAACGTAACATATTTTAGCTCTCTGCTAATTGAGACATCATCTGTCTTTCTCAAATCGTCGATCCGGGGCTCAATCCGAGCTTGTCTTTGTCGTTGAAAGCTTAGAACTCAATCATCTGAATGGCCTGTATTTTGCTATCGGAAAACCATTCTTTGAAAAAGCAAGATAAGATTGCTGTCACTACTTCTACTAATTTTCTTGATGACACTAACAGTCACATCACCATGCTTCGTTCTGACAAGACTTAGGTTTAATGTTAATTTCTTTAACCTGGGATCATCCCTTTACGTTTATTTTTATTTTATAGCATGAACAATTTTAATACTGAATTACTTTGTTTTTAAAGGGCAATTACGAGTATTTCTCTCTTCCGATCTCATTGTTCAAATTCTTAAACTCAACTTTCATTCATTTCTCCCACACCTCATTTAGAAATAAATCCTAAAATAAATAAATAAATAAATAAATAAATAATAATAATAATAATAATAATAATAATAATAATAATAATAATAATAATAATAATAATAATAATAATAATTACGTATGGAAAATAGAAGAACATTATCTTGTCACAAGCGAGTTGCGTGTCTTCAGTGGCGTTCGTCGTGCAGCAATACTTAATGAAAAATGACATTTTGGCGGAGCGAGTCTTTCGTTCTGTTTTTCAGAGGGAGGCGGGATAGCTTGCAGGGGATTACAGTCGAGCTTCGAAGTAGCAATTTCCATCCACTTTCGTAATGAAATGTCACAGAGTGGTACTGGCGCACAAAATATAGAGGCGCTGCCCTTAGTCTCTGGTGTAAATTTTGCTTTTCCAGGTGTAATTGGTAATACGTTCCTTTTTTTTATAACCCTCACGAGCACCTAGGCAGGTGTGTGCGGGTGCATGCTTATACACGTACATATACGTATGTGTGTCATCCTTTCATGTAAGCATTTGATGTGTATGTATTTCAGGGAATGGATTTAATGTTTTTTAAGTACATATGCAATCACACAGTATTTAGCCTTGCATACATACATACATACATACTGCATGTATATACGAATATACAGTAGATGTATAAAGCCTCACCGCATTATTATATGTTTATCTGTTCTCCAACCTTATCTCGCTAAGTAGCATATAGAAAAGTTTATTTATAATGATCTGCTCAAAGATCCTCTAATGAATGTCTTTCAAATTCTTTTTATGTTTGATACCCGTCTCTAATTTCTGTTGATGACTTGCACTTATCTTTTAGACTGTACTCTTTCTTCATTATTACTGCGAGGTGATTTTTACGAAAAATAAAGGTGAAAGTAGCGTGCGAAGGAGAACGATCAAATAATTTTCCTGGCCGGGTCTTGCGAAGTATTTTAATCCCGGCTATGTTAAACCTGAGGCTTACGTAATGGAATTTAAGAAATATGCTCAGGCAATTCATCAGCGAAAATGGTGATGAGGAGAGGCAAAAGATAGACTGCTCTAATGAAATAAGAGACTGTGTCATTTGGACGAGAATTATGACTACCTAAGTTTGTACGATAACTTGACGGGAATCCAATTCGGTGCACCTGAGATGTACGACGATTAAGGAAAATCCAATTTAGCTTAATCACTCTACTCTCTTAAGAAAGACTTAAATGTCGCCGTTGATGAATAATAATACGTTCTTATCGAGGACTTGCATCAGGATAACGACCTAGAGTGGGATGGCCGGAGAATTACAATCCATTTTATCACGATGGTTATTTAGTGATGAAATCTGGCAACACAGGCATTATGTGGACTGCGATAATCCACTAGTAGGAGGCTTTATTTTATTCTTTTTTTACTTATATAGTGTGTAACGCGTGGCTTCAGACTCCAGTTTTGGAAAAAACTCGTGTATTGACTATTTAAGGAAATTTTCCTTTGAGAGAGAGAGAGAGAGAGAGAGAGAGAGAGAGTAGAGAGAAGTAATGCTGAATACTGTTACTTCTATGAAGTCGCAAAGACTTAAATACCTTAGGAAAATGAACTTTGCAAATGTGTGACTGGAATACATTATTTAAACTGTTGTGACTAAATAGTTAAGTTTAGGTGTTTGCATGAAACCTTTTAGTCCATTTTTCGTGAAGTCAAGTCCTTAAGAAAATTGCCGTTGATTCTAATGGAGTGCCATTGGTGAGAATAAAATGACAAGCCACCCTTTCTCTCTCTCTCTCTCTCTCTCTCTCTCTCTCTCTCTCTCTCTCTATATCTCTCTCTATATATATATATATATATATATATATATATATATACATATATATATATATATATATATATATATATATATATATATATATATATATATATATATATATATATATATATATATTATGTATATGCATATATACATATATGGATATATATGTATGTGTATGTATATACACACACACACACACACACACACACACACACATATATATATATATATATATATATATATATATATATATATATATATATATATATATATTGAAATAGTATTTCTATTTTGTGTTAAACCAGTTCTTAAAACTTTTCCTTGATGAGTTATGTATTTTTTATTATGCCTTGAGAGATTAATGAATTCCAGTGTATGGTGGCGATTACAAGTAATCAAACTGGAAATTAATCACAAATGACTTCTGGCAACTTTCACATTCTTGCAGAAGCTCCAATTTCGCCCCCAGTCTTTTGCGCATTTATTGCTACCTACTTTTGCTCGCCTACTGTCATCTTATATATTTACCTCCAAATTCTGTGAGTCTGCGCTCCCCTTCCTCTAATATCCAAGATCACGTTCATTGGTCCATTTACCCATATAATCTATTATATATGTATATTACTCTTGCTCACATCTGCTCTCTACCTTCTCCTCTTACATAATCTTTCAGTCTCTTTCACTAGTCTGCAGTTTTTCTTCGAATCAGCCATTTCACACAGTTTGGCACCTACATTTGCTATCTTGTCTTTGACTTCTGGCGTCAATCCATCAATAAAGATATTAAACAGCCACGGAGTTTCAATGCACACTTCTCTCAGCCTCATTTTCACTCTAGGTCACTCACCTTACCGATTAATTTTCTAACCCACGTTTCACCTCCAATTTTATAGCTCTTAACAGCATATTTTCTATAACATGGAATCTTCAATACCACTCACATTACCTCTCTCAGTTGTTTCATAAGCTTCATTCAAGTACAAGTATGCCACAGGCAGCTTTTTTCATATTATTTTTCAGCCTCTCACATAATTGCTTCATAAACACTTGATGCACAAACCCTCGCCTTTGTCTAACCCACGCTGTTCTTTCCTTAGCAACCCTTCGGTCATCTGTCTTACTGTCTCAGTCAAAGCCCTACCAAACACCATCCATGGTATGCTTTAACATGATGATTTTTTGCCCTAGCTATTTCAAAAGCTATCAGTCTCAATATTAATGCTGATAGTCTTCTTTGGGCTGTATGCTTGCTTATTGCTTTTCTGGAATAGTCTTTAAAGCCCATGAATATAACTCATGATAATAATAATAATAATAATAATAATAATAATAATAATAATAATAATAATAATAATAATAATAACCAATGATTTGAAATCTGTTATCCAATTATTTACCTAGTTATCTAATGATGATTTACCTAATTGTTTTCCCCACAACCACCGCTGCTTCAGAAAAAGAATTTCGAGAGGGAAGACCCCAAAAAATGACGGTGGATTTGGGCAGTCAGAGGACACCATTGGAAAAATTAATCATATTAGTCACTCGGCGTCGTTATAAATTGCATTAGTTCATTGCACCCTTGCGTCCTGCTGCCAGCGTCGTAGTCTGCTTATTTGCCAGAGGTTTGACGCATGGCGCGTCATCTCTCACAGTTCCTGTGATGTATGGTAATTGCAAACGCGCATTCAGTGTGGGGCCTTTTTTGTTGTTACTCCTATTATCATTCTTATTTGCATAAGAACTATAACCTTAAATAGATCGGTTTTGAGAAAAAAAGCTTCATGGAAATCGGAGACTGTAGAGGACCCTAATGAGATAACGAAATAGACCCCTACACGAGAGATTAGAGTATTAGTAGTCCCGTCCAACAGAACCACAGACTGGATCGCTTCCAAATTGTTTTGCAATATGTCTCAGGCTGAGTTCAAGCGCGTCTAAGTCAGGAGATTTTCATCCTGTCCAATTGCTTAATTAATGTTATTATTTCGTAATGCAAAAGGGTAAAAGAGCAGAAGTTTTAACGGCATTCGAATTCATTTCCCCTCGGAGTTCATATCCGCAGCATAAGAGTGAGGGGTAATTAGAATTGTTCCAGCCATTCCAAAATGTCCTCTAATTAATATTTTTAATTGAGAAACAAAAAGTTTTCAATTAATTTATGCGGTAAGAACGACCCTAGTAACCCCGTTATTTCCAGTTTTCGGCGAAAAATAATTCTATTATGGTTGCTTAGTTACATTTGACGTCTCGTAATAGGAGATGATTGGATTTCACTCGACAAATAATTATATTGTGCGCTTCGACGGATGGGGGTCTCTATAATGGGTATGAGAGAAGCGTTGAGATTTCTTTTACGCTCAGGTTAAATGAATAACGTCTCTGCGTGTGTTTTTAGGGCATTACATATTACGAAGTTCGAGTGAAAAGTGATTTACGTGCCTCTAGTCCTATGTATGCTTTTATATATGTATGTACGTATGTACACATACAGTATTATATATATATATATATATATATATATATATATATATATATATATATGTATATGTACATATATATATATATATATATATATATATATATATATATATATATATATATACACATAGGTAATGTATGCATACATATATATATATATATATATATATATATATATATATATATATATATATATATATATCTATATATATGTATAAATTTCTGACTCACATCAGGATCGAACCCAGGTCTTTCAATTGAAGGGCAAGGGCGCTGCCCACCAGGCCATGCAAGTCTAAAAGAAGTTGGAACCTGAGAGCAACCTCTTTTAGACTTGTGTGGCCTAGTGGGCAGCGCCCTTGCCTTTCAATTGAAAGACCTGGGTTCGATCCTGATGTGAGTCAGAAATTTATTTCTGTTCCACACGTGATTGTGTGTTGATTATTTATATATATATATATATATATATATATATATATATATATATATATATATATATATATATATATATATATATATTGTACATTAAATGAGAGTATAAACGGAAATTCTAGAACAACAAAATAAACTCATTCCCCCACCCCGCTTCATTCCCCCGTGGTCCTTCAATGTGAAAATCATGGCGCCGCTGTCAAACCAGTGTGTCTTTGTGATCGAAGAGCTGGAGAAGGAACCAGATGTTCAAGATGCTTTTATCCTTCCCGTCATTAAACCTTGTTTCAGTTCTCTCGGGAGCAAAGATAATCCTCTTCCGGGACAAACTTCTTGTTTCCCTTTTAGTGCTGCTTTGTCCGTCTGTGCTATTTTGTCTGCCCGTCCGTCTGTGGGACTGTATGCCTCCCTGTTTCTCTTTATTCACGTACATTTCACGCGTGCTGTTTGGCTGCTGTTTTTTTTTTTACGTCAGTTCTTTTAATAAAATTATCTCTCTCTCTCTCTCTCTCTCTCTCTCTCTCTCTCTCTCTCTCTCTCTCTCTCTCTCTTTCTTTATTACGTATACTGTGTGTGTATCATTTAGATTACGGTGCACATAGATGTTTTCTGAGAAACATTTCATTCAGCTCTGACCCCACAACGTTTAATGACGTGCTAGACAAACGGTGGGCGACAAATGGCATAAGCTGTGTATAGAGAGAGAGAGAGAGAGAGAGAGAGAGAGAGAGAGAGAGAGAGAGAGAGATCTGAATTCTAACAGCGTACAGCAGTAGCAGAGGCAGTGGAAGTTTTGCCTTGAAAATAAAAAAGTAATCTGAAAGGGCTCTTTCTCCCTTTAGGAGCGCCTGGAGATTATCCGAAGACAGTTGAAAATATCCTCCCTCTGCGAGAAGGGCAGTTTTTCCGTTTAAAGTCCCCAGCGGCCACCTGTCTCTTCTTCGTGGACAGCTAACCAAGGTTACGAGACTCTGGGGACGCCGCTTCTAACTGGAAAATGGTTCACTTAAGAAGTTACGATGAACAGGCGGCCTTTTTTCTTTTTATGGCTGCTCGCGTGTTCGGGGAGACAGAGATCCATTATCCTCGAGTTACCTGGGAATCTCGGCTCTTGCCGTATCTTGAAAACAGCATTGCTTAGGTTAGCTTTGCAATGATTTCTCTACGGGAATGAGTTTTCATTTTAAATGGTCGTATAGTTTTGAAAAAAAAGAATTTTCATGTTTTTGGTCGTAAGCTTTCATTTCAGTTTAAAAAGAAGCCATTAATTGGGATTTTGAAAATTGGTAGAGAGACTTCCCATTTCCTTTGCTTATGTTTTTCATATAAGAGGCAAGAAAATCCGAATGAAGATTTACCCGACCTGGTACTACCCATTCCATTTACTATTTTGGCTCGTGATTAGAGTAACCGTAACATAAAACCATTTCACGGTTTCCAATGAAAAAGCAGTGAATTTAGTGAACGGCCATAACCATTTTTTCAACCCACATTCCAAAAATTACAGTATTTAATAGTTTTGTACCGAGAATTCTTTAATACAGTAATTAAGCTAATTTAGTTATTCTGGGCATGCCATTGAATAATTGAAAGTTAGATGCACGTGTCAGTCACGTTGAAATGACCCCGGTATTCCACATACACAGAACTAAAGCTCATATTCACTTTATTCTTTGAAATGAACTCGGTAATGTTAGCAATAAATTTATCGAACAGGCTACCATTCCAGTTCATTGAAATGCAGTTTTTCACTTGGGTACAGTACTTGCTTTTTTCATTTGTCTGACACTCGTACAGAAGCCAAATCAGCATATTTGATGTTAGAAGTAATTCAGTGAATCAAAACAATGTATGCGCACAGACGCACACACACAGACACACACACATATATATATATATGTGTGTGTATATATATGTATGTATATATTATATATATGTATATATACATACATATACATAAACATTTACATACACATATATATATGTATTTACATACCTATACATATACATAAACATATACATATACATACACACACACATATATATACATACCTATACATATACATAAACATATACATGCACACACACACATATATATATAATCTAGTATATATATAAGCACATTGTTCAAAGGAAAACTACATTACCCTGTTGCTGTCCTTTGCATACTCCTCAAAGGAAAATATAGCCGATAGCGCCTCCACCGTCATAATGAAGCCGCACCAGGAAGAGGAAGGAGGTTGGGAAACCCTCTTTGGGAATAGGGCTAAAGATGTCCTCTTCTCTTCGAAGTTCCCGGTTGATGTACGCGCACATATAAATACATACATTTGCATACATTTTCATAAATTAATAAACCTCACTTGTGGATTTACGTACGCACGGCCTCGCCCTTGCGTAAATTTACGCTTATGGGTACAAAGGCAGGCGTTATTGCGTAGAGTAACTCATTTATAAACAAGTTTGTGAAGGGGTGTGAGTGTGGAGTTGTTAAAAACGCTCCCTTATTTAAATTACCATAAAGTGATACACACACAAGCGCACCACATACTCAAACCTTTCCTTACCCCCTCCCCCACCCCCAATGTATGAAGAGTGTTAGTGTATGGATACACGGCCCCTTCCACATACATTTACATAATGGATTACACACTCACCTACACAACACACAAACACACACGTGGTTTCACCTCAGATGTAGTCCAGGAAAATAAATATCAAATCAACCTGTGCTGCGTATTCAGTCGACTAAAAAAAAAAAAAAAAAAAAACAGAGCGGGAGAAGGAGAGCAAGAGGGAAGGGGAGTAGAAGGGAGAGGAGTAGGAGTAGGAGAAATCTTCCTTGACCTATTATTACTTTTCTGAGAAACGTATTGATTGAGCAGAAAGGAATCTCATGGATGAAAGAATTCGCTGGGGGAGGGAAAGATGAGAAACCCTGTGGAGGAGGAGGAGAAGGAGGAGGAGGGGTAGGAGGAGGAGGAGAATGAGGAGGAAAGAATCCATCCTCAGAAAGAGATAAGCAAAGCAATGTTTACAACAGAAACAACAGGACATTTTCCGCGAATTAAGTCATTGGTAAGTGATTGATATAAAAGGAACAAAGAGAGTGGAAAGATCAGATATTTCTTTTGAAAACGGTTGGGTCTGGAAAAAAGCTCGTTTTCCATCGGGATAAAACTAGTATTGTCATTTACCTGTAAAGTAAGAAGAAGAAGAAGAAGAAGAAGTAGAGAGAGAGAGAGAGAGAGAGAGAGAGAGAGAGAGAGAGAGAGAGAGAGAGAGAGAGAGAGAGAGAGGTAACTATAGTAAAAAGTGTTTTATTATTATGAAAGACATTGTTGATTTAGGAGCCAAATTAAACTGTTGTGTAAAATATAACATTTGACAGATACAAATCGTATAAAAATCAGTTGGCAGGACGATCTGCTATATACTTGAGCTTCCTGATATAATTACCATTTAGTTTCATTAAAACGACGTAAGGACTTTCACTGAATTACAGCCTAGTCCATACGAAATATTTTAAATTTATTCCATTACCTCAAGTTATTATCAAGTGTTCTCGAGAAGCTGTTGGGATTAATACACAAGAAGTTTCGCAGCATGATTTGAAACTGCTTTAATTATTCTTGTGGTAAAAATTTCAGTGAGCATCTCAGCCTCTGAACATCAGCTGAATTTAATTTCTGAATACTTTGCTATTTTCTCACATTTTTCATATTTGCTAATCTTAGTAAACTTAGTATACAAAGAACATCTCAGCATATGCTGTAAATGAAGCTACGAATAATGAAAATTACATAAGCATCAGCAAGCAGCAAAAGTAATTTTTTCCTAAGCCGTGTTCTCGTGTTGCTGGATAATGTAATGGATGTTAATACAACTTGAGAATTTTGAGTTTTACTTAACCTATTTGTGGGTGTTTGGACATAGCATATTCCTCGAAGAAGCTATACGGAAACAAATGACTAAAGACACTAGGCCTAACCTGATTTTAGGTAGGTCCTTGTCGTCCTCCATTTGAAATATCCTCAATTTTCTTCTTTTTTACTCTTTTATTACAATCCGCCTTTAATTCATCCAATTCTTCCTTTAAATTCTTCATCAAAGTACGCCTTTTTGTAAGCCTCTTTCTTCTATGGGACATAGTAAAACGTCTCTTCTCAAACATTTTAAAAACCAAATCTCACTCTTTACCTCCGGAAGTGCAGGAAAAGCCCTCGCTGGCATAAAGGCAGCTTAATCTAACAACAACAATGACAAGTGCAGGTTCATTTGTAACTCCTTCAAGCCTACATCTCAAACGTGCCCAGCGTCTAAAGCGCCCCTCTTCTTTAAGGGTTGTACGGCACTCTCACTCAGCACTCGAGTTTTTCTTTTTGGAAAGTTACTGTAGCCTCTTATTCACGACCTGAATTCTACAACCACACCTTTCACTATCACAGACTAACTCACGGGCGAAGAACCTTCTTACTTGTTCTAGCTTTGTCTTGCATCAAGGTGTTTGTTTCTCTTGCTCTATCCTTGGACTGTCTTGTAACTTGTTTTTCCTCCACGTATGGCTGTGTATCGTATCCTCCAGGTTATTCATTCATTGTATTTGCTATTCTTCACGAATTCCCCCCTCCTTTTTTTTATCTTTGTATCACATTCTGATCCTCTTGTGTTTTTCCCTTCAGCCTGTTTTTAGATATATTGTGACGTATGTTTGGCGCCGAACAGCATCAACACCTAATTATCATCAGCTTTAATGGTATCGCTGCCGATTTTTACGGTCAGCTCAAAAGAAAACAAGTAAAAAATGCGCCTAAGTTTCTTTGGCGCAATCGAGTTTTCTATACGGCCGCTGCAGCGTATAATCAAGGCCACCGAAAACAGATCTTTCTTTCGGTGGTCTCGATATAATACTGTATGAACCGCTGCCCATGAAACTTTAACCACGGCCCGGTTGTGGCCTGTCCTATATTGTTGCCAGAAGTACGATTATGGCTAACTAACCTTAAATAAAATAAAAACTACTGAAGCTAGAGGGCTGCAATTTGGTATGTTTGATGATTGGAGGGTGGATGATCAGCATACCAGTTTGCTGCCCTCTAGCCTCAGTAGTTTTAAGATCTGAAGGCTGACAGAAAAAGTGCGGACAGAAAAGTGTGGACGGACCGTCAAAGATGGCACAATAATTTTCTTTTACAGAAAACTAAAAAGAAGACCAAAACCTTGAATATCAAAACCCTCGACAGTCTCTCTTTGATAAGAGACAACACAGAAAGGCAATATCTCAATTTCATATCTTCCACTTCACACAATCCTTACATCGGCGTTCGCTCTAACAATCGGCTTGCGATATAATTATTTTAGATCAATTGTAACTGTCTCGTCATGTTGGCCAGATCATATTTTCGTTACCCGTATTGTATGAAGATAACATTGTTGTTTTCATGTAAAATATTTACTTAGATTCAGAACATAAATCTCTTCTAATGACTGGTGATATTTGAAAGACCTTCTAGAACACAGGTAAACACACAGGACAGGTAGATACATTCTATAAGGACACTGAAGTAAAATTAGAAATTGGATTCAGGAATAATACTGCGGGAATGATTGGAGGCATTTAGCATGTTGAGCAGAACTGATAAGGAAGCATTCTGTTCGAACTGAAAGAATAATTTTGTTGAATGAATAAGCACATATAATGATTGCTCTATCATTTGTCGAAAGGGGATACTAGCGTAAGTCTTTGATACGACCATTACTAGTATTTTGTTATACTGTTAATATGAATTTGTCAAAAAGGGGATACTAGTGTATGATATTGTTACCACAATTTCTACTATTTTATTGTACTGGTGGTATGAATAATGGTAAGATAACAATTGAACTGTTACGTTATTATTATTATTATTACTATTATTATTATTATTATTATTATTATTATTATTATTATTATTATTATTATTATTATTATTATTATTATTATTATTGCTCTGTTAAAAAAATGGCAGCATCAGTGGAATTGAACTTATACAAAGTCTTTTCAGTTCTTATTATTATTCTCTTTTCTTCAAGGCTGATAGCTGCTCACAGCTGACTGATGTACATGATCTAGATAAAGGGAAAGGCAGCAGTTCTGAATCTAGTAACTTTTCCTCTGGTACAGACAAGGGGAACTTAAACACGGAGGGATATATCCGTAGTTTATGTTTCCAGACTACGGTAACTGAAATCGAGATTTTAGTTACTGTATACTGACAACCTGAAATCTGCGTAAAGGGGATCAGCTCCCTTTATATTATTATTATTATTATTATTATTATTATTATTATTATTATTATTATTATTATTATTATTATTATTATTATTATTATTATTATTTATAAAGGATATTGATGTTATGGTGTCAACATTAAACAAGAACTTTTGACCTGGTCCTGTAAGAACCAAATGAAAGATCTTGTTTAATATTGACACCATAACATCAATATCCTTTGTAAATAACATTAAACAAGATCTTTCATTATCTGACCTGGTCCTGTAAGAACCAAATGTACTTAACATAGTAACAAGTCCCATTTCTTTCCCCCCCATCTGCAGGAGAGTGTCGTGCCGGGGTACAAGAAGGTCCCCAGTTCGTCGTGGAACCACCAAATAGCCTCACTTTTCTAAATACCACGGGGGCGGCTCTCCACTGTACGGCTCACGGGAATCCTGCTCCTACGGTAAGAGATAAGGGACATGGCGAATGGCCTTGCAGGGTTTTCTCTGGTTTGGTGCACTTTCCTGTTTATTCGAGGCGTTTAAGTTTGGAAATAAACAAGATTTGTTAACATTTTAGTTTCACATATTTCAAGGGAGATTAAGTTTGCAAACACACAAGTTATGTTAGTGTTTCAATTATACGTTTCTTAAGGGCAATTAAGTTTGCAAACACTTTTTGTATGTGTTTTAATGTTACATATTTTCAGGGCAATTAAGTTTGCAAACACTAAAGCTTTATCAGTGTTTAAATTTTAAAAATTTTAAGAGCAATTAAGTTTGAAAATACACAAGGTATATTAGTGTTTTAATTATACATATTTTAAGGGCAGTTCAGTTTACTAAAACACAAGTGTATTCCAAGGGCCAATGAAAGCACAAGTTATATTAGTGCTTTAGTTTTACATATTTTAAGGGCAATTAAGTCTGCCAACACAAAAGTTTTATTTGTGTTTCAATTTTACATATTTTAAGGACCATTGCAAATACACAAGATTATATTAGAGTATATTTTTGGTGTTCCCATTTATCTCAAGGGCATTTATGTTTGCAAACATTCAAGTTATGTTAGCGTATGTTTTTGGAATGTAAGCTGGCAAACGCACTAGAAATGTTAACGGATATGTTCATGTGCGTCTTTCTGTTTCAACGAAATTCAATTTTTCAAATAAGAATTTTAGTGAATATTTCTGTATCTTTACATAGTTTAGGAAAATTAACTACTGTAAGCAAATAGCTTGCATACGTTTACATTGATATTTATATTTGCGAATGCACAAAGCATAGTAGTAGATTTTCTGTAATCTAGGGGCCCTTGTGTTTGTAAAGACGATTTATATATATACATACATACATATACATACGTACATACATATCTATATATATGTGTATATATACAGGTATATATATATATATATATATATATATATATATATATATAGAGAGAGAGAGAGAGAGAGAGAGAGAGAGAGAGAGAGAGAGAGAGATTTTACAAAATAAGCAAAACACAATTCACAGTACTGTGTGATTTTTGTAATGTGACCTATTGTAAGCGCATTTGCGTTTGCAAGCGCTGAAAAATACAGTGCATTAGTTTTGAATGTTTGTATCCATTTTCGTGATTCAGCTTATATTTGAAAACATCTACAGTAGGAAACGTGCTCCGAAAAAAGTAAAATGATTTTTAGTCTTTATTTTTTGCTTTGCATTTTTAATGTTTTTTAAACATACAACTTCACGAACACACGCTAGAGACAATAATTTAAGTTTTATGTTTCACATATTTCCAAAAAAGGCACCATATTAATCTCAAAAATTATATTAAAATACATTTTGTGGTTTTGCATAATTTGAAGTTTTCAAAAAGTTTTCGCAGTTTTTCATATTCTAACTGTTTGAAGTTGCAAATGTAAACATGAAATATGTTAATACTGTATCACATTTTATACAACATAATTTAAATGTTAATCGTAATCGAGTTTGACAAGAAGAAGGAAAATATTCTTAGCTGATTCAACATAACAACAAGAAATAGGTTGGCTTGATCACGTATGCGAACAATTTCTCTGGTTTACCATTTTCTTGCTAAAATATACCGAAGTAATTCATACGTCTTCAATTAAGGAACAAAATGACATCGTATTAGTGCATCGTTTATGTTTGCGTGTAGTGAGCGAGAAATGGATCATATTAAGAAAGACGATCCTCGTATTCACTTCCCTTTTGACTTGCCAAAAAATAAAGTTGCCATAGAGGAATTATGTGTATAACACGATATCCTGTTGCCATAGAGGAATTATGTGTATAACACTATTCTTTAAAAAGTTGCCATAGAGGAATGATATGTATAACACTATATTCTTTAAAAAGTTGCCATAGAGGAATTATGTGTATAACACTATATTCATAAAAAAGTTGCCATAGAGGAATTATGTGTATAGCATTATATTCATAAAAAAGTTGCCATAGAGGAATTATGTGTATAACACTATATCCTGTAAAAAGGTTGCCATAGAGGAATTATGTGTATAACACTATATTCATAAAAAAGTTGCCATAGAGGAATTATGTGTATAACACGATATCCTGTAAAAAGGTTGCCATAGAGGAATTATGTGTATAACACTATATTCTTTAAAAAGTTGCCATAGAGGAATTATATGTATAACACTATATTCTTAAAAAAGTTGCCATAGAGGAATTGTATGTATCTCACGATATCCTTCATGAAGGTCAAGCGAGCAAAGGCTCTACTGTCTAGGCCTTGTCCTTCACTGCCTCCGGTTTGCCTTGGCCGATCTTAGGGGTAGTGATGACGTCACAAACTCCCGGTTACTCACGCGATAAAACATATCTCGTTTCCTTTTTTGCGTAGGGGAGTGGCCTCGCTCAGCACCACTCTTAATGGGTTATGCTAAACCATTCCTTACGTAATATGCTCTCTCTCTCTCTCTCTCTCTCTCTCTCTCTCTCTCTCTCTCTCTCTCTCTCTCTCTCTCTCTCTATTTATATATATATATATATATATATATATATATATATATATATATATATATATATATATATTTATATTAGGAGACATAAATACATACATATTTTCATGTTTGAAATGTTTACACATACACACACACACACACACACACACACATATATATATATATATATATATATATATATATATATATATATATATATATATATATATATATATATATATATATATAATGAAACAGAGCACTTATGCAGTAACTCCCAGAGAGAGAGGAAAAAAATAAAATAAAAATAGTTTTCCTGTTCTGCAGAAAAAATGTTGCAAAAATAAATGTATAGGAGCTAATTGGTTTGTCTCCTTGAATGACAACATGTGAATTTTAAAGTGAAACAGATTGAAAGAATCTAGAAAAGCCCATAAATGGCAAAGTTCAAAATGCATGTGAGCTGCTGTGTAGCTAAGTGACCTGTAGTTCATTTGAAACCTTTCTTTTCATTTCAAGTGTTTGTATGCGTTATGGTCAGTCTTTCTTCGTTGCTTCGTTTCTCATCACACACCCACACAAATCGTTGAGAGAGAGAGAGAGAGAGAGAGAGAGAGAGAGAGAGAGAGAGAGAGCTGCTGCCCTATGTCTTACATACCCTCTGTTAAATATATTCTCACATACACAAACACATTCACAGAGAGAGAGAGAGAGAGAGAGAGAGAGCGAGAAAGAGAGCTGCTGCCCTATATCTTACATACCCTCTGTTAAATATACACTCACATACACAAACACATTCACAGAGAGAGAGAGAGAGAGAGAGAGAGAGAGAGAGAGAGAGAGAGAGAGCGAGCGAGAGAGAGAGCTGCTGCCCTATATCTTACATACCCTCTGTTAAATATACACTCACATACACAAACACATTCACACACACACACAGAGAGAGCGAGAGAGAATTAATAATTTATGTTGCTCTTTTCCTCTTAGACACGCACCGACCATGTGCAGTGGAAGAGAGAGAGAGAGAGAGAGAGAGAGAGAGAGAGAGAGAGAGAGAGAGAGAGAGAGAGAGAGACATTTATATTGCTCTTTTCCTCCTAGACTCGCTTGCTATACCATGTTTCTTTCCTTCTCTTCCTAGACAGAATAAAAATGGAAGATAGAGAACTAATTTGTGCAGTTCTGACGCGCATATTTAGTACATTGGTTATTTGTAAGTCCTGATTATTTTCATCATCATTTTCCTTCATAATTTTTGAAAATGATCATTGCAGAAATTATTTATGAAGCGAGAGATTATCTCCGTATTGGCTTTTTGTTTTTATTTCATTTAAGTTATATCTGGTTATTTAATTGCGTTTGGCATCATACGTACTTTGTCAATACCTTAATAATCTTTCTTTAAAGTAAGGAAAGCTTTCTTCTAAGATTTAAATGTGGCACATTAAACAAACATGCACAAAATTATGCATTTACACTCACAGATACACAAGTACACACACACACACACATGGCCATTATATATACATATATATATATATATATATATATATATATATATATATATATATATATATATATATATATATATATATATATATATATATGTTAAACAAGTCCCCATCATAAACCAATTATAATTGAATTCATTATATATCGAAGCAGGTTTGGATTCTGTTTCAAGCTGCTTAGATAATATTATTATCGTATAACTATATCGCATTAATAACTCATATTACTAACGTTTTGATAAGTATGAAATATTTGTATACATGTATTTTCACTGTGTTATAATATAATATATATTACTATGATTATTTCAAACCTGGTAATAATGTGCAGAGGCTATAAATATTTTTTAATGTAAGATCTTGAATTATTGTTTTGATTGTGACAGTGTATGAATTATAAATTTACGTTGATGGAAGTAGTTTTTATTTAAATCAAAGTGATGTTATTTTGAGTACAATAGAGGTGACATTTTGATTTAGTTGTTGCGACAGAAAATTAACAAAAGAAACGTATCTTTTTTGTCTGACTCGATCTCGATGCCGGATTTATATTAAATACTCGAAGTTTGTATTTTACAGCATATTTTTTTAGAATAGAAACACACCCAATAATGATTTGTCTTAATCATCTATAGACTTACGTTTTAAACGTGTTGTGTTTTTATAGCCATCGTTCACTACATTCTCTAAACGATTAATCATTTTTTCCACATATCAAGTTTACATTTTAAAGAAGTCTTCATGTATTTTCCCACTGATTATCCGGGTTAAACGTCATGCTAGTGAGCATACGTGGGTGCTAGTTATTTGCCTATCACCCCGGAACTACAAAACACAAAATGAAATGTGTGCTTTTGAATAACTAATTCTGTTGCTAATTCTGAGCGTTAACTTGAGTTAACATCTAATTAAATACAAAGGTTGCTAACTGGATTTTTATTCGGTCATGTTTGCTATTAAAGGGGCGCATCTGAAGAGTAAACTTGACAGTTGCCGTTGTGTTTGTGCAGGTGTCCTGGGTGGTTGGTGAAGCCGGTCTGCAGACAGCAAGCACCATTCCCGGCGTGCGAGAAATCCTTGCAAATGGGTCGTTGGTCTTCCTACCCTTCAGCCCGAGGTCCTACAGGCAGGATGTCCACGCTGCAGCTTATCGGTGCTTGGCGTCATCCTTCGTGGGCAAGATCGTCTCCCGAACAGTCACCGTCAGAGCAGGTCAGAGCTGGGGAGCTGCCGGCTGGCTGAAAAAAGAAATGATTAATAAAAGAGAATAAGATAGAGGGAGCATGCACATGCACTTTTGCTCTCTTAATTCACGACCGACCTTTCGATATAGTCATGTAGTTTAACTTTAGCCGAATAGTCAAAAATCGCTTCAGAAAAAGCTAAAGCACTTGTGAAAATGAAGTAGGCAGCTGTATTACTAAAGCACAACAACGGACATTTTCAATTTAACTGAATGGAAGAGAAATTAATTAAAGCTGTCCAGTATTGATCAGAGAAGAAAATGAACCTGGTGGCAACTCACGTCTCCCTACCCTTTCTCTCTCTCTTTCTCTTTCCAGTTGTACGTCAAGACTACGAGGTGCAGGTGTACGATGAGTACGTCATCAGCGGCAACACGGCTGTCCTCAGGTGAGTCCATTGCCAGACGCACAAAGTTTTCCGCCCCCTTTGTCTCCCTGCCAACCGCACGATACCCTTATACCAGGAAGGGAAGGAAAACTTTCGATCGATGCTGTGTTTTCCTTCTTTTGTTGAATCGTAACTTTAAAGGGAAATCTCCAATGTGATGTTTGCTTTGCTGTCGTTATTTTGAATGATTGGCTCCGATATTATTGTTCTCAGCTTCCTGGGAACCTAGGAATTGAGAGAGAGAGAGAGAGAGAGAGAGAGAGAGAGAGAATTTACCGGAGATCTGATTATACGAAAGCTTCGTAATGGAACTCATCTGAATAGGTAGACTCGAAGCATTGGCTTTAACAACGAAGCTCCACAGAAGTAATCACCGACAGCAACCAATTAAAACGGAGTTCATCTGACAATTACAATCAACCGACCGACCGCTGAGAGTCCAGTTGCCAAATAGCCATGTATGGTCTATTCCCTCCAACGGCAAGGTAAATTATATCTCCAGCGTGTAAGACTTAATTAAATTGTCGGTTTGGAAGCTAGATTGATGGTCTCTCTCTCTCTCTCTCTCTCTCTCTCTCTCTCTCTCTCTCATTTAAAATGCAGCGGAATATGTTCTTGATTAACTCTACTCCAAGGACAAAGCACTAAGGTATAATGATGATACAGATATTCTGTTCTCTCTTCGTCTGCGAGGATTTATGCACTTCGTAGATCCAAAACCGGATTAAAGAGAAGGGTAGATTTAACGGTCTCAGACCTCAGATAGCTAATAGAATAATATCCTGGAGCTAAAAATCATAAATTATAAATTTTGGATAATAGGTAAAAAAAAACTTTGGTTTAGGCTGGTTTTGGACTGCAGATGAAAAACTCTACGGTATCCACTATCCACATTTAGATAACCTTTCCCCATTCAGCTAAAATTGCATTCCGATCGATATTAAGACGATTTCAGTCGAGCTAAACGCAGCTTCTTATCGCCAGTGACCTTAAATTAATTATTTATATGATAATCATTATTCAAGGTCTTTCTTCCTTCTCTCGCTCTTCCCCCGTTCCTCCATTCTCTCTCTCTCTACCCCTTTCTCGTCGACGACCGTGGGAGCCTTGACGTGTGTTTTAATTTCGTATCAATAAAACCTCTCTCTCTCTCTCTCTCTCTCTCTCTCTCTCTCTCTCTCTCTCTCTCTCTCTCTCTCTCTCACACACACACATACACACACACACACAACCACACACACATACACACACACACACACATCTTTACAATTCGACATAACATGAAAATAGAAATATCACAAATATTATTTCCATATACGGGTACACCCCTTTTCGAATTAATACAAATATAATTTCCACAAAGGTCATTGACCTTCGACATCACAGCGTGCGAGCCGATGAAGGTCCACGAGAACTCAGTTGCTGGCTGTTGAATAAACGAACTGAGAATAAAGCAACGCGGCGACATTATCTCCCAGACGTCTGGAAATTCTTATAAATATTAGGCAAAATGAAGAATTTCTCCGCCTAAAGACCTTCAGACGTATTACAGAAGTATATTGCTTGCACTGTTTAAATGCCGGGATGTTATAATGGAGTATTTTCGTCGCCCAAATGTGAACTGAATACAAGAGTCCAAATTGGAAGGTGCATGCAGGTTACTAAGAGAGAGAGAGAGAGAGAGAGAGAGAGAGAGAGAGAGAGAGAGAGAGAGATTTTGTATAAAATTCCGAGAGCTGCTGACGAAAAAGGCAATGTCATGCACGCAACGCGGTCACTTATGATCTTCGCTGTTACCAGCTGGGATATTGACCGCCTTAAATCTTATTCCCCGGTCGTATTTTACTTGCTGACTCGGGATTTCGGGCCTCATTTTGACCCACGACATTGGGAAGGTCACCGATATTTGGGGTTTTATAAGGCAGGTGCGTTGACCCCGCGCTCGGTTCACCTCTTTTTTCGATATTCAGATGAGAGAGAATTGGGGACGGACTAAGGATGTCCAGAATATTTTTCTTCTTTATTTAAGATTTCCGATAAAAATTCGTTATGTGTTTATCAGTTCTTAGAGTTCCTGTTTTATTTAGCTAGCACTAAGTAAATGTATGAACAGGGTTATAATCGAGGTATGATGCTACTAATGGTATCACAACTACTTCAATACTAATATGTACGTATGAGTACTATAAATGGTGAGTTTCTCGATACCTTGTCAACTTTACAATGAGTCTTGATAGGTGTGTTGGTATTATAGGTGATCTGACAAGTATGGTAAAAATAAGATGATAATATAAAACATAAAATATTTGGCTGTACTAGCATTAAAGTTTGGACATTAAGCAAACAAGTTATTTCATGTGTATCTATGTATACTGACATACAAAAATTTAAATATATATAAACGTATGTAATATACATATATATAATATATATATACACATATGTATATACATATATACATGTGTGTGTATGTGTGTGGTTACTATATAACTAGTTAAAAGTGGTTGGAAATTTGGTAGAAAATAAAATGTGTGGTGATAAGAACGGAAGAACCACCCGATCCTTGTAGTGAAGTTAATGAGTTAGGGAAGTTAGCGAAGTATCTTAACTATCTCTTGAAAAGAGAGAGAGAGAGAGAGAGAGAGAGAGAGAGAGAGAGAGAGAGAGAGAGAGCCTTGAATGGCGAGGCACAGGCCGGCATACGGCAGAGGTACTCCGAAAAGTGAGAGTGAAATGTTGAGTTTAATGCGACTGGAATGTCATTGCGTTAATTAAGAGCGGGTAATTCTCCCTTGTGAAAATGATGTACGTATTCATATTATTTCTACGCTGCCGGTAATTACATCGTGCGCGACCTGTAACTGAATTTCTGTCAGGTGAACTTAATATTATATAATTCTAGTTGCCTTATTAAGTAATGGGCTGTTACCGTGCTCCGACAGCAACCATTTATTCTTCAGCCATTTAATAGAGACCATTTTTACGGACTTGAATAATTAATTAAGCCTCTAGACTCAAGACCCAAGCTTTCTGTGCCACGTGTCAAGTTTTCACTGAGATATCAGGCTCCCTGATTAATTATTCAGATTATAATATAATAGTTATAAAGACTAATCAAATGTCTAGCTGATAATGTCAAGTATAATGCGTCCTTTATCAGGCTTTCAGTTTCACGTAGTAATCTGTAAATGAAAGTATTTATTTCCCTAAAAAAATAAACTGAAAATACACTGTGGGAGATAAAGCAGAAGACTTGTTATGTTCAGTGGATAACTAGATTAACAAATACACAAATATATGCATATATATGTATATATAGATAGATATTTATAAAATATATATATATTTATTCATATATATATATATATATATATATATATATATATATATATATATATATATATATATATATATATATATATATGTGTGTGTGTGTGTGTGTGTGTGTGTGTATGTGTGTGTGTGTGTGACATGCATGTATGTCTGTATTAAATTCTAATAACATCAGTAGACTGGCAATAGAATAAATATTTTGTCCAGTGTGATTGAATTATACTCTACATTACGCTTCAACCTTCAGGAAATATATAAATAAATGTACTGTATTACACGTAATACATTATCAAAACAGTTCCATTTAACAATGACATATATGTATATATCACTTATTTTGAAAAGTTTTATTGTTTGTTTGATGTCCATGAAGTATTTATACTCTTCAGATGTAAAAAATACGTAAATCATCAATAGCGTTCTGAAAAATGAAAGACTAACAGTTGACTGATGCATTCAGGAAGAAAAGGATGGAATGACGCTGAACTGACACTAGTTAGATAATTACAGAAAAACATAAATATATATATGTATGTATGTATGTATATATATATATATATATATATATATATATATATATATATATATATATATGTATATATATATACTCGTATATATGTATAAACACTACTTCCATATAAAACCTACCAAAAACCTCCATTAAAGGAAGGACAAATTTGAACCTCCAAATATAGGAGAGGCTGACGCGCAACTTGGGCGAATTGTTTGCCAGCGTTCAGTTCCTCATCTCCGGCGGCGTACTTCGAGGAGCCAATACTTCATTCTCTGCTCCAACCCCAATTTATTCACCGGACGGGAATGACGCCGCAGACGTCATCCTGCGATAATTGGCCTGAAATGTACGAGACAGGGCGTAGGGGACTCGAGGTGGATAAGGGATGAGAGAGAGAGAGAGAGAGAATGAAGTTGCTTTGCTAGAGAGAACTGTTTACGTTAGACAAGAGAGAGAGAGAGAGAGAGAGACGGGGTATTGTTTCAGAAGTGTGAATTAGATGTAGACAGAATTAGATAGATAGATGATATTTAGATAAACAGAGAGAGAGAGAATGAAGTTCATTTGCTAGAGAGAACTGTTTACGTTAGACAAAGAGAGAGAGAGAGAGAGAGAGAGAGAGAGAGAGAGAGAGAGAGAGAGAGAGAAAGGCCGGGTATTGCTTCAGAAGTGCAAATTAGATGTAGACAGAATTAGACAGATAGATGATATTGAGAAGAACAGAGAGAGAGAGAGAGAGAGAGAGAGAGAGAGAGAGAGAGAGAGAGCCAGCGTGGCTTCCTACCTTTGAGGAAGAGATGGGTTCCTTTAGGTGTCTTCCCATGTATTGAAAATTAGCTGTCATTCAACCCGATCTGTAATTGATACTGATGGGCTTCAATTTATTCCATATTAATGTTGGTTGGGCTTCCTCCTCTCGGAAACGTATTTGGTAAACTGAGGTTCGGAGCTATTTCCTTCTATTTGGGCTCTTGTCCAAAAAGTACTTGCTTTTTACCCTCAGAGTATGAAAGTTATGCGTCAAAGACCGATATTCTTACACAACTAGCTACATTTTTTCTGTAGTTTTGTTACTTTCTACAAGATATTTTTCGAAAGAAAATCATCGATGAAAAAAAATCTGTTATCGCCTAACTCATTAAAAAATAAGTTTGATGACTATTGATAAGGTTGATAGTCTTCTATTCAAAAGTGCTCTTCTAGCTAATGTTACTAATTATATGCGCACGCACACATATATTATATGTAGATGTATCCTTAACAGTATTCTTTCTCTGCCGTTTAAAATTTAAATCTACAAAATATTGTGTTGTAAGAGCATTTATGTATTTGTTTTACAAAATGCCTTCTGTATCCATCAGTAGCAAAACAAGCGAACGTTCACCCTCACATTCAGTATCGGTTCTACCTTCCCTGATACGTTTCAAGAGGCCGACACATTAATATCTATCTGTTTAGCTTAATACCACTTCAGTTTGTGCCTCCGATCAGGCGGAAGAACGATCAATCCTTTATTAAATCTCAAAAGTGAAACGTCATCCCGTGGAGCTAAACCCTCTATTATTCAGCTCATTTCCACCAGTCAGTCTCGCGTTGCTGATTGATGTTCCATCTCTCAATTGTTGACAGAACTATCGCCGATGGAGAAATAGGCGAGATGAATGAGGAGCCTTTTTAGATATCAAGGCGCCCTTTCTCTACGTCTTCACCATCAGTGTTATCATCATCATCATGTCATCATCATCATCATCATCATCTGCTGGAATGATAGAAAGGCTTTATGGGACTGCCTTGTACGAGGCACATGTAATTTAAAGATTCATTTTCTGTCGTTAGCTCAAATATTGTCGACAGTGTTTTATGAAAATCCAGCAGATGGTGATTTATAAAAATTGATTTCTGAGTGACCTGATGAAATCGATAAATGGTAACTCAAGGGAGATTAAACACTTATCTGAAGTACCTTGGAGATTTAGCAATAAAGAGAAGTATCGTTGTTATGTTCTTCTGTCGTCCGGTGACTTGAATGAGGAAGGAAAGCATTTTGGCTACTGAATTCTCTATGACTGACATTTTAAGTTGCAGAGTGCTTAAAAACCTAATAATGTTGCAGTTGTAAAGGAATTAAGCAGAAAATATCTTTTACTTTTCTTTCTCTAGATTCATTTTTAAGCAAAGTTGAATAATCCAACACTGATAATTAACTCTTCTCCTTAGACTGTGAGTATTTTTATGATTATTATTGTGGGTGCTTTGTAGCTGTTCTAAAAACAGGTTTGGCTTGATCCGATGGTATAACTTATTACGGAATATCATCAGTACATATGACATGAGTCGGGAGTGCAACTTGAGGTAATGTAAACTGTAACTTTGTTAAATACTTTCTGTGTAATAAGTGGAAGTGGATTTTGAATTTGGGGAATTTTCCAATACCACAGGCCTGTTAAAACCAAACATTATTAAAACACCTCACAGCTTAACGTATTGATGCTAGCGGGCAAAACATTCAAAATTAGATTCAAAAGTACAGCAGTCAGTTTGCTAACACTATGGACTAACGTATCCATTTCTTGAGTAATCAAATTCTGCCTGTTAAGATTTCGTTAATAGTTAATATCAAAACTATTGAAACCAAATAGTTACTATCTACGTGGTGTCTTTCGTCAGAAGCTAATCTCAGGCTATTAAAGAATAAAGTATTCGTTAAATTTTAAAAGCAGTTTATTTTGTCTGTCTTATACTCCTCTACTGAATTATAATTTACACCTTCAGAACCAGTAAAACCTTGTTCTTCTTCAAATGTTGGGAGCCAAGATACCACCTCAGAGCGAATCTCTCCGAACTAGCTCTAGGATACATCTCTATCGTGAAACTTCCTTTTCGGAGAGGAATTAAGCCCGAGAGAAGCTAATCGTAGTCGGTTTTTTCTTTGCAGTTGTCGGATACCGCCATACGTACGAGAGTACGTGAAGGTCGTGGCATGGGTACAAGACGACGCTTATGTGATACAACCTGGACTGGAAAGTGGTGAGTAATATTTTCCATTTTTCTTCGGTGTTTTTTTATCGGTATGTTTGATAGACTTTGAGGCCTCAACTGAATGGTGTATCCTCTATCGGTGATTAAATCTTTCTTATTAGTGTGTACATTTCACTCCCTTCATTATTCTGTAATGGTTGACTGGTTATTTTGAGAGCAAAAGAGGTATTTTTGTAAGCAGACATTCAGGAGCAATGGTTGAGATAGTCTATCGAATTTGAGGCAAACCATTATTTTCTTAATACTAACCGAAATTTATAATATATGAAAATGCAATGTAATGTTACTTAGAGTAGTAAAGTAAATAAATAACTTAAATTTGAGCAAATGTACCAAGGTTCGCAGGCGTGATTATTCTTAATGCTAATACGACATTAAACTGTTCTATTGCTATGAAATACAAATATCAAAGCAACAACTATTGCGACATGATGTACACATAATATGCCATTTTGATTTGCATTAATATTGTGTGGAATCCATTGCTGAAAAATTAACTGTAAAATAGGAAAAATCATGGGCATAGCTTGTTACTAGAATTGCTAATTAATTTTACTGTTTATCCATAATTATGGAAAATATTGAGTTTTACCAAAATGGTAAAGATAAGACATTATAAGAATTGATTTAAGGAAACAATTTAAGGTTAAGGACCAAACAAGAAACATGGAATGCACAGATGCTATATCTTCTCCATTCATTGAATAGATAATAACAATGGTAAAAATGATAATTATTATTAATTACTTCCTCAGGCTATATACCATATTAAAATAGAGAAATAAAAGAATGAGGAAACACTCCACATCTGGTTACCCAGAGATTCTTTATACGGATGCTTAAATTAGTGTCATTTACCGAATAAATTCGTTCAAGAAAGCGATGTCAGTCTGCTCTGAACGTTGCACGATCTCTCTTGGTTGCACTGAGATGATTCCCTTCACCCAAGTTCCTCATACGGCATCTTTCTCTTCTTTGTCATCACATCGCCAGATGAGTCATGAGTGAGATATTTCCTGAATGAATCAATCGTGAGATGTTTCTTTAGCTAATCATGTCGGCCCTTCTTGGAAGTGAAGTGGTCTATAACAGACTAGGAAGTGATAGCAAATTCTTCATTGTGAGTTTCACACAGTATTCACGCATGCATAAATACGCACATATATAAACGTTTGTGTGTGTGTATATGTGTTTGTGTGTGGAAATCTAAGGAGTAAAAAGTCTATATCAATAGTTATGACCAACTGATCCTCTGTGGTAAAACTGGGGGCTAAATTTTTGTTTATTAACGTAAAAAATTAGCATAGCTTTAATTTCTGTTTGATGTTGATATCTTTTAAAGAAAAAGTAATGGTAAATTTTCTGTTGAATGTTTTCTCTTACTGGTTTTGAATAAGTTTTTTTTACTGAAAGAGAATTAAGTAACTCCCCTTCTGTTTAATAGCGTAAGACTTTATAATTTTTATCATCTCAGTTCCATATAAATTATCTGTCAGGTTTAATAAATTGTTGACTCAATTTAAAACAAAATTATTTGTCCTGATTTATTACGAAATAGTCAATTTCTTTTTTCTTCCTTAATTTCGAGGGTAATCTTGTAGAGAGAAAGTAGTACAAGAAATTACAATTTTCTTCCCCACATCTGATTCTGACAGGTGGAAAGTACATGATCCTGCACGATGGTTCACTGCACATTTACCGAGCGGATCCGAGCGATGGTTACCCTAGCTACCGTTGTCGGACGAACCACACTCTGACGGGGGAGATTCGGGATTCGTCTGCTGGGAGAGTTATCATTACCGGTAAGTTCTTGAGCGATTAAATACCGGACTGAAGTTCGTTGCTTGTTTTTCTTTATGGACTGCAATTATGGGTTGTAAGGCTAATCTCTAGTTCAATGTTTGTTTACTTTTATAGAAAACGAATGTGCGTTTACTTACAGTGATTCATATATTTTATCATATTTCACTCAGCTTTTGTGTATATTTTGTCCCTTGCGTCTACATTTGTAAGCCTCTCTCTCTCTCTCTCTCTCTCTCTCTCTCTCTCTCTCTCTCTCTCTCTCTCTCTCTCTCTCTCTCTCTAGAACAACATTTACTCATTGCAAAACATTATATATATATCTAATTTTATTAAATTCAGCGCACATTCCCTTTTCTCCCAGAAATGCAGGAAGTACCCAGTTAGGTTTGACTTGTTGCATATACAGCAGCAATGGGACCATGTGAGCTAGGCACGAATTTATGTTATTTGATTACAACGGCTAACCTCTCTCTCTCTCTCTCTCTCTCTCTCTCTCTCTCTCTCTCTCTCTCTCTCTCTCTCTCTCTCTGCCAAGATACAAACTTAGAAGTGAAGTTGCCACAACGAAATATAATGGCAGTAGGAATCATAATTTTGTTATGTATTTCCACGATGATTGTGGTATGAGTTCTTTTAAAAGGAGCTGAGGCCCACGTGGTCATCTGGCATGTTACTGTTCTCTAAATTTACCTCAGCAAGCAAAGAAATTTGCACGCAGTGACCTGCAAAAAATGACGTCAGGGCGTGACTAGCCCTCTTCAAGTTGCAAGTGTCAGGAGAGTTTGTTATCCTCTTGGGCGAAGATTGAGAGGGCCTTTGGTTCACACTGGTCTTCTGAGGCATTGAGCAAAGATTCTTAGAGGAAAAGGATAGACTCACTTGTTGTACAGGGTGTCCATAAAGTCTGGTTACACAGGGGATTTTACTATCTATTTCATTTATTTATATTATTTTTCGTTTCTCCCTTTGACTTCTTTTTCTGGGGTATGCTAAAAGCGAAAGTGTACTCGATGAAGATTACAGATTTAAACCATATTAGAGAACGTATTGTCAGTCAGTGCACTGAAATCGACGGCAATGTAGACCTACAGTATTCCATCGAGTTCACCTGAATTTTGCAAAGCGCATCAAATTATGCATTGAAAATGGAGGAAATCATGTTGAAAATATTATTTATCAACATTAAAATTGAATAAAATTGTTTTGTTTTAAGAAGTATGTGTTTTTTACCATGTACCCAAACTTTATGGACACCCTGCATATTCCGCAAAGTGCTACGACAGTAGGTGTTCCGGTAATAAGTACATTACTCGTATTTTTCTGGCCATTTTTGCAGCATACTAAAAGTGGATTCTTCGGAGGATTAATGTGAAGTCTCTGCAATTAGAGAAGTAAGGCTATCAGAGAATAATGTCTAAAACGATTAGCTTTTTGATAATAGTTAGTTTTCCAGAATTTTCTGAAAGCTTTGAAGTAAATTGCCTTTAAGATTCGTAGAGGATGTTTGAAATTACATGTCGAATATGGTACCAAAATGGGTTACTTAAAATTTATTTGATTAATGTCGGTTATCTCGCGAAAGTAAAGTACCTTTCATTTTTCTGAGTGATCCAAATTAAAATTTTCCAAATTTTAGAAAAATATAAGGCCATAGTCATTACTCGTGTTATTAACATGAATTTCCACGACTGTAGGATCATGATAAGAGTTTGATTTTTAACGTCTTTAACTCAACTAAAGTTCAGAGAAAATTGGAATCTGTATTGCAAGAGGAGGTAACGAGTACCCACATGCAATTTTTCATAAGCACTGAAACGCAAGTTTCATCTTAATGTACCTCTTATTTCAAGAGGACAGCTGTCTGTTGCTACTCATATACTGCAAATTATATTTTTTTTTCTTCATCTAAAACCATCCTCTTTTATCAGTTAATTTCATCATTAATTTCTCCTTCTCAGTCAGCTGACACTAAAGATTTGTTACGTCAGTGCCACATGTAATATTGTGGATATCATACCATTTTACTACGGTTTGAGTAATTAAAATGTTATGATAGCTACATATAATTACTATCTGCATGCACACACGCATGTATTTATAAATGTAAATATGTATATATATATTATATATATGTATTATATGTATGTATATAGATATATATACATACATACATACATACATACATACATACATACATACATACATACATACATACATACATACATACACGCGTTTATAAATGTTCACGTTACAGGAAGCGAACTAACACATCCTCAAGGATATACAACGTTAGCATTTTTTTCCGGGAACTACAGCACCTAAATGTGAGGGAAGTTATTCCCAAGTCTTCCTGATCTGTTGATTATATGAAACCGCCCAACGTGTTTCTCTCTCTCTCTCTCTCTCTCTTCTTCCCATACCCTTCCTCCCAAAATACCTCTTTGACAACATACCTAAACTCATTTACGCCACAGTAATTCTCTCAGCGCGGGGGTGAATGGTCTTCCTTTGTTGTAAAACTCCCATTTATGGGATATTGGTCTGTGCAAATGAGAGGACTTTTACCCATAGAACTGACTTTTTCTTATGGAACTGCACAGGACATGAAGTCGTTTTGATAATTTATTGTTTGAGTAAAGCTGTTACTGTCTAATTGCCTACTACTGTTTTCGTATCGTGTTTGATAATGTTTAAGAACACTGCAAAAATTAGTTATCGGTTTGAATAATGTATTATCCATTGTCTGTCTTTTCGACCAAATCGCTCTTCCGTCTGTATTCTGTCTATCTGTATCGTACTTGACAGCCTATTACATAAAATAGCGCTCTCATGGAATAAATGTTTCAACGTTGTAGTTTGTGGGACATAAAGTCGAATGTAAGTTGGACAGATTATCTTGACAACAATGTTTTGAAATTTCTTCATTTTGGGCGTAATGTAACAATAAAACACCTAAGTGCTTCATTAACTTTAATTATTGATTGATTTACTTTAGATTCAATTCGAAAATTCATAAAATTCCTGAATATAAGTTTGCTGTCTAAAGACTGAGTATCCTTTACAATCTACTTGTATATGCGGTAAATCTTACAATTTCTAGTTGTATAAATGAGATTGTTTATAACTCTCTCTCTCTCTCTCTCTCTCTCTCTCTCTCTCTCTCTCTCTCTCTCTCTCTCTCTCTCTCTCTTCATTTATCAGTTTATTTTCCCTTTCCATTGAGAGAGAGAGAGAGACCCCCCCTCCCCCCTCCCTGGTTCCCATTCTTCCAGCAAGGTATCTCTGCTCTCTCTTATCAGAGCTCTCAGCGGGCATTCCCCTCCCGGGCACATCTATTCAGGTCTATTCATATCATTCCATTCAAGAAGCAACGCCTAGAGTGGATCTCCTCGTACTCGATTACTCATCTTTACTCATCTTTTCCTCCGATCCACACTCTCTCTCTCTCTCTCTCTCTCTCTCTCTCTCTCTCTCTCTCTCTCAGTCTCAGTCTCTTTCTCTGTTTCTTTCTTGTTGGGTTGAGTTTATTCATATCATTTCATTCAAGAAGCAACGCCTTGAGTGGATCTCCTAGTACTCGCTTACTCATCTTTACTCATCTTCTTCCTCCGATCCACACCACCGCCGACTCTCTCTCTCTCTCTCTCTCTCTCTCTCTCTCTCTCTCTCTCTTTCTTTGTTGTTGGGTCGAACTCGTGGATCTCCTCGTACTCGATTACTCATCTTTACTCATCTTTTTCCTCCGATCCACACCGCCGACTCTCTCTCTCTCTCTCTCTCTCTCTCTCTCTCTCTCTCTCTCTCTCTCTCTCTCTCTCTCTTTCTTGTTGTTGGGTCGAACTCGTCGGCGGCGCTATCTCTGATCGTCAGATAATACCGGTCGGTTTCGCTTTCCCCGTCCCCTTTTGGCTCCCTGTCTCGGTTCTCCTCGGAAAGTAGTCAGGCATTTCCAAGCTGTCCTGGAATTCGCCGCTTCCGTCGTCAGCTCTGCACCGCCTAACTTTTTCTCGGTTTTTGAAAATCGCGGATGTTGTTGCCGCTTCCTGATTTGCGTTTCCTGCTCCCTTTTCGGGGACTGTGTTTTGAGAAAGGCTTTATTTCGATGTTTTACGTCTTTTTATCTGGGGTTGAATCTGTGTTTCGCTTCAGATTTCTCATTAAAATGTGACCAGACATTGCTAATTGCTTTCCTTGTTATGAATATATATTTTTATATAACAAAAATGCTCATAAGTGTATCCGATTAAGGGATATTTAAGTAATATCATAATATTAAATGAACACTCACATAAGTATCACGGTGTTTTGATAATTTCCTGTTTTAGAACATTATCCATTAAAAATTTTCAGGATTAAAATCGTCTTTAGTTTTGGAATTTCATAGATCCCACGTCTTTTTCCTGTTTTCATATTTCTTATTCTTAGAACGCTCCATTCAGATAGTTTGGGAAGGACAGAGGACAGCGAAGTGAACGCCAGTCTCTTTCCTGCTTCTAAGTATTTTTATCTGCAGCTTTTTTTAGTTCCTTGTGTTCGCCGTTTCCTCATTTTCTTTTCCTCTCAATTTTTGTATATTTCTAGAGCCTGCTGAAAGTTTTTCTTCTATTAGTTTTCATCCATCTGTATTTTTTAAAATATTTCCTGTTGTTTTTCATTCGTGTACATATTTTTTCTCACTAGATTTTATTGTGATATGCACGAACCTTCATATACTGTGTATATATATATATATATATATATATATATATATATATATATATATATATATATATATATATATATATATATATATATATATGTTTATATATATATATATATATATATATATATATATATATATATATATGTGTAGTATGTGTGTGTGTATGTGCGTATGTGTGTATGAGTTTGAGTGCCAGTGTTTTGTCTTTATCCACAGGTATCGAAACCTCTTCGGAAACTTGATAACCACATCTGGATTTAGTCCCTCATCACGTAGGGTTACTTGAACAGTTTTTTTTTTTTTTTTTTTTAGATAGTTTTTCAATGATGAGTATTGAAGTGTCCAATTTTCTTCAAGAACCTCCGATACCTTTTTCTTTCATTTTAATACAATGTGTCGAATATTCTCTCTCTCTCTCTCTCTCTCTCTCTCTCTCTCTCTCTCTCTCTCTCTCTCTCTCTCTCTCTCTCTCTCTCTCTCTCTCTCGCGAACATATTAATAGTTAATGCTGCTGTAGACTTGGTGTTTTTTCACAAATTTAGTCACTTAATCGGTTATTATTATTATTATTATTATTATTATTATTATTAGTAGTAGTAGTAGTAGTAGTAGTAGTAGTAGTAGTAGTAGTAGTAGTAGTAGTAGTAGTTTAAAACCGCACCCCAAAGATGGTTTACATAATACAAATTCCTGGGAGTATTGCATTTATTCATCTGCCTGCAGCACGCTGCCTCATTTAAGAAGACATTCCCCGGTCGGCTGTTTTGTTAATTCCAAATGCCACGGCATTCTGTACTCGTCTTTTGATACATTTAACCACCCCTTGACATGTTTTCTTCATGGCGTAATAGTTTGGTACAAATGTTTGCGTCAAATGAAAAACAAAAGCGTTATTTTTGTCAAAACAATAACAAAACTTTTAAATACGAATATATTGTTAAATGATCAGTATCAAAGATTTATTTATAGTAACAAACACTTTTTACCCCTGTATCGCCATGGAACGCACGTGCTTGGAAACTGAGTGTAGCAAAATATTTTGGAACTGGTTTCGAGCACGACACCCTACTTGATTTTGTGAAAACTGACACATATAATTTAGGAGTTTTATAGCACTCACCATGATTCCACGAAGTACTGTCAGGCTGATTTAATATATCATTTAACACTAAACATGATTCTGCAAATATTGATACATAGATCTAACACATTGTCTAACACTCAAGTTGATTCAACAGAACATTGATCATTGATTTAATATATATATATATATATTCTGTAACACTCAGTATAGTCATCAAATCACTGATAACGTCTCCTTAGATAGAGAAAGAGAAAGTGAATCTATTAGAAGTCATAAAATGTTAGTGAAACCGTGGATAACATTCGGAATCGATTCGAAGTAAAAATATCAAATCTTATTATTAGTAAGGAATTATTCCATACCTTTAATTATTTTGCTGTGTAAGAAAGCTGATAATTTCCTAATTCTTGAATCAACAAAAACCACGTTGCAGTTTTAAACTCATTATTATTATTATTATTATTATTATTATTATTATTATTATTATTATTATTATTATTATTATTATTATTATTGAATTTCTGCTCCGGGGGGGCCATAGGAAACCCAACACAGGTTCAAAAGTATAACATTATAATCCTCACCTCGTGATAATTCCACCTTTGTCTTAAATTTGTGCTTGAGACTTGTAGTATAGCAATATTCTAACGAACATGCAGACGCATGGATATGAATATGTGTGTATGTATATAATATATATATATATATATATATATATATATATATATATATATATATATATATATATATATATATATATATATATATATATATATATACATATATATATGATTTCCGAGTCTGCCAACAGCCTTTGAAAGAGAAGAGTTGCCAATTCCGGAACACTCCGACTCGATTTCGAATATGTTTCAATTTCCGCTGATACCTGAGCAATTCTGGAGAAGTGGCTCCCATATTACCATGTCAGAATTGCATGCAAGATTGATTCGCTCATTGTAGCGTTTCCGTTGTGAAAATTTGCTTATGAACGAGAAAAATGACAATAATTTTGCTGGTTTCTCATTTCTGATCTTTTTTGAATCTCTCCTTTCTTTTTCTGATCATAACAGATGAGCCTGAACAACCTTTTTTAGTTTCGATAAGTTGTGCATATTATATTATATTATATTATATTATATTATATTATATTATATTATATTATATTATATTATATTATATTATATTATATTATATTATTTGAGTAAAATATTGCGTATGAACGCAATTTTTTACTCAAATTAGCTTCCGTTGTCCGGTCAGAGACAGAGACCGTAAAATGGTCGAATAGAGATAGAACTCCTTCGGCTTTTTCATATTTTTTTCTGTCTCTGTATGAAATTAGGTACTCTGCATTGCCATGTAGAAGCATTGGCAGCCTACTAATGATCATTCAGTCTATATTGCCTTTAAAGTGGCTTCAGAAAACGACTATGTCTATGTGGAAGCTTTGGCATGCTGCATTACCCATGTGGAAAATTGGACAACATAATTGCCCATGTAAAAGCTTAAACAATAGACACTGCCGTAGTAAACCAACAGAGATTGCCGTATTAGTAGATTGGGAGACCAGAAGCCCCTAAAGAGTTTAGCAACATGCAGCGACCATATAACAGATTACACAGCCTACATTGCCCAGACAGAGGCTTAAGTACCTTTCCTTACCTATTAGAAGCGTAGGCAATTTGTATTGCCTGAAATCCAAACATCAGATCATCAGAGTAATTGACAGAAAATACAAGAGTATTGCTGACACTGCCATGAATTTACCAGCGGAGCCTCTCACGTCGCTAAGATTATTACATGATTGCGCGAAATGGAATTGTGCAATTGCAGAGGCAAAAACCGAAGAGAAATTGGAGAGAGAGAGAGAGAGAAAATGCGTTCATAAAGACTGCATGATTCCAGGTTATTGCAGACTCGGTTATTACCGCTCATTGCCTCGGTGCAAAAACGAAATGGCGAGGAGGAATTACGCTAGCCATTGATTCACTTATTTCTTTTGTTAATGTCATAATTAATGCTATTAGAGGTAAGCATAGCCTTTTGAAAGGGCCAACGCCCCTAGGTATAATGCAATTTTCAGAGAAGGTTTGGTAATTGCTTTTTTGAACCATTTGGAAGGTGTGGTATTTTGTGCTTAATAAGACCCATCAGAGAAATAATGAATCTCTGAAGTCAACTTTTCTTCCGTTGACAGTTTCCTTATTACTTTTATATTTTATCATATTCTATCCTTTCTTCCCTTTTCTTTCTTTTCCATATTAGGACCAGGAATAGACACAGACATGGAAATACCCTTCCCACGAATTTCTGTCACCAAAAGAGCACTCTTCCATAGTTTCCATTTGCCTTAACTGATTTGTCATGATTTTCCTCTGCAGATTCTTCATTGGAGGGGTGGGTATAGCTCTCGGCTAGCACGCTGTTGGCCCAGCGTTCGACCCTTCGACCGGCTAATGAAGAATTAGAGGAATGTATTTCTGTTGGTAGAAATTCATTTCTCGTCATTATGTGGTTCGGATTCCACAATAAGTTGCAGGTCCCGTTGCTAGGTAACCAGTTGGTTCTTAGCCACGTAAAATAAATCTAATCCTTCGGGCCAGCCCTAGGAGAGCTGTTAATCAGCTCAGTGGTCTGGTTAAACTAAGGTATACTTAACTTTTCCTCCGCAGAGCCTCATGGAAACGAAAAGCCTAGACTAAGCGTGGATAAGCGATCAACTGTGACTGTGCGTGCTGGTGAATGGGCAGTCCTACCGTGCGCTGCGCAGGGCCATCCGACGCCTACGTACAGGTAAGGTCTTCCAGGGACTATTACTTTTTTTTTCTATATCAATCCTCAGACTATATTGACCAGGTGATCAGTGACCGGATTCCGCAGAAATACTGCTTCCTGGAAAAGAAACAACCAGTACCGATTGATATATTGTAATCGTGTTTTATTTTTTTGTGGTAAAATATATGGAAACTCAAAGGGTGTCTATTTATACTTTGATAGAGGAAAGGTCTGCCAGGGTAAGGGCTGTTGCATATTATGAAATATCATTATGAAATATCTGTACTGTCGACAATTATGGAATAGCTAAATTCTGTGTGAGACATGTTTGGACTTAGGGACGTCTCATAACTGAAATTAAAGGTATAACACGCAAACTTTGAATATACGGAGTATGAGACTATAAGTTTTTACAGTAAAATAAAGTAGGTGTAAGAATATTTAGGGATAAATGTTTAATCTGTTAATTTCCTTGGAAAGTACAAGGATATTTTGTTAACAATGAAAAATTCTGTTCTTAACCTTTTTTAAAACAGTAGTGGCTCATGTGTAAAGTTTACACTCATCTCATTTGCAACAAGCATTTAAATGAATATACGTTACTACTGGTTATTACGAGACGTGTTTAGACTTTCAAAACAGATGTTTGTTTTCGTGAAACATAAAACTTTGTAATGTAGCATTTTCAAAGAAAAAACTATTCTGGATTAAACAACAAACAAAGCGTAAATGTCTGTAAAAGATAAACTGCTAGTTACATTTTTGTTGAATACCATCATTAATTTTTATTTGTGGAGAGTGGATGGGGCTAGGGACTTAATGTCACCACAGTATTTATACGAAAATTGAAGGAAAACTAACCTAAAAGACTCGTAACTCCAAGAAAAGCGATACAAATACTCCAGAGACGAAAGCGTTTAGAAATAATGATTTGAGATAACATTTTAGCACTCACATTCCATTAAAGAACTGCATAAATTGTTTGTTTTATCAAAATATATTCACCTTGCAAATGTTTAAACTCTAATTTATATTTTTAGGGAGCTCCTTCCTGTGACCTGTTACTTAACTTTTGTTTCTTTTGTTTTATCACTTGTTTTGTTTTTTCGTTTCTTACTGCCTCACGGCTCATTGACATTATTCGAGCAAATGTCACACAGTAAGCTAAAATTATGCTTATAATGAATTCTTTAACTATTCAAAGGTATCATTCACATGTGGAGAGAGAGAGAGAGAGAGAGAGAGAGAGAGAGAGAGAGAGAGAGAGAGAGAGAGAGAGAGAACAGCAAAGGACGAATGATAAAATCAGCAACAGTGAAAGTCAAGCGGAAGAGAGAGAGAGAGAGAGAGAGAGAGAATAGCAAGGGACGAATGATAAAATCGGCAACAGTAAAAGTCAAGCGGAAAAGAGAGAGAGAGAGAGAGAGAGAGAGAGAGAGAGAGAGAGAGAGAGAGAGAGAGAATAGCAAGGGACGAATGATAAAATCAGCAACAGTGAAAGTTAAGCGGAAAAGAGAGAGAGAAAGAGAAAAAATGGCAAAGGATGAATGATAAAATCAGCAACAGTGAAAGTTAGAGAGAGAAAGAAGATAAGAGAGAGAGAGAGAGAGAGAGAGAGAGAGAGAGAGAGAGAGAGAGAGAGGATGGCAAAGGACGAATGATAAAATCAGCAGCAGTGAAAGTTAAGCGGAAAAGTTTAATGACTTGCTGTATTTAGGTGTGACCTTTCTCTCAATTTATGAGGGCCCATCCTGTGTCGATTTTGTGCGATATCATTCAGCATAAAAAGAAGAAAATAACAAGAACAATACAACTGATGCTATTCGTATGATGCATGGACAATAGGCATTACCTGAGGTTTAACAGGCGAGATCAGGTGCGGGGGGAGAGGAGTGGGGGAATATTTGCTTTGGTACCTTGGTGGGGGGAGGGGTATCTCCGGATAAGTTCGCTGCATGTGCGAAGACCCCTGGAATTAAATTCTCCATATGAATTGAGTATTCTTTAGCACATGGAACGATACCGCTGAATAGTAAATAGATGTATCAACCTTTGGTTTTTCTTTTTTTTTATTTTGGCTTTTGTTAAAGCGTACGCCGTGTTTGATGCTGTGACATTCATCCCCGGTTGCTTGCTTTATTTGTTTTATCGTCTCTTAAATTCTCTCGTTAATGAAAAGAGACATTGCGTAACTGAATCAATGACGACGAGCTTTCAGTTCTATGAAAAAAAACACAATTGTGTTCCAAATAGATTTAGTTAAAAGACGCTTAAGTGTTCAAAAATATGCACATGAATAGATGCATGCATACACACACGAGTACGCAGATATTTATGCAAGTTGCATGGGTGTGTTTTGAAAATGTAGGTGGTATGCTTATTCATGGAAATCAATTGACATGTTGATGTAGAAGAAAATGTTGGGGGTTGGGGCGGGGGGGAATGAAAGGGGCTGATCCTCTGTAAACAGGAGCGTGGGTGTCTGAATTTACTAAACAATTGCCTCTCCTTTTACCTCGTGTGTTTTGTTAAAAGGGAAAAATACGTATATTAATTAACAGACAATGTCCGAAATTGTGGTCTATTTAGCAGGAAGAATACTTTATTCATGCATCAGAATTTTTAGGGGAATTTGAATACAATTTGGACAAAGGGATTGACAGTTCTTGAAGAAAAACGGATTTTGCTGGAGTTGAAGGGAATGAAATGCCAACTGAAAATGATTAAAACGTGACAGATCCTGAGATTTGGGCCTTCTCTCTTCCTCAGGTGTGAAGTATAAGGTTCTTTAAAAAGTTTACTGCCATATTAGTGCTATATCAGTAGTGTGGCTTAACTTGTTAGTTGCCTGACTATTAGCTACTTCGAACAGGTTTCATATTTGAACCTAGGAATGGCGAATGTATTTTCTGCTTTAACATAATATCGTAAGGTATTATGACTTCTGGTCGATGGACCACATTTGAACGTTTTAGTATGCAAAAAAATGGCATGTTTGATGGATTTATTTCATCCGCTTGTAAATCACTCTTTCTTCCAGAGAATTCTGGACAGATGTTCCATAGCTGTTTCCAGCTACAACACCTTTGTCGTTTTCGCAGATGACCCCTTTATCAAGTCTCTTTTCATGAATAATAGCATTAAACGCCAGAAGGGACAATATCCCTCTCAATGGGTTATAACACTGGATGTTCACAAAGTCTTCAAAGGAAATTACCTGTAGATACTCTAGTTCTCTCGTGTTAGAGAATACCACGTTGTGCGATTTACAGCTGAGAACCCCCTCAGGAGATCGACCTGAAAGAAGAGTTGTCCACTGAGTTACTTTGTAGCAGCTTTTCTGCTGAGTGAACTTACATCTCTTTAGGGACCTTTAGAAATGGTTATGGAGGCTGCAGTTTGTTCACGTATCAAATGCTTAATCTTACCGCCAGTCACATTGCTTGTACTTTCAGCATATATTGGAGGGTTCTTTTAATCCAGACCGTCCATCCGTAAGTCAAGCGAAGTAGCTGAGACCTTCAAAGTCTGTAGCGAGAATAATGTAAGCAGGAGTATTGCCTCGTTATTAAACATTAATAAAAACGTATCTCGCGAAGGTCAAGAGAGATTAAGGACATGGAAAAAGAACTTAGTTTATTTTTTTTAAATGAATTTCTTCACGACGAAGAAAATGATTCCTATAAGTGACAGAATACGAAATGTAAATTTCTGGAGAGGAATCTTCCATGAATTTCTTATTGCCTTGTTGATACTAAGAATCTTTTAATGCCACAATAAAGAAATTAAAGTTATTGGCTTGTCTAATAGTAGTTCTTGCATTCTTATTGCCTCGTGTTGAGTTTTTTCGAAACTTTGACCTGAAAATAAATAAAACTGAATATAGCTTCACAAAATTCCAAATTGCCTGAATGCCGGTTAGTTTAGATGTCAATGCAGCAATTTAATTTGGTCTAAATCATCCCTGCTATGCACATCTTACATATATCGAAAGATAAATTAGAAATAAAAGTAATCACCAATGTTCATCCAGACCTTAGCTGCAAACATGACCAGGCATAAAAGAATTAAAACAAAACAACAAACTTGTTATCGTAGTTTCGTCTCAAGGAGTTCACAAAGCTTTGGCTGTTCGGAGAAGGAAAGATATGACCTTAACATGCGTTACCACCTTCCTCGAATGCTATTTTCAGGCAGGTGACCTTTTAAAGGTATATATTTGCGTATTCCTGCGTACTTGTGCGTATATATAAGCGTGCCTGATTGTCTGTTTTTACTGTTTTTATTACTAGTTTAGTTTCAGATTAGTGGTGATTTACATAAAATATTTCTTTTCCAGTTGCTCATTTTATATATATATATATTATATATATATATATATATATATATATATATATATATATATATATATATATATATATATATATATATATATATATATAAATATATACATATGTGTGTGTGTGTGTATTTCTTATTCATAGGTACCTGAAGGCAATATGTATATGTTTCAGTAAATATCGAGTTCTAATTTTTTTTCAGATACTAAGTGACTTTGTTAAGACGAATTTTTTTTCCATATCTTCATCGTCATCATTTCTATTGAAATCATTGTTTCAAAGCTATGCCCTAGATATGTGAGGTTCTAGGAGCTTCTAAAACCGATTTCGGTGACTTTTTGGTCCATTTAAATGGCAGAACGTGAGTGATGGAGGAAAGTCAAGTGAACGCAGTGTCTCGAAACGAAAGGTCACGGTGCACTCTCTGAACGAACCAGGGAGTTGTCGACTTTACCTGCTGCTGAACAAAGCCGGGAAGCAGATAGACAGAATTAAGAGCATATATTTCAATAACATTATTTGTTATAATATTAGTTGAGTTATTTCCTCTGAAATGATGGCGTTCTAGTATAAGCTTGTATGATATTTTGATTTTTAATCATTCATAGAGGAAAACACATGATATCAAAAGTTGTATACGGGCCTTAAAATCCTTGGTGGCACTAATATTTGTCAACCAATTGCGTGATGAGCGTGCGGAGGCGCGTAAATGCCTTTGATAGTTCGCTTATACGCACGAAGAAATCCTTTTTTGCGGAAGCGCAAAGAAAATGTGATTTATAGTTTAATCACTGTAAGGTACATTTCCGCACTAAACTGAATAACTCTATGAAAGAAGTAACTAATTAATATGGCCTCCCTATACTCTACAGGGAACTTAAGGACAGCGTCTGCTTTACAGCACATTAATTATAGAGCAATTTCAGAATGCTCAATTTTTATTCTGTAAAAGGCATAACGGGTATATTAATGCATAGTATGGTTATAACATTTTTTTTTTGTGAAATAACAGCTTTCCATTTGGCAAGCTTACCACTTCTTAACTGCTTGGAGTTACAGTGGCATGTGTAAAGCAAAGGCAAATTTGTAACCAAGTAATATGGAGTCGCCTGGAGGGGCAAGGATGTCGGCTAAATTTTTAATCAAATCATAGTGTTTGTATGAGCATAAAATATATTCTCAAACTCTCCCGTATTTCTAACAAGAATGTTTCATCTTCCCGAGATTGGTCTCTACACCAAAAACATTAGTCCCCGTGGGGGGATGAGGGGGTGGCGTCAGTTCACCTCGTGGGGTGCATTGTAGGCATTACTAAAGGTTCTTTGCAGCGTCCCTTCGGCCCCTAGCTGTAACTTCTTTCATTCCTTTTACTGTACCTCCATTCACATTCTGTTTCTTCCTTCTTACTGTCCACCCTCTCCTAATATTTGTTTCATAGTGCAACTGCGAGGTTTTCATCCTGTTACACCTTTCAAACAATTTCCCTTCCAGCTCTGAATGACCTCATAGGTCCCAGATCTTGGCCGTTGGCCTAAACTCTATATTCCATTTCATTCCAAAAACATTAGTTTCCTTTAAAAACGTGTCCTCTAGTCCGCGTGATAATTTTTGTAGTTTTCATGCTTCGTGCCCTAACAGGCTGTGAAATAAATCCACAACTTTTCAAACGTCAGATATAAGACATACTTTTACCCAGAATGAAACCCTGATAATCTGAGCATAGTTTGGTATAACGAAATACTTTCTGAAAGCATTTTCAACACTGATGGATTTCAAAAACAATTTGCAACGCCTTCGGAATTTAGAATCTCCAAGTTAAGAACAGCGAATTACCCATTTCATTGACCTCTGGGCAAAAGGTCTCCTCAGTTCATCCTGAAAGGGGAAAAATACCTCGGAAATAATTTCCTATTGGTAGGTGCTTTACAGAGAACCGTCTGTTATCGATTCCCATTTACTGTATTTCAAATGGCTGAAATGAACACCCACATTCTATCATAGGGAGGTTCTAGTCGGCATTAGATCTTTTTTCCATTTTCTCTCTCTCTCTTCTCTCTCTCTCTCTCTCTCTCTCTCTCTCTCTCTCTCCTTTTACCTAGTTGCAGGATGCCTTTAATTTTCTCTTCCTTTTTTTTCTCCTCTCTTTCCTGGAATAGAACTCCCAGGAGTTCATTCAACACGCGTTGGTCAATATCGCCCTTTGTGTCTTGTTTCGTCATCTCACTTGCCAAACAACTAGTTCGATGTATAGACTTTCCGTACTCTCCTGCGATCGGCCCTGGCTTCATCGAAGATTCTCCCTTGGTCTGCTGCTGTGACGGCAGTCGCGTAGGAAGAAGACAAGGAATAGCAAATGACAGTGGGAAGATGATGTTCTTGTGGAGAATGTCATCTCACTTTGTTAGACATTTTGAAGCGCAATGAGAGAGAAAAGATACAGTCATTCGGAGATGAACTCTGCTAGTATTATCGAATAAAATTCATGTTATTGTTGGAGTCCGAGAATTATATTACAGTTTTACCTAAGGTTTCAGATGTTCCTATAAGAAGTATATGTTTTGCCTCTTTTAACATATTTCAGTTTTTACTGTGAAGGAGCAACAGATGGCAACAAATCCAGTATCACAGAATCGATATATGAACAAGGCGACATTAGCGGCGTTGGTAAAGATATGATATACTGATGGTATTTCCATTTGAAATTATGTAGAAGCAAAGCGTATGTGAGAATAATGACTTTAATAATAGTTCAATCATTATCACATTTTTCGAAGTTTCCTTCTTTAATAAAATGTCTACAACCTTTGGGACGTGTGTCCCAATCTTTCCCGGCGTCACTGTGACTACTAGCTACCATAATGGTTTTCTTATAATGTTTACAGTTCATTAATCATGAGATTTTTTCTCCTCAGTGCTGACATCTTGAATTTATTCTAGAATTCATATGACCTAACATTTTCCTTTCATTGTTTTATTATTTGTTCAGGGGTACTTTAACCTTTCTGTCGCCCTAAACAAGATTTATATGTGTTACAACGTTAATTAAATGAAGAATGTGCTTTTTATGGGCCTGGAGTAGCCGCGAACGTAGATCACTCGCATGTCACTATGGGTTTCAGTACTGAATCACTTTTACATGCGATAGTTAGTCATTGTGGCTGGCAATTAAATGACAGATGTTCTCTTTTTATGGTTCATAAAAAGCCCATTTCTCTCTTAATTGACAATTACAATATCTATGACTGTAAAACCGATTTGTTATCGAAATATATTTATCTATATGTTTGCTCTTATTGCAGAAATTTGGCGAGGGCATGGATTTTATTTCAACATTTGTTATTTTCCGTTACAGGTGGGTGAGGGTGGGCGAAGGAGCCATGTCCGGAGTCGTCGGTGGGTCGTCTCGCCATAGCCAGGTGGGCGGACTGTTGATCATATCAGGAGTGGGCGTGGGCGACCAGGGCCAGTACATGTGCTTCGTCAACAACAGCGTAGGGGGCGAGACAGTCGAGGTGACTCTTAGGGTGACTGGTAAGTATTTTATTGAAGAAGCCTTGAAGTAAGATAGGCAGAGGTTACGTTGTAAGGTTAGAACATTATTTTTCAAACTCACTTCATTGCTTATTATTAAAAAGAATCTTAAATACCTTTAATATATAGTAATATATCTTAAGAAGATGTAGGAGAGGTGCGCACTGCCCAAGTATCGCAGTAATTTGATAACATCTTTACACGACTGCAAAGGCTGTAATATTTTATGAATCCCATACATTTCTCATGTCAAAATCTTACTTTCAAAATCATCTCTTAACTGAGGTTGATCATGGATGTTGCCTTTGAGCTTGCCTGCAGAATATCTTTGTAGTTTCCTTCAGGAGAAGACCAGATTTAGTGTCTGAAGATAGGAATCATAGGCCGTAGACGTGCATTCCTCGTCGGGTCTTTCCTGAATAATTGAATTGTAATGCATTTAATCATTGCTCTTCCGCTGAAAATAGTGATATAATTTCTCCTAGAACTGAGAATCATGGAAATTTGTATGAAGGTGCAGTCTTCACGATTATTCTTAATGCCATCGTTATAGAAATTACACCACAATTGTCGTTACGTGCATCAGTGATAATGATGCTGAAATGCTTTATTAATATTTGTTTGTGCAACGCCACGGGAAATCATGCTATACATAACAGAATTACACATTTTCTACGCAATAATTGAAAATAAATGCAAAATGCCAATTTTATGAATATCAGTCTTTACTAAGTCTTTGTGTTTCATTTTAGAGAGAATATATTTAAAAGGTAAAAAAACTTTCAACGAAACATTTTGAAAAAAAAATGGGTAAATGAAAAAAATATATCTATGATACTACCAAATTTTAATGATTTTAGATGGCAAAAAAATCGTTGAGTATTTTCTCTGAAAGAAGTATGACTAAATAAAAAATAAAAATAATATTTACTGCACTTACACCACCCTCAGAAAAAAATTATTTTAAAACAAAGAGGATAACACCGCCTAGTTCTGAAAGCAATGATAGGTGGAATAACCCTAAGTTATCTACACTTCCCGGGAAACACTAGAGCTTACTTATGTAACCGCCTTTTGGCTGCCATTATAGTCAAGGCGTAAGATGCAGTAATGGTTTTCCGCGGTTACAGTTGTATAAACACTAAGGCCGCGTTGCCTTCGTGCTTGCATGACGATGAAACGCTCACATGTTTGTCGACTTGGGAATAAATCAGAGAATGCGAAAGCAAACTCTCTCTCTCTCTCTCTCTCTCTCTCTCTCTCTCTCTCTCTCTCTCTCTCTCTCTCTCTCTCTCTTCGCATTTTCATTACATTAGCATATCGCTTAAACCGGCGCGTTCTGATATTTATTTTTTATGTAAATTGTACGTATCGTAATGCTCAATACTCTCTAGTACGTATTAAGGTCCTCGTTGGACGAGTGGGTTCCGTTCTCAGCTAGCACTCTGCTGGCCGCGAGTTCGAATCTCCGACCGGCCAATTAAGAATAAGAGGAATTTATTTCTGATGATAGAAATTCATTTCTCGCTGTAATGTGGTTCGGATTCCACAATAAGCTGTAGGTCCCGTTACTAGGTAAGCAATTGGTTCTTAGCCACGTAAAATAACTAATCCTTCGGGCCAGCCCTAGGAGAGCTGTTAATCAGCTCAGTGGTCTGGTTAAACTAAGGTATACTTAACTTTTTTTTCCTAGTACGTATTTGAGGATGAATTCTTAAGCTTCAATACTGTCTTTCACATGTGAATGGTCTGAAAGCTTGAAAATATTGAACATGAAATATTGTTTCAAGAATAATTAAACCATCCAATTCAGAACAGTGCTCTAGCTCTTATACTGTATTTTTGTTTTATTTTATCATTACTGGAAATAGAGAAGTCTTATAAAATCCTTTAAGCTTTTCCCGGCACTTTTTCTACCAGTGCTGGAACTGAGTGCTTTTTCTTTTTTAATATTAGTGTGAAAAGAGCTTTCACTCTCATTGAGATTTCTCTTCTTTTTATATTCCCTACTGAAATCTATTTCCATTTAGATTCTACAGTTTATTTTCGACAAAAACCATTACAACATTATTTAACATTATACACTGATAGCTCCCTTATGAGACATATAGTTTGTAGATAATACTCCTTGAGAAATTATGGTAATATGGATACTATAGTGTCATAATGGCACTTAATATGATGATCGATATTCATGTATATGA